>NC_142110.1:39228219-39549886 GCF_056152115.1 Neolamprologus brichardi | reverse complement strand
TAGCCCAGAAGAAGCGTATAGTATAGCTTTTATTTTGGAAAGAGCCATTTCTCTGTAATAAACTCTCTTTTCCAAAGATGAGTGATTTCTCGATCAAATTTTTTCTTCATTATTTTTTTGTTTCAGCAACATTAAATTTAAAAACTGTACTTTTGAGTTAAAATATATATTTATGATTTTAATAAATGACAAATTAAAAAGCATGAACAGTTTTTTGTATCGAAAAAATATCAAACCGTGACACCAAAGTATCGAACCGAACCAAATTTTGTGTATCGTTGCACCCCTACTATCTATCTATCTATCTGTCTGTCTGTCTGTCTATCTGAGAGCTCTGAAATTAGAAAAATAAGAATGAAAAACTACACACTGCAGTAATTTTTTTTGTAAACAGAAAGACAGCATCAGGTGGTGCTATGCTTTTTCATTTAAGTTTATTTTCCCTGCAGTGCAGAGGTTTGATCAACTAATTGTTGCTTAAAACAATTTGTTGACTTTTGTCACCCTTTGGAGAAAATTCCAATTAGCAACATAAACCCTGCTGCCCCAGAATTGATTCACATGTCATGTGGCTGCTTTTTTTTTTTTAAAGGAACAGAAAATATATATTTATATATATTTTAATATACATATTTTCCTTATTTTTGAGCAGGAGAGATCATTCACAAACGTTATCTATGTCCCCTTGGAGGAAAAAAAAACTATAATAAAATAAAAACTCTGCTTTTCTATCATAGCTTCAAGATAGGACAAATTATCAAACGTAAGTCATATTATAAGTACATTAAATGGCAGATAGAGCAGGGGTTGTATTTCTGAAGAAAGGATTCTTTTAAAGTACAAGTGTACCTCCTGGATATGATGCCTTGCTTTAGAGTTTCAAGGTTTTACTTTATACGAATATCCAATTATCTGGAGATGTTCAACTTTCTCCTTGTCATTGTCAAATTCTCCTTCTGGATCTCCTGCCATCATTTACAATTTATTATGGTTGCATGTATCTTTTTAAATTGCTTGGATTTAAAGAGACTAGTACTCTTGCAGGCTTTATATTCTAGCTGCAAGAGAAGGGTGGTGTGACTGACTGTCTTGTACACTCTTTCTTCTATATTAGGCAGTCTTTCCTGTTTATCTGAGCAGCTTATTCCTCCAGATGGTGAGTTGTGTTACTGTGAGTTAGTATATAATGCCAGCAGGGAAGGTAAGGTATGATTTCATAGACATTTAACATGCTCTGTGGTGCCAGACACGCTGGTTTCAGCATCCGACCTTTAGCTAGGTCCCAGCTGGATAATGCGCCACTGTCTCAGCATCATATATTCTTTAACTGCCCGTAGATCCATAAATCTCAATGCACTACATACCCTGCAGGAATCACTGAATAAAGATGGGTAGCTATAACCATTTAAAGTTAAATCATTTGTTTTGGGTTTATGTTGTCAAGTGAATGGGCCTCATTTTCCCACATGGTGGATATTTCCCAAGAAGAACAAACTATTTACAGACAGCAGGGAACCGTCATCTTTTGTTAGGTTTCCTTATGATGATGTTGATAGCTTTGCTCTTTTCCCTTGGTATAAAACAAAGGACTTATATGTTACTCGGGGGCTGCTGTTTTTTCTTTTAATTTGATTCAATTTTGTTGTATTGGACAGCAGACACATTTGCAATAAGGTATTTCTGACAGCTTGCTGACAGGAGGAATTTGGACACTTTATTTTTGAGAGACCAAAAACAATATAGCATCTATACTTCAGTCAGCGTTTGGTTTATTAAGTCTGAATTCAAATTAATGGGCATGGAGAAGCACGCCTTACTGACTGAAGCTGCTGCTGTGACGGGATCACAAAGTTCTAAGAGGACCATTTCAGTTACAAGATGCCTTATTGTAGCTTTCGGCCAGCCACAGTAGTTTGAATTTGGACATTTTTGGACCAAAGTAACAAAAATACTAATACTAATACTAATACTAATAATAATGTATGTGTATTTCTTTAACAGAAGGATGCCTTCTATCTCCACTTACACACAAACCTAGCCTGCCTAGTGTATTTCCCTCCTGGCTTTCCAATTTAAATGCAAATGTTCCCAAATCGGACTCCACAAAGGCGCAGAGGCAAAATCATTTGACGCAGATGAATTATATATTTTAATTAAGCAGCCAAAAGAATCACGCCTATTCAGCCCTTTCCCTCCAATAAGAAATGAATAAATAAATATGGAATAAGAATGGAAAACGGAGGGTATAAATGGGTGAGTCAGGGTAGGTAGGAATGGAGAAATGAAGGCATGAGAGTTTGTACCGAGTTTGCGTGATTGCAGCTCTAACCGCCCATGGGTTGTCATTATGGGAACGATCTGAAGCTGTCAGATTTCAAAACTGTATTGTTTTCTGATAGACGGGCTAAATACCCCCACAGTTTCGAGCATAGACACACATATTGGAGCATTTGAACCCACATAGTCTTAAATGCATGCAAACACCCAGGCACACAAACGTCATTTGGATTTTGATGAGCAAACCAGCACTTAGAAAATGAAGAGCAGAGATGGGGATTGTGATGATGTGACAGGGGATGCAATTTTAATTTCACCCCCTGTCATTCTTCTCAATATCTGTTCAGATGAAATACATATGAGCTGCCAATCACTCATATATACTAACAGAAACTCCAGTGCAGGAGCACAAACACACAATCTCTCAATCATATCTTTGCATGCAAACTTTCAGTCACTATTTTAATCTTTGGCTGGCGCACACAAACACACACACACACACACACACACACACACACACACACACACACACACACACACACACACGTACATAACCAAAAAAAAAATCAATGCAAAGTCAATACTGTTAAGTAAAAAATTGCAGTGCAATGCAGCATTCAACAGGTGACTCAACAGAAGGTTGTCAAAATCTTAAAACCAAACATGCAGCCATCACAGATTAAATGAAAATAACTATACAGACTTTCTTCCATTTTTACTGTACCATTTAAACAGTCTCAGCTCAGCTGTGTAAAGACAAGAAAATCCCCCAAAATACGTAGTTGGAGCAATTAAAACTGGTACGATGATGGCTAAATAGCAAACTGAGAGCATTGTTTACATTTTTGCCACAGGGGTTGGTATACTCTTTGAGAGTTGTCTCATTAACATTTTTTCACAATATAATATATTTCTATATAAAAGAACATCATTAAAAATGGCAACAAAGTAAAGGAAAAAAAATGCATTTTGAATTCCATGTATTTAAAGACATAAGTGGATTGATTTCCATAAGTGGAAATCTGATTTTTTCTTCAGGAAAAATGACATTTTGTCCTTTTTATTGTGATTTGTGTGAATAAAGGACAGCATTTTATATTATTCTCCTTAATTTCTCAGTAGTGCAGTCCCAAATACAGTTTTCTACTGTTTCTACTGTCTTCACTAGTTATTGTGTTATTATGGATATTTGTTACCAACGGATATGCTTGGGCTGTCTGGGCAATGGGAGTTGGGGGTGATGCGGGGCGTGGCAGCAGAATTTATAACTGCATCATTGGTTTTATCTCTCACACTGTGCATAGCCGCTGTCTGGGTAACAAACCACAAGAACAACAACACCTGTGCAAACATCTCATTCGCAGCGCTAACTTGCAGCTCTCTGCCAATCACAGAAAAGTGTAGAAAAGAGTAAGATTGCTGCTTGCATAGCTATGCTACACAGCTATAGATTTGTCATTCACTCTTTTTTTTTGTTCTAAAACATTATGAACAACAAGTACTTCTAGCCCCATGTCACTAAATTAGCAACTGTCAGCTGAGCTGAAGTGTGATGATTACTTCTTTGGGACTGATGTCAGGCACCCAAGCTAACATGGTATACATTTTCACACAGAGAGGGAAAAATAGCTACCTACTAAATTGAATGGTTGTCTGAATACTCAGTTATTTGTGTCCCAGCTTTAGTTTGGTCATTCATAAAAGAAAATAAAAAAAACATCCCCTAGAGTTTTCAGTGTCTGATTGTTTTAGTGTGATTGTAAAAGCTTTTCCATGTTCTTGAGCATAACTCTGCAGTAGTTGCAGATGTATTTTCCCATTTGTGAGATGCTTAAACATGTAGCAGTGGTGTTCATGTTCAACCCTAACAAAGAGAGACAAGACAAGTGAAGGGTATGATATAAGGAGGGAGAGGAAGAGATGCCTACTGAAAAGAGTGATTTAGGAGAGGGAAAAAAAGGGATTGAAGTAAAGAAGCAGAAAAGAGAATCAAGTAAAGGGAAGAAAGAAGAGCTGAAGCCAAACAAAGAGGAAGATGTAATGGGATATGACACAGGTTTTTAACAGCTGGAGTCTCGCATCAAATGAACAAGGAAATTCACTTTCCTTTCTCTGCCTCTATTTGGAGTGCTCACTGTGTTCTTCTCATGCAGACACACACACCTTACTCACCACAGGTCTCAGCAGCAAGCGGACCCTTAGACAACCTCTGTCTGTATGAGAGCCAAGTATTTCTCCTCACATAACAGAGGAAAGGAGACAGAGAAACAGCCCAGGCACCGGAGAGTAGATGGAGAGTGAAGAGAGAGGCCACTTTTTAATGGGAGGATCTAGGTTCAAGCCCCATTGTTGGCAAGGCTCCACCAAGCTCAACTTTTCTTGTACAAGATTGTGCATTCATAGAAGCTGTTGCGGGGTAGCTCTGTTGTAGCTGACCCTGGCCTCTGACCTTGCAACTTTCTGCAGATGAGGGGGCACTAGCATCTCATCAGCGGACAAATGATCATATACTGGAAACTTCGCAAATAAGTTGGTAAAAACAAATGTAGACATTATAAAGGGGAGTCACTCATAGTACTTGTAGAATGACACCATGCATACTGTAACCCCTGAGTTGACCTAGCAGAAAGAAAAACCATACTTGGTTCTGGCAACATGACTTATTGCCTGAGATCTACTCGATTGATCAAACCACTGTGGTTTGCAAAAAAGACCTTGCACAACTACCCCTAAAATCCTACATTGTTCTTTTTAGAGGAGCCCGCTACCTTAGCCAGCTGCTGTAAAATAACCATAACTCCCCTTTTATAACCACAATTTGTCATTTTTACAATGTTTTTGCAAGAATGAACGAAACCTATTTATTTTAAGAGAGCACTGAGACTGTTCTTTTGGGAAAAGAAAATGCATGAAACTTAAAGACCAAAGCATTGAAAGTATGAGAAAGCAAAAGATGTGTGCAACTTAAAACCTCTTTCATCTCACCTCACTTTCAACTGGTAAAACTAAAGTACATAAGACGAAGGGGTGCCCGTGAATTATTGTTGTTTTAGACGAGAGCTGTGCGTTTGTTTATGGTGTGCTATACCTTTAAGAGCTGCTGGCCATAGCCCATCCCAGAGAGGATGGACCCATTAGACTGATGAACACAACGAGAGACAGAAGGAGAGAGATGCACATGAAGAAAAAGAGAGTAAGGTTACACAGTGAAAATGATATCAGCAGATGAGAGGAGTAAAGAAAGGAAATAAAGGAGTGGGAAAGAAACAGGAGGACACGAGAAAAAAAAAGCCCAAAACCACTTCAGCAACAGCAATACTGAAGGGAGATAGACACTGAGAGAGACAGAGAGAAGAGAGGAAGCAGCTATCTCTCCATCTCTTACATCTCTTACATTGTAGGCGTCTATGGGTCTGTCAGTCAATCAGGACGACAGGCGGACACACTCACTAGCCGGCTCCTTGGCTCTTGCACGCACTGATAACTTTGCTGTGTATGTGTCTACAGATGGCAAACCTTGTGACATCGTTGTGCTGTGTAGTTCTGGCTGCAGTGGTGGTAGCCTATCCTCGCAATGGTGAGTATGCATTTCCTTTTCTTGATTTGCTCCTCCATTTCTGTTCTAAGGCCTGCTCTGCCTCTCCTTTATGCTCAGAAAGTTTGACAGTTTTTCTTCTTCTCCCTGTTAACTTTACTGTCTTCTACACCCTCGGCTCCCTGCATTGTTTCTATTTCTATGCTCATGAAGTCGTTTTAAAGATTGCAGTATGTTTACGGATTTGAGCTGTGTGTCATTTGGCCACTCGGTCTGAGGTCAAAGGTGCAACAGTCTAAGACAAATGAACCTTTGAGAGAAAGCTTATCAAATCATCTTGTTACCCCATGCTATGTGGTGCTATGTGGTGCTAAGGCTTACTCAGAAACAAATGTTGGTTCAACAAAGTAGGTAGCCAGCTCAACTGATGATCATGAGCACTCGTGCACTGAAGTTGTGAGGGAGAAAGGGAAATTGGAAAGTAGATAATGCAGTGACTGCTCTTTTGAGACTTCACCCAAGATTCAGGACTGTAAATTAGACCATGTGTTTAAATGGGTGGGTGGGTGCGTGCGCATGTTTGTGTGTGTGTGTGTGTTTAAAGGAAGTAAAAGAGTCACTTCAATTCTAGAGAAGAGTGGCATTGCCTTATTAGCCAATGAGATTGGACTGTTTAACTCAGATGACCCAGAGGAAGAGTCTAAGGAAGTCAATGACGCACATCACTCTGTCACGAGGGTCTCTTATACACACACACACACACACACACACACACACACACACACAAGCAGAGCAGACATTGCAGATTTATATATAAATCTGCGAAGTAGAAAAATGGAAGCTTCTCAGGGTAAAATGAAGGAAGAAAAAAGTAAGAGGAAGACATCAAAACTACGGAAAGCAAACACAAAGAGACCTATGGAGAAAAATAACAGTGAATGCTTGTTTTCTTGCTTATCTTCTTCACTTAATATGTTTTACGGGTGTTTTTCAGTGGAAAATGTGGCTGTATTTTAGAAATCATGCTTTTCCACTTAAATTTCTGGCATTGTTCAATAAAGTTGAACAAAAGTAAGACAAAGGCAGCAAGAAAAGTAATTACAGAATATGTGAAAACAAACGGCATACAGGAATAGCACACATGAAAAGAGGAAGAAATTAGTAACAAATAGTTCTGCCTGTGAGAGAAAAAAACTTCTGTACACTTGTGGGTGTATGTTAGCACTCTAGTGCCTGTGGATTTTCTGTTTTTTGTGCTCCATAGCTCGGCAATCTTATACTGTGTAACACACAAATGCCTATATGGTCTGTGTAAACGAATCACAACACATATCTGTAACCAAGTAACAAAAGCGGTAGGATGATGAGTATCAAAATTTGCACTCCACTTTCTAGCTCAATACATGTCATACACACATACACACACACACACACACAGAGAAACACATCTGGTTGTATTGCAAAGTGCCTTGTTGCTCTGACAAATTGCCAGAAGGTTTGACTGACAGGATTCCCTGGGGTATGCCTTTCTTGGCAGTGAGAGTGAAGCACATACATGCACTGTGACACACACACACACACACACACACACACACACACACACACACACACACATATACGTAGTCAGTATTAAGGGATGGAGAGGGAATGAACTTGCTTGGTCTGACTCAGTTTGTACAAAAAGCACATGCAGAGGAAGGCTCAAACTGTGTTTGTGTGTACTTGTGTGTAAGTATGTTTGTGTGACATGGAGTGTATAGGAAATCCATTTGAGACTTCCTAATTAATGACAGCAGTGCATGCTGAACAAAGACAATAAGAAACAGTGGTAGAAAGCATCTACAGACTGAGTCAATCAAATAGTTACAAGCTTCACATTTACAGAAGTCGCTCTTGTCTGGAAGACAGGATAGAGGATGGCGCACGATGAGACTAAGAGACAGATGAGGAGGCATGAAACAAACAAGAACTCTCTTGAGAAGTAAAGAGAGAAAATGGCCTTAAATGGAAGACTGCTGTAAGAGTACTATATCTAACCCACAAAAAGAAAACACTTTGGGATTAATCAGCTCTCTCTAATATTAATTAGGGAAGCTGTTATTATCCTTTTGTGCCAAGTATGTGTTGGCTGTATATTACGATTTTATTCAAATATTCATTAAAAGATATTAAAAAAAGAGCAGAACATTGTGATCATTGTGATTATGAATTCAGCAATAATCAGCATAAGTGGTTACGATGGGACTAAAGAATATCTTGAGATATTTTAGAGCAGCTGGTGTTCTCAATCACGAACAAAGTGCACAAGGGAGAAATAAAAGAAATGCGTAAAATCTGTTTTGCCTCCTATTTATACTGGAACAAAGTGTATTCTTTTAACGAAATGTGCTATAAATCTATTTCCTGCTATTTATTTAATAATCAAAAGAGAATGGCTGGTCATAGGGTGCGTTATTTTTTTTTAGCAACAACTCCTCACCTCAAGTAATTACAGCTGCTCTGATATGGAGGACAGCACATAAATTGGCCATTTAGCTATTTATTGAAAAAAGAAAACAACACTTGAGAGGAACCTCAGACAATAGAAATGGTATTCTTCTAATAAAACATCTATTGAATGGTAAATGGCCAGGTTCTTACGTGGCACTTTTCTACTTTATTTGAACACTCAAAACATTTTATACAACATGCCTCATTCACCCATTTATACAAGCACTTTTTTCTACACTTAAGTGTGTAAAAATGGACAAGGAGATAGATAGAGGGGGGACAGGAATGATAACGGATGGAGCCAAAAATATGTTAGGGGAAAAAGCATTAGAGAATACATTTCTACAAAGAGAAAATAGAGATATAAAATTATCATTATTGTATTTCCAGATTATTATATTTCAGTAGTGATACAGTCACTCACATTATATAAAAAAATGACTCCGCCTATATGATTGATCACGTATGAGTTCAAAAACCTCTTTCTAGCTCTGTTTTTTATCTTTCGTTGTGTTCTCTCATTCCCTCTTCATCCTGTTCTCTGCGTCTTTCTCTCTGTCTTGTTTTATTCCTGAGATATACCAGAGAGTCCCTAGTCAAAGCAATACCATTACATTAATGGGGTGCCTCAAACAGTAAATACTGAGAACAAGCACAATGAGAATACAAATTAACTGCACAAGAACACTCAATGGAGAGCGGAAGGAGTAGAACAAAACAAGTGAAGAAAATTAAACATGGAGTGAGGAAAATGAGGCGTAATTGAGATCATTTTGAGATTGCATACATTTCAGCTGAATTTTCCTCTTATTTTTTTTTATGACAGAAATAGTGCAGCTACATCTGCTCCTCCACCTTATCTCTGTGTATGCGACTACTGTAGGAGAGAGAGAGTGAGAGTAAATGTGGTGACATCATGCTGTTGACTGAGAGGGCAAGTTATTTATGGGAGTCCATATCCTGATTGAGAGACGAACATTTCCACTCATAATCATCCCCTCCATCTCTCCCCCTCCCTCAATGTCTCTCTGTTGCCCCTCCATCCTCCTCTCTCCCCAACTCAATACTTCATCCTCTTTCTCTAATTCAGTCTTCACATCATCCACACTTACCAGCCTCATGGTTTATTTTATTTTGTTTTTTTTAATTTTGCCATCCTTCTCCTCCGTTCAGTCCCTCTAATACTTTACATTATTCCATCCCTTTGCTCTAGATACTTTGTTTCTTTCACATCATTGCTTTCTCCACTAACTCCGTAATCCATCCGACAAGTGATCAGCAGCAGATTTATCACCCGTGACATCATTTGCTGGTACACCACTGTCACTAAATGTTTCTGTGCGCTTCATCTCTGGCCTTTACTGAGTCTCTGTACCTTACCCTCCACCTGACTGCTATGGATTGAAAAGAGAGAGAGGAAGATAGAGAGACTCATGAAACAGAAAGTGGTACAACAGGGTGAAAGTAGGAGAGAGAGAAAAAGAGAGCAGGAAAGTAAGAGGTTAACTCCTGCACTAATTCCATGGTATTACAGCTGTCAAAGCTGTATCTATTTCTTAAGCTTTCGACACGCGCTGCCATGGCTTTCCAACATGCCTGGGCGTATACTTTGCTAAACTGCAGCCATATTTATCCATACTCTTTTGAATACATCATGATAAATGCTGAAATTAAATCAATCCTGGCATTTTTTCACCATTTATCATGCAAGGCTGCCAAGTCTAATTTAATTCATGTGCAGATGCTCATCTAGACATACGTAATTAGCTTTAATAGCTGCAGCACTCCAAAAGCAAGATGTCAGACTGAAATACAGTATACATATACCTGGGTGCTTTTTAATGCTTGTATCTCCTACTAATCCAGTACAGTCTGTCTATATCACTGTGTGTTTTCATAAATTAAGATTCAAACGGGTGATTAAAATGACTTTTTTTTTTTTTACTAAAGTTTTTTTTATTTTTTTAACTCACTTGTAGTGCAAATGATGCAGTTTTTAGTTGGGAATGTAGGATCTTGTGCAGGATGACTTCTTATTAAAATCTGACATGCAAACTAACTTTATTATAACTGATCATGTATATTTGCATAAAGCTCGACAAATGTACTGTAAGACAAGTTGATTGAAATCACACAAACCAAAAAAAAGTCACAGGTTTTTAAGCCAAAGAAATGAGAGAGGTTTAAAACTAGTTCCATTCTAGTGAAAAGCTGTCATGGCAGCAGCAATGTTTTTGTTGGTAATTCTAAAAGTCTTGAGCACACGTTTAGAATTACCAGAGACAACTTATTTGGAGCAATTATTCGTGGAATCTCGCTGCTTTCTAATGTGTTATCAGAGAAAATAGACAGCTGCTGTAAATTATAGGTGATGCTGGTGTAGTGTGTCTGCTTTCCTGGCTGTCTTGTATGTTTAAGCCATGTATGTGCAGAAGAAACCTCAAGTGCACTCATTATTGTGAGTAGCACTCAAAGTAATCAGTGTTCCTTATTTGGCACATTGCTTGTATTAAATTCAAGATGGAGCTCAACCAATTGATTGCCTGACTGGATTGGCAGATGGATTACAGTCTGACTGACTGGCAGACAGGAAAAGTGAAGTAGCCTAATTTGATCATGATTTTGAAACACAAAAACAAATGTTGCCAAAAGAATACATTGAAAACTAAAAGTAACATAAAAAAAGAAGAAAAGAAACTGGTCAATAGCCAAAACAGTCCTGAGATAAATGTAGTGAAATGTTTTTGTTTCACTGAAAATATTTGGGTTAATACAACCTAAAGTAATGAAGTTGTTGATATGCTCTGTTATTCCCAACATGCTACTAGGTCATGTTTGAGACCAAAAGTTCTTAAATGAAACCACAAATGACTAAAATACATTTTAGCAATAATGGATCAAATGGACTCTGTACTGATTTTCAGATGGCTACTCCTTTCTTAAGTATTTATCCATTTTTGATTAAATTGGTTTTGTATGAATTGGAACATCAAATATGTCATGGAAAATTTCAAATGATATGATATTATCTCTCTCTGACCTTGGATTAGACCTTTCAAGTAGCAGGGAATCCTGAACATATATTAAATTATCCCTTTCATTTATTATCTTCTGCTTGTTCGATTAAGGATCACAGGCCCGTGAAGCCTATAGCATCTAACATAGGACAAGAGGCGGGGTACACTCTGGACAGGTCGCCAACCTGTTGCAGGACCAACACAGAGGGACAGTACAGCCAATTTAGAATCACAGCAATTGCCTTAATAAAGTTTGAGATTTTTTTTTTATTATTATTTTAGTTGAGGTAGGATCTGTGTAGATTCACATCCAACTCCTGAAGAAAACAGGGCATTTCTTTCTCTAACAAATGACTTTGTTCTCGTAAAGTTATTCAATGATTTATATGTGTTGAAATAAGGAAATATAGATATCTTGTCAGGCTAAAACTTGAAATAAATACTGGAAGACAACTACAATATAAAGAGAAACAAAATTATCAGTTCTCATTTAAATCTTTGTCATATCATAAGTTCACTTCAGCCGGAAAATACAAAATGTGAGATAGGAAAAACAAATATCTGTAGAATCCATTAATGTTCACTACTAAATATTCTATAATTTGTCCACTATAGATTTTGGATTCCCGACTGCCTGATATAATCTGTCTGGTAATGGCCCATTTCCAACCAATCACTGTTTTATGCCAAGATATGGAATCTCAGAATCTCGCTATCTGAGTTGAAGTGTTTGTTTGTGTGCTATCGGACTTAGTGTGTGTCTATGTGTATTGTCCCATCTAACTCTTGACTCTTAACTCATTAATCTTTTAGCAGGCATTCCCAGTAAGCCTTTGATCAAAGCTTGACTGGGAATCCCAGTAAAGTCATCAGTCTCTGATGGCTGCTTCCCAAAACTCTGAAGCAGTTAAATAACATGCACATTAAAATTTTATCTTTCAGTTTTCCACCCAAAATGTATAAATGAATTTGAAAACTAGATCTGTAAGCTTTAATGGAGCACAGCAGGGAAGTTCCTGAAAACTGACACTGACTGGCAGCAGTGCAGTTGAAGGTCCTAATGGTTCAAATAGTCATAAAATAAATATTGTATCGATGGTTTTCCATAAAACTTTGAGGTTTAGTCTATAATGCATTTTCATAATAATAAACCCATTTTAGAAAATATGTGGCTAACCACCATTTTTTTGCCATATTTTTTGTTAATTCTCATAAACTTGGAGTAACATATTAAAAAATTGTTAAAATATTAAACTATAAGTCTTAACAGATGTTGCTATATTACCCAGAAACCTCTTAAATTACAGTTGATAGAATGTAGAAGTAGAACCCCTAAATCTCAGTTGAGTTCTTCTGGTATGGCCCTTTAGAAGTGAAAATGAACACTATATGTGAGAGCCGCACCAGAACTCAAATGAGCAACAAGTTTTCTTCACTGCATCTTCTCACGACCTTGCTTTATGTCTTTTTTTCTTTTACCTCTCCACCTCTCTTAGAATTACTTTCATTAACAGCATTCAACATACAAAGACAACTTCCCTGATCTCTGACATTCAACTCCTGAAAGTGGAAGTTGCAGAGGTACTTTTTTCAGCCTTTTTCTCTCTCTTCATCTCTGCTTGTATATCTCTGTTTCAAACACAGTCTCAAGATGAAAGTGGAGGAGAAAGTGCAGGTGAAGCTGCCCTTGAGCAGCATTATATTGCACTAGCCAGCATATACACTCATGCCAGGCTTTGCCCAATTCTTTAAAGGAATAATATGAATATGCTGATGTGTGCGTTGGCTAATGTGAGTCATTAGCGGAAGTGCAGTCTAATGAGGCTTACAGCAGGTCACAGTTAACCAGTGTTTAATGACAAATAAATAGTGAATGGATTGATGTGATTGCTTTAGGGTCAGACAGCATTCAGCATTTTAGACTTATAACAGTATATTCCTGCTATTGAGCATCTATGGTATGCACACACAAAGCTTTAGATATGCTAGTGTGTGAGTGTGTCCGTGTATGTGTGTGTTTCTACTTACTAGGAGACTAACTGCTGGTAATCCTATCCGAAAGTTTTCAGTTATTGCTTCACTGACCTGAAACCAAAATGTGAGTGAGAATGTGTGTGTATGTATATATGTGTGTGTGTGTGTTAACACACATTAGTCGTCTGGTGTGCAGGTGCTTCTCTGTATGTCCGTATTAATGTATATAACTGATTCAAAATACACTAAAGTGTGTTTGAATAAGTGCATGCTCTGCAGTGCTTGTGATTATGTGTGCCGGCAGTATAGACTGCAGTGTATGTGACCCTGTCTTGGCTGTGCTCACTATAAAGACTTGTATAATTTACTGCTGTGCAGTAAATTACCACCTGTGTCTGTGTGCAATCAAAAGATTAGGTCAGGAAAAGAAAGCAGAAGTAAAATTAGAAGTTGACTCAGGATTGAGTCTTTGGGAGGTTAGGAATTTTAAGTTTCAATTTATTGACTTTACTTAAGAGGATGTAGTGGTTCTGACATACTGTGATGTGCACTTCTTCTAGAGTGTGCCATTTAATGTGCCATACAAACAGAAACCTAAGCACTTTTGCTTTCCATACTGTATATCATGCCGTAAAAGGCCTCATGAATATACATAGTTGTACATTTTATTTATTTTTATTTATACTTAATTTATGGCGTTCTTTTTCTTCCATAGTACAGTTCATCTTGTAATGCAATAGCTCATTTCTTATTAAATGTAGAATGCTGCGTATCATCTAGAGTGTTTATTTTACAAATAGAAAAAATGCAGCTTTTTTCTTTTCTATGCACTCTGCTTTATGACTCCAGTTCAATGTATTGTAAAAAGAAAAAGAAAGACAGATAAAGGCATAAAAACATTAAGGTGGACAATAGCTAGTTTTTCTTTTGCTGACAAAGTAAGAATAAAAGGTTCTACAATTGTGGCATTTGAAAGAGGAGACTAGCAGAATTGATTAAAAATAAAAGAGCTAGCTGTAATTTCAAAGAAATCAACTTAACAAATCAATTTATTTTAGTCATTAAAAGAAGCATTTCATTCGTAGATGAACAGAATGTCCCCTACATTGAATCGAGTGACCATTTGCAAGATAGATTTTCTGTTTCCAAAGCCACTTTGTTGATTCTAACCCATTAAATCTCAAGTTGTGTTTTGCTGTGCCATTAAAATTACTGAGCCCCCACTAGTTCCCCCAGTTCCTCCTGATAGACTGTTCAATAAGTTAATGTTGCCAGGAACCTAATGTAATTCCTGCTAGTATGAGCTGAGTTTTGGCTAATGTTGCTTTGCAATAAAACTTTGTTCCAAGACATTGGAACTGAATCACAAGAGCCTTAAAAGGGGTCTTGGGCCCTCAATGGTGCAACAGTTCTAAATATACACATTTAATTTGATCTATTGCGGACAGAAAGACCTTCAGTGTGATGCATTGGGGGGAGAAAGTGGCAGAGTGACAGAGGGAAAAGATTACCATTTATAACACTGAACTTCAGTTTAATTTAATTCTGCTCAACTTTATTGCCATTGCTCTGAACTTAAACTGTTCTCCTTTGCTCAAATACACAAAGAAACAAGAAAACAAAAAACAAAATTCTGAGTGCAGTGACGCAACTGAACGAGCAATGAAAACTGAGCAATCAGTCAAGGCAGAAACTACAAAAGAAGGCAAAACAATAGAAAAAAAAGAAAGAAAATCAGCCAAACTGCATTTAATGTTTATATAAACAACCAAATTTTGTCAAAAAAACTGAAAAAAAACCCAGTAAATTAATTTTATAAGAAAACTGCTAACACACTGCTTCAAAACTAATTAACTGTGCAAATTAATTGATTAATGATATTAATTAATATTAATGGAAGAACATTTTCTTAAACCCCTTTAAAACTGTTTTTAAAAATTGTATCTGGAGTGAATTCTATCTGTGATTGCTTTCCTCGTTTTCCACGAGGAAAAGATTTTATTTTATTGTTGCAACGAATGAAAAAAGGCTTGTCATGTCCTGTCACTTTGAGCTTGTGTCTGTCACTTTGTATTTCCTTAGAAAACTTTTTTTAAAGGGAAAGTCAAGGTGTATACCAGAGCTGTAAGCCAATACCTGTGTATCAAAAAAAGAAAGAAAGAAAACAGCAATGACTGAAGTTTACAAAAGCTAAAAAAAACAAAAAAAAAGACACCACAATATTTCTGAAAGAATTGGTTGTCCTTGTAGCGGAAAGGGAAGTGAAGCTCAGAGTAAGTGTGTGCATATTTGTGTGGATGTGCATTCTCAAGAGACTGTGTGTGTGTGTTTGCATGTGCATGCATGTGTGTTTATATTTATTGCCCATGACATTGTGCAAGGACAGTCCTATCTCTCTTGGCGGTAGTATGATTTCCTGTGGTGGAATGGATTCATACGGAAAAGCATTCGCTCTCCAAACCCTGAAACTGTATTGTCTGGGGACAATAGGCTCCCTCCATTCCTTTCAAATTCAAATTCCCAAAGCTTTCTTGTCCATCATACTGACAAAACACCGTCGACAGCTCAGAGATACCGAAAGTCCAGAGAGGCTTAAAGGCTTGTGGCGGAGAAATTGTGTCGTCACACCTAAGATAACGTTTTCATCCACAGGAAACCATACTAACTACATAACATTTTGCTTGTGAGAATTAATTAGTGTTTGGGCTTTTTTCACTGGGTACAAACCACTTGGGAACCTTTGAGTCACAGCATGAGGGGTATTTGCATTGCAGAGTAGCCTTGCGTAAGATTGCAAATTTGTAGACTGTGGAGGTCATTTCAAGCAGGACATATTTTAGTCGCCGTCTTTGTTTTGTGACAACAAAAAATGTGCTAATACGGTATGTGTTGAAACAAAATATTAAATAACAAAGATCCTCATGAGGAACAAACTGCTCTGCATGGAGGGAAAAGTGAAATTGAATCTGCAGAGTGGTTTACGGCTTCATATTACATTTCAGTAGACTTGAACAATGTAAGTGTGTTGCAAAACAGTTTATTCTATTATTAATAAATAACAGGCCACCTCTGTACAATAGCCATACACCCTTGAGCAAAACACAGAACCACAGCCTGCTCTGTCACTGTCAGAGATGCAACTATGCTGCTGCTCTGGGACATGGTATAATCTACTAAGGCTAACAGGTCATTATGGAGTGTAATGTCCTGTCATAGCCTAAGTGACCAGTCATTGGATTTCATTTAGACACCAGTAATAGGATAATATCATCTCTGGATAAAGTGCCATGAATTTTTCACCAGAGCTGTGTGGGTGATGCTGATTAAGAGCAGGGTGTGTCTGTTTAAAAATACTTAAATTCAGATGTCATGAATCTGATCTGTGATACAAATAAATAATACATAAAAAGGAAAACAACTGGGGGCACAGAAACACAACGCAGCTATCTTCCTTCTATCCCCTCGAATCCATTTCTCAATTCTTGTGCATAATAAGGCATTACATAACCTGAGACATGACGCTATAATATCTGCCCACTGGCAAACACATTAATGGGGACTCATAAAGGTGGCAGCGTTAAAGCAGTGCAACAGTTCTCCAAATCCATGGTTGAGTTCAACACTCGATTCAATTTTTGGGCCACAGTCCTGTTCAAATCTTTTCTTTTCTTTTTTTGTTTTGTTTCTTCATCTCTCTTCTTAAAAACATATCAACAGCTCTAAGTGGCATAATAACAAGACATATGTGACAGAGCATTATAATGTTAAAGAGCTACATAGATTTATCTGGCTTCTCTAATTTAGAAGTAAACATAAGCTATTCATGGATATCTCTGTGTAAGTAAGTATCAAAGTATCAAAAACGGTCAAATTCCAAGAGTTGGCAAAATATTCACTGCTGCTCATATTTCAAAATTATTGTTAATTTAAGCAGTAATGAGATCATGAAGGCATACTTCCAAAACGTAGGCACCTTCGAACATACCTGTGTTCCTAAAAAAAAATGCAGTTTTTAAAGTAAGTGGTAAGGTAGTGGCACTCAGGCAGTGTAAAAGAATATAACCATTCACTTAGCTTAGAATAGTCTGTGCCTGCTATACTTCCTCCGCAGCATCACATGGGTAACCATACTGTATTGACCAGAGCTATCTACACACACAGAAGTCCCCCTGCTCAAACACAAACACACACACACACACACACACACACACATAGTTTAGGTAATCTAGTAACGGCAGTATTGAGCTTTTGGTTGAACTTGTGCTCTCTAACCTTTTCCCAGATATTGTACATTGGCACCCACACACACACACACACTATAGAAACAGTTCCTTTTTAATGGAAGCTACAATCAGTCTACATCCCAGGACATCCATGTGAGAATGTCTATTGGTTTTGGATTTCTTTTTGCAGCATGTCAGCATTCCTGAATCCAAAACCCAGTATTTTTCATCAAAAACAAAACAAAAAATAACCTATTTTAAATCAGATATTCAGTGCAGCACTGCTGCCATTTGTAAACCATTCCTTAGAGGCTTTGTTCTGACTACTTTGATTTAAGCGTTTTTATTTTGCACTGGATCTAATTCTCTATGTCAAAATGGCAACACTTCAACTTAAATTTAAGTTTGGAAAAAGTTGCAGGGAGCCAAAATCAGGTGAAGCAAGTGAAGACTGCGTTGCTTTGGCTGTTCGTTTACACCAAATGTTCTCCCTCAAATGCCTCAGAATGTTACAAAAGAGTTATTACATTAACAGAGTGACCCAAGGGGATGAATTCACAATGCACAAACTGGTGAAAGCTGAAAAAAACTATGTGACCTGAAGCATTGCTTGAGCAGTGTGGACTTCTCCACTGAAGATTGTTGTTTGGTTTTTGTTTTTTTGCAATAACAGATGTGCAAATCTAAATTTGATGGAATTGTCCAAAGGTCCGCAAGCAAGCAATCGTGATGATAATTTAAAGGAATGTGTGTTGTTTGCTTTTAATGAGTGTAGTCAGAGAACTACACACATTTAAAATACCAAAGATTTCAGAATACAAAAAGTCTTGATTTTATATGGTGAAACAATGTTTTTTTGTGACTAAAACAGGGGGGGGGGGGGGACGTTTTCCTTATAATTCCACCAACTCTTTCATTGTGCTTAATGAATGTCATTAATTGTAGAATGTGTTTAGATTGATATGTGGCATTGCTTTTGATTTACACAACAGCTGATAGAATTATGACTTCTGCTGCCTTTTGCTCCCTTTACAAATATATCTACAGTATGAAATGCATTCCCCTTCTCTCCCCTCTCACACTTATTAACATACAGCACATCTTCTTAGATTTTGGCCACTTCCTGCATCTCTCTTTCTCATACATTGTACTTATTTTCTAAGCAGGTTGTGAAGTCTTTCAGGAGAAAGGCCCCATGATTAATTTTTGACTTTTACACACTCTAGCACTGAATTACTTTAGCGCCTATGAAGTGTAATTTATTGTCTTTGTGGGGCTCATCTGACTTGTATCCTTAGTGCTAACTGCCCCATTTAACTGCCAATAATCACAATAGAAACAAAACAGCTCACACAACCAGTAAGAGCATTTGTCTTTTCAGAGTAGTGCACAAATTGAAGCAATTAGTGTTCACATAGAGCAGCTCATGCACTCATTGTTTTTACAGACATTTCCTGTTAAATTCATAAAAACAAAACAGCAAGCACTCTTTGGCCACTATGGCTAAAATTACCAAACCTTTCTGTCAAATTTATGTCATGTTTTATGACACATGTAACACCTGCCTCTTATCATTTAGAAATTTGAACATTTATTTCTCTTCAGCTATGCTTCATGACTTCAGCATGTTTAACGTTTTGCTGTTAGCCTCTGCAGCATTAGTTGTGAGAAGTTAAGTTTTAAAAATGTCAGTTCTGAATTGTAATTGTGAACAATGATTTGACACTTGTTCATAAGGTTGTATTGATATTCCAGTGTGAAAAGGAAATTTACAAGAAAAATGTTATGGTTAAAAAATTGTTACTTTTGAATTTATTTTAAGAGTTATGGATCATGTCATTTTTTTTAAGAGAAGCGTATAACCTACCGCCAAATCTAATTTCTAGCCAGATGCATTAGTGCCTTAAAGGTAAAACATGAAAGCACATGTGTGCTCAAACAAATGGACATTTTCAATATACTTTACTTCAACAAGTATCTGAAGCATGACTACTCCTGTCTTCAACTATGGGATTAACACACATACTGTCATGTCTTCAGTACTGCAATACAGTGTGCAAATGCTTTTGCACAGGTGAATAGGCATGTCCATGCTTCTTGGTAAAGTTTACAAAGTTTGAAAAACAAATTGTTCCAGAGGTCCAAAGATTTATTTGCTTGGTTAGACCTTGGTTTGTTACTAATTGATCAAAGATTGGGTAGATTTTTACTGGAAAATATCACATTAAGCTTGGAGGCAGATGTTTTCAATTTTAAATGAATCCACTCTAGAGAAACTTTGCCAAAGTAGAGGGGTTTTTATGTGTGGCCAAAATAAAAAAAAACAAACAAAACCCTTACATCTCCTGAAACCGTAGTTGTACGGTCACCGTGGTACAGAATATGGCTCTATTGCGTCTTCTTTTAGAGGAAATTTGAAGGATTTGTCTTCTGCTGCTGATTTAGAAAATTTTGTCATTATATTAAAACCCCCTGTACCAGACTTGTACAGCCCCTTCTGTTTCACTGGGACATCAGACCTTCTTTTAAAGTTAAATTTAAACCAGAAAAAAAGATTATATTTTAATTTTATAAAATTGTTTTCAGACATCACTTTGGCTAGTGTTTAAACAAGCTGTACCTTTACTTGACACAAATCAGAGGTGAAACTTGTGCAAAATATATGTCAGGTTTCATATCATTGCTTTCATAGTAATGCAGTGCTTTACTTAATTACGTAAAGTAATTCAGTACACTACTTGTTGCATTACTTCGCATGACCTGACTGCATTGTCACATTAGTACCAGTTGATACAGACATCAGGCTACAGTGGCAACAGGCCACACAACAACACAACTCTCTATCCTAATCAGAACACATATACGATTTTTCTTTTAGTTTTTACGTATAAACAACAACACTAAGAAAAGCTGAAAAGCAGCGCAAAGCGATTTTAAAGCGTTTTGGCAAGTTAGTCTACTGTAGAAACTTAGAAATGGAGGCTACATTACCTGTTGAAGTTCAGGGTCTGACTGCTGTAGGCTGAGGTCAGCATACACTCAGGTTTAACTTTATTCTGGCTTCTTGGCTAGCAATGGCTTAGCATGTTGTCTGTGCAGAAACTTGTTGTGTTAGCAGTATAACGCAGTTGTTGCTATCCTGGATGCCATTTTCCATCACACGCTTTTTGTAAAATTAAAAAAAAAAAGTAATGTCCATATCTCCACTCCTCAAAATCTCTAGTCCACTCCACCGTTTCTCTCAAGCAGGTGTGCAGAAAGAAAAAAAAAGCATGTTTGATGTTTTTTTTCTTTTCTTCTTTCAAACCTGGCACGCAGATAGTGGAAGATCTTTTGTAACGTAAGTAACAACATAATCATAATTTCATAATTGTACTTAATGAATTTAGTACAAGGACATGTTACATTACTGCGTTACTAAAAAATGTAATGTGATTCCAGTTACACGCTACTTTGGAACATCGTTCTAAACTAATGAATAAATTAAATTAACGGTTATGTCCTCATAAAGAAAGAGTGAGTGTGCACACTTATGTCTTACTCTTGTTTTCAGTAGGGCAGGAGCAGGTTGAGTGATGGATACATTGTTTGTGTGTGAGTAAGAAAGAGAAAAGAGAGTGGGGAGGTCTGTTTTTAATGAGAAGAGAGTTTGGAGCAGACAAAGAGGCCAAGCTACTGGAATGTCAACAAGAAGGCTCTATGTATGTATGTGCATGCTTGTGTGTGTGCATCCAATTACATTAGCTTTTACTCACTCAAAAAAAAAAAAATGCCATGGAGGCAATGCACACATCATCAACAACAGTGTCAACGGTGTCCAAGCATGCACTGCCATTCATATATCCACAAGGACATAGTGATCACTGTGTGTACAGAAAAGCATACTTGAACCCCCACACACACAACCACACCACTCTTCCTGATACCCTGTTTTGGAGCTGCGATGAGCCGTGTAAAATGAAGAGCAAACATACCTGGATGTCATTATAGCCAGACTTCAGACCAGCTTATTACTAAAACATGGGACCTAAAACCAACTGTGTGTGCGTGTGTGTGTGCATATGCTTTTTATTTTTGCAAGTTTTCACACATGAAGTACCTTGTGTGCCAACAGATGAGTGTGCTGGATGTATTAGCAGTATGGGAAGTTTTAATATTTATTCTGTAATACATGGCATGAGAAATACATACCAGCATTGCTAAGTTTGCAGGAAATGTTTCCCTGCCTTTCCTAAGGTTTTCCTTTGTATCCGCTTAATTTTTGCATTTCTATCTTGCATTCGTTCTTTCTTTTCTTACAAGTGTGCGCTCTCACTGCACACACTCATCCATAACATGTGTTCTGACATTCCTTCAAAGCACCAACAAAGCCTCTTAATTTCTTGCATTTGGAAACACTGTTGTTATAGCTCTGACATTTCTGCATTTTTGTGGTTTCACAGTCTGTGGCAAAGAAGGCTGACCTGTCTGTGGCTGCGAGTGAGCACGAGACCATGTGATGGTGTGTTTATCATAAAGAGGGACAGAGAGACAATAAGAATACAATTAGAGGTTAATTTGAGTAACTGAACTTTTAACATCCATATATATGTATTTTCTTTGTTCTGAGCTATGATTGTCGCCACTCTGGCCCTGCTTCTTCGGTTTTTGAAAATTTAAAGCAGAAAAAAAAAGACAAAATGGATCTGTACTCTCTTTGGCTCGTGTGTAGCACGAAGCCACCTGTCTATAACAGAAGCAAAAAAAAAGGATAAAGTAGAAAAGGGAGAGAAAAAAAGACTACTGACTTTTGGGTCATTAAGGTAGAAGTCCATTGATTTTGGCTGTGTCTACCCTGGCCAGTTCTTTCCGCTTGTTATTGACCATCTGGTCTGCACTTTTTCACCAGATCTGCTGTCTACACACTGCACAGATTATTTTTAGTGTAAAAGGGAGCATATTTTAATTAATTCCCATATAGGTTTATAGGAAGAAAAAGATTCAAATGCTTCTGCATTGCACCTATTCATTTCAAGTTTGGAGTTTAATCAAATATAATGCACACTGATTAAAACTTGACTTCACAAAATCAGATTAGATAGCATACTTTTTTGTTGCTCCTTTTTTGTTTTTGTTTTTAAGGATTTTTAAAGATCCTGTGACAATAGGTTTTTTTTAAGTATAGGGTGGGTTCCCAGAGAGTGAGCCTTGGAAGCTAAGCTAACCCAGGACCATTACATTACATTACAGATTACATGGAAAGGAGGGTCAGTAGAGGTGTCATTTGCATCTAGGCAACATGGGGTACCAGGAGTCAAGACACACAAGAGAAGGGGATGGTAGACAGTAACGGAATACATGTACCGCCGTTACATATTTAAAATACAAAATATGAGTAACTGTATTCCGTTACAGTTACCGTTTAAAAAAGTGGTATTTAGAATACAGTTACTTTGTTGAAATAAATGGATTACACAGCGGTATTTTCCTGCTTCATATTGTCGAGGGTCAGGACTGTTTGGGTTTATTTGACAGCTATGTTCTGTTGTTCCAGGCGGCAGCGTTATGGTTGCCATGGTTACAGGGTGACGCGCTCTCTCTGCGACTGTGTGTTTCCTGGGTGAAAGAGCGCCTTTTTGTTGTTGTTGTTGTGCTAAGCTAATAGGCAGAATGCTACAGGCATAGCCCTAAAGAATGTGGCCTCATGGGCAGTGTAGTCCGTGCCGCAGGGAGAATGGACTGCCATACCCGTTATGTGTCTGCGAGGGAGAAAAAGGAGAGTGGAAAACCACGAGTTGTCATCGAGCAGAAACGGGAGCTGGAAGCATGTAAATATAATAATAACCACTGCAGCCAAGAAGATAGTGATGGGATTTCCGGCTCTTTTTAATGAGCCGAGCCGGCTCTTTCGGCCCCGAACCGGCTCTTCCGGTTGTTTTGTTGCTTTAATTAATTTATTATTAACAATAATGTAAAATTGTGCACAATAGGAATTACTAATGTAAAAAAAGTGGTTTTATTTATATATGTTTATATATAAATATATGCGGTGGCCCCTAGAGACAAAGCACGTACAAACTCCAAAACACATTTCTAGCGTTAACTGAACTTCCAAAACAGAGCTACCCAGATCACTTAAATTACACAATTGAAAGCATGTGTGTATTGTTTGTGTATTTATACACAGGCACTCATATATATTCAAATAATTAAAAAAAAATAATTTACCTGTTACTACCACACACCAAATCCGGTCGTTGGTACTTGCTGGCTTGTGTAGCCACTAGGTAACAAAAGCGCAACACTGCCCCTAGCATCCTGGAGCACTTCTGTTGTCTTTTGTACGTGTTCTGAGTTTTTATGTGTTTTGGAGTTTGTACGTACTTTGTCTGTAGGGGCCACCGTAAATATACTTTTATGTATTCACTCCACATAAAATGTAATAAATAAATCATATAATGCAAAAACCAACTATTCACATTTCAACTTTTAACTATTTAAATGTTCAGCTTTTTCCTTTTAAACAAATTTAAAATGAAACAACACAAAACACTGCAAACCACAACACAATTAAATATAAATTAAAACATGAAAACAAAAAGAAGATGCACATTCTCTGTCATATGGGCCTGCATGAATAAACTTTCTGAATCCTTTATCATCTGCAACTGAATATAGTTGTGAATGATTACTATACCTTTCTAATGTGAGGTTGTTGTCCCTGGCTCTCTTTCTCTCTCTCTCCCTCCCGCTCTGTTCCTGTGCTACTGCGAGTGTAACTACCGCCCCTCCCCCCTCTTCCCAGCGCAAAGCACAAGGCTCATGTGTGGAGTGAAGCGGAAAAAAAGTGCGAGAGAGAGGGTGAGAGAAAGAAAAAAACAAACAAACCAAGGCTCGCGTCGTTCACTTCAAAGACCCGGCTCTAAGAGACGTTTCGTTCGTGACTGACACATCATTACAAGAAGAGTGCCTGACTAGCCCAGTTGTAAGTAAGCTATCAAGACTCAACTGTACACTGTGTTCGTGTTTTCCTCCGAAACAATACGTTCCGTTACAGCAGCCTTTCAATGCCTCTACCTGTCTCTCGCTAGCAAACTTGACCCAGACAGCAAAGTAAAGCTATTTTTCAGCTACGAGCCCGACACGGAACCCGACGTATTAGGCTACGTTCACACTGCAGGTCTTAATGCTCAATTCCGATTTTTTGATCAAATCCGATTTTTTTTGTCTGCTCGTTCACACTACAAATAAAATGCGACAGCAAACGCACTCTAGTGTGAACGCTCAAAGCGGCCCGCATCCCCAAAAGAAGACCTCACACACAACGCGCTCTGTTTAGACCCATCTATTGTTTGACAGATGGCTCTTAATATAAAGACTTCGGACTTTACGTTTCCCAATTTTTGCTTTAAGTTATTTTGTTATTTACATAATAATGTAAATAACCTAATAATGATCCTTATTGCTGTTTAAGAGAGGAGCGGTGCTTCAAAGGATAGTTGCAGATTTCTGTCAGAATCTGCAGATTATACAGTACAAATAAAATGTTCACGTTTCTCCAATGTTGTCTTCCCAGCAGTTTCACCGGATGACCAGGAAGCGTTCGCGATGTCTTATCAGGCGCTTTTAATTGGCATCTGTCTTGTGTCGGTGATGTAAAAGACGGATTTAATGCGACATGACCGTTCACACAGCGGTCGCTTTCTAAAACATCGGATATGTATCGGATTCAGTACCACATACGAAAGTGACCCAGATCGGATTTGAAAATATCGGATTTGCGCCGTTCACACTGTCATACCATGATCGGATATGGGTCGCATAGGGTCAAAAAAATTGGATTTGATGCACTTTCGCCTGCAGTGTGAACGTAGCCTTAGCCAGAGGTCCATTTACTACGGTTCGGAGCCGCGGACCTTTAGTAATAGTACTAAATCACATTCATGTAGTTGTAAACAGCATGATAATATATTAAGTAATCCAAAGTATTCAGAATACGTTACTCTCATTGAGTAACGTAACGGAATACGTTACAAAATACATTTTGGGGCATGTATTCTGTATTCTGTAGTGGAATACATTTTAAAAGTAACCTTCCCAACACTGATGGTAGAGCAGGTCACCTACTAATCGAAAAGTTGGTGGTTCAATCCCTGTCTGCTCCAGTCTGCATGTCAAATATCCTTGGGCAAGATACTAACCCCAAGTCACCGATGCCTCCATTGGGATATGAACCCATATGGAAAAGAAATAGTAAAAACTTATATGATTTACTCATGAAAGTGGCCACTTTCTCATTACTTTCATATATTG
The DNA here is from genome assembly GCF_056152115.1 of Neolamprologus brichardi. Taxonomy (NCBI): domain Eukaryota; kingdom Metazoa; phylum Chordata; class Actinopteri; order Cichliformes; family Cichlidae; genus Neolamprologus; species Neolamprologus brichardi. The sequence continues at coordinate 39,524,078 of NC_142110.1, read as the reverse complement.
TTTTAGGAAGTATCCAAAACATACAAGTTTCATTATATAATTTTTCAAGGGATCTTATATCTGTTTTCACTCTTGTATGCTTTTCATACAAGTTTGACACAAGACAGATACAAACTTTATAAGATTTATATATATCTTTTCCATATGGGAATGCTTGTGAATGTTAGATAGAATGCACTTACATAGAAAGAGCATAGAAAAGAAGAAGTGCTTATGTGAATGGGTGAATGAGGCAAGTTGTGTAAAGCGCTTTGAGTACTCAGAAAGAGTAGAAGTGGCTATAAAAGAACCAGTCCATTTAAGGGGGTTAACGTGTGTGGTTAGGTGACAAGATCAAGGCCCAGATGTCAACTCCAGATTCACACATACCAAAGAAAAACAGCTGGTGAACTGGAGTCTGTCTTGACAACCTTCTTTTAAAACTGTTTTGCATGTTTGTGTGCACAACCATACTTGAAGGTATGCACACTCCTGCACACATGGGCAAAATGATAAAAAGACAGGTACAAAACCATCTTTTGTTTTTTTTTGTGTGTGTGTGTTTTTCCAGATTGTGCGTGTCGGTTATGTGCATCTAGGGAAGGACCTAAGCAACACTTCTCATATAGATGCGCGTTTTAGAAACAATGTATCTTACTCAAATTGTTTGCTGATTTTTCCTAAATGATGTGATTATACAAAACAAAATGATCTTTGTTTTATTTAGGACTCTGACTTATGATCACTCAGGTCGTTATTTCTAATCAGGATTGTAAATTACTGCGTTAATTAACCTAAATCCTTTTGAACTCCCAATAAATGAGCGTAATAGAATGAGCATTCTCCAATCCATGTCAAATCAAGTCTTTGAAGTCAAGAGTATTTATGAGGACTACTGGAAAGAGAGGTAGGACTGTCAGGGGAAATTATTTGCTGATAATGATTTTCATTGTAGCAAATGTTATGTTCAGCATCATTAGTCTTCCTCTGACAAATGATGAGCGTGAAACTGTAAGTAAACTTCGGCGTCAAGGACAGAGCAACAACACCCTAGGCTTTGCTCCAGTTCAAATAAATCTGCGTGTTTTCACCACTGGCTTCTTCTAAATGTATTTGTTTTACATCTTGCTTTTTTTCAGCCCTTCGTTGCATGCCAGCTGAAGCTCAGGAGACTGAGTAGTAATCTGTGCCTCCTCAGCTGTTTGGATTACAGATGGCAATGTGTTTTGCAGTCGCTGAACTTGACAGCAGCTCTTTTCCTTTCACACCTTGCTTGTTGTGTGTATTTTAGCACTGTTATCTGAGGAATCAGAGACAAAGAAAAAAAAAAGAAAAGAGCAGGAGGACATGCACTCGTGCACACATTTTATTATGTAGGTGTGTAAGTCTGAGTGTGTGTCATTGGTTCTGTCCACGTTAGTGTGCACAGTCACTGCGTACATTGTCTGTTGTGTTTGTTACATTTCCACCGTCACACATGATTGATTGCAGCTTCAAAACTACTCATGTGCAGGTCCCTCGGTACTCGCCAGTACTTGGAAACCAGTCACACAGCAAACACTGCACTCACACAGCCATGGAAAAATCATTCTTGAATTTCAAGGAATCTCTGTGGTGACAGTGACATAGCCCCTAGTTCCACTTGAAATGGCAGTTCTTTGATTGCTGACTCAAATAACAATGAAAATAATGCTGGAAGCCCCCCCCCTGCTGTGTGGTGGAGTTGCGCCCATGCCCCATTTAGCTCCCACAGCAACAGCTTGACAAACTAGACTGATTGCTGTTCCAAGAGTTAGGAGATTGATGGCTCAGTGGCAGCTACTGCACACTGGAGTTCAGCAACAGAACAGAAATAACTTAGATGCATTCCACCTGCAAAAATATGCTGTTTGATAGTATGCTTTCTTACTTTTAACTTATTATTAACAATAACTTTTCCAAAGCCAAATTTTCATTCTTCACCTCTTCAAAGACTGTTTCTTGATCTCTGCAGCAGTTTTTTCAAGCTACCTGCCTAGGAGCCGATTACAACCAAAGTTCAACAGACTAAAACTTTTAAACCTTTTTAATAGACAGACATTAACAACACCCTGTCATCTTTATTTCTTGCTGGGATGTCATCACCAGTGTTGGTCAAGTTACTTGAAAAAAGTAATCAGTAACTAATTACTGATTACTTCCCCAAAAAAGTAATCCAGTTACTTTACTGATTACTTATTTTCAAAAGTAATTAATTACTTAGTTACTTTTTAAAAACATGATTTACAACCGGAATAGGTGATAAAGTGATAGATCTTTCAGCCCAATTCTACTTTTTCTGCATAATCCATCATACAAAATGTAATCAAATGAAAAAGTCTCTTTTTAAAACTTGTTTTATTAGTTTTAATCTTTTAACTTTATGCATCAAGCAAAAATGTAATTATATGCAACATTCTCTGACTGGAAGAAATTTGTTTAACATTTAAACCTATTTTCTGCACATTCCAGCACATAAAATGCAATATTTTTTTGTGTTTACACTCACTCTTTCAAATAGATGCAAGTAAAACACAGCAGAAAATAAATAAAGTCAAAGACTAGCGGTCCTTTTGCTCTATTTTCACCTGTAAAGCAGGAGTAGGTTAGGCGGAGGTTTACCCTGGTGCAGGTGTGCCGCAGCGGTCAGTGGAAGAATCCGCGAGTTTCTCTGTGAGTTTCCCATTACGTCGTAGCGCACTCGGTGCTTGCTTGGAAGTTTAGGGGTTTTTTTCGCTGTAAAAAGAAGTTTTCTTCCCACGCACAACGGACGCTAATGTTTTTGTCACTTTTTATGGAGTCAAACTCAAAGTAAGGTCAGTACTTCCACGCTTTAAACGCTGCACGCTCACATTCTCTCCCGCACTCAATATATTGTCCGTTGTTGATCTGCACACAGCTGTTGTCACGAACATCACACTCGCTTAAGCTTACGTCACTGTCATGAGACATTCTCGCAAAAAAATCACGGTTGAATTACCATTTTTGCAATAGTAATCCCTTACTTTACTCGTTACTTGAAAAAGTAATCGGATTACAAGTAACGCGTTACTGCCCATCTCTGGTCATCACACTATTTATTATGTGGCAATGCGTGTTAATGTAGAGCAATATATAAACATAATTTGTTGTACATCAAGTTAGAACTTTAAACTATAAGTAGGCACTCATTAGAAACTTAGTTATTAAGGGGCATGAACATGGGAAGCGATTAGCAGTGATTTGGTAACCAGAGACCGTAGAAAATCAATGACATTCAGCGACTTTAAATGTGGATGAGCAAAATAACTAGTGGCAAAATAAAGTGTACGGGATCTGAATTAAACATTTCAAAACCTTGAGGCAATTGATTAAAACAACTGACAATGAGAGTGAAATACACTGCTGACTGACATATAACAGAATATAACAAAGATCTGTTACTGTAAATCTTTAAATAGAGGAGGATTATCTAGGCAAGCAAATGGACCTTGGAAGGTCCACTACTGATCAGTCTAGTCAGATCCGTCAGTAACAAAGCTAATTGCTTCATGTGTGGGTGTCCCTTTAGGCTTTGTGCTAATGCTAAGTGTATATACACAGACGGACAGATAGACAGACAGACAGATAGACAGACAGATAAAACTGTCCTTGTTTCTGCACCACAGGGGAAATAAGAGTTTTACATTTCCCATCGTTGGAACTATCATAACTTTTTATCACATGCAATACACTTTTAGCTAAAATTTCCATGCCACTTCAGTTCCCTAGTCAAGGTCATGGTATATTTGCACAGTGTGCCAGTGATGAAGGCAGTAATTTTTGCTGATATTATCTTGGAACCCAGGAATTCTGTCATATATTACAGTCCATTAATTAAGACAGTCATTTCTCTATCCATCCCCCTCCCCCTGACTTCTCCATCTGAAACCTTTTCCTCCTCTAGCTGCCCTTCACCTCCCTTTTTACTTTATACTTTCTTGTTCCTTTGCTATCTTCCAACACGTCCCCTTTCCTAAATCCTTTGGGGTGACTTTCTTTTTTCTTCCGTTATTTTCCTGTCTGTCTCACTCTCTTTCTCCATTTTATCTTCCCCATCACCATATTCATTTTCCCCATATCTCTGTTTTACTCTCTTTCTTTCTTCTCTGTCTGTTTTTCACCAACTGGTTTTAATAAATAAATGTCTTGGTATTAGCACTGACCTTTTGAATTTGGCTTTTGGGGATGTTTTGGGTTATGTTAGCTATGTTATTAACCAAAAGGATTAGGGCTGTGAGGGAGGTTCCTGCTGGCTTATGTCTGATTAGTATTATCATTATTTAGTCTTGCCAATGGGAAGCAAGAAGAAATATTTATTAGATACACACTCAATTCTAAAAACAGATAATAAAAGTTTCTTTCCCCTTATCTAAGTTTACCATGATGCCACTGATGTTGCTCTTAATGCTATATTGGATTTATATCAGCCCCTAAAAGTACTTTTAATCCCATCACCTTAACTTTAGCCACAATAAAATCTGGTATGGAAATAAGCTTAAATGTCATTGAGAAAAATAAAAAATCTGATACAAAATGTCATCAAATTGGTTTCTGGAGGGTAGAGTTAGGTGAAAGAATCACTTGAAACTATCAGAACAGGTTGAAACAATATGAATTAGGTGTTGAGCACTGGTTTCTTGTTGATGTGGCAAAAAAGGAGAATACATTCATAATGGTAGACTACGACAGACACCTTTGGACTCAAATACAGGAAAAAATATAAGAATAAACTTGAACCTTAAAATGGGAGATCAGGTGTCTCTGTTATGAATGACATGTACCCACTGATTAAAGTCTTGGTGTAAAACTGCCCTGATGGAAGTGTTGTCTTGCTGGATGGAAAGTGTCACAAGGGGTCAGTGAACGGCTTAGGAAGTATGAAAATGATGCTATGATAAAAATCTATCTATCTCAATCTAACTTAACATTTAATGGAGAATTTGGACTGATGTGTTTGACGTAATTCAAAATTAAGAACAAATACAGTAATGCCATTTGAAGAAATGACGTAGATCATTCGGAGGAGTTAAACATGTAGAATCAAAGCCAAAGTGCACTGAAGCTCTTCTGGCCCCATGCTGGCCCAAAATCTTGTGTGCTTTTTTTTCATTCTTTTTTTTTCCACTTAATCCAAAAAAGAAGAAGTTAAATGTATACGTCAAATAGAAGAAGGTGCATTTAAGCAATAACTCCACCTGTATAAAGTAAAAACAAAGAAACCAAAAAATAGACAGCTCTCAATTGTCTCTCACCACTCAATTTTTTTTCTTTCTCTACCGCAAAACCTACAGATGTTTCTGATCAAAGCAGTGTTATCCAGCTGTCTCCCCCCTCAACCCCCCACCCCATCCCTGAAGCCAATTCTCAGGAATCTTTCTCCCATTCCTCATTTCATGACCTCTCTAATCCAGGCTTGTAAAATATTAACTGCCCTACTCAGTCTCAACAATTCATCCTCCCTCTTGTGCTGTACCCCTTTCCATCTAACGTCGCTCTACTCACCACCTCCCATTCCATCTCTCTTTCCCTGCACTTCCTCTCCTTTTTTACACACCCCACTTATTCTCTCTGGCTCCCAAGTTCCTCTCAGAACATAACCGTCTAAAACGTGAAGTATCAATTAACCCGGTTGCCTGCAAATCTTCCTGTCTTCTCCAGTGGATTTGGCAAGCCGGATGATGGGCAATGAACAGGCTGACACACATAAACACTCAGACACTCTACGTTTACTTGTGCAATGGGGCCAAGATAAGATGGCAGGAAACAGGAAGTGGATTTATTTGAGCATTGGTGCCCTGACTCATAGACAGACATGCACAGAAAACACGCATACACACTCACATACAAACACTTACACAGCTGCAGCTGCCTCAGTGTTCACATAAAAGGAGAGGCAAATGCAGAGAGAGCAAGTGAATGTTAAGCTCTCCGTGGGAAAGAGAGACAGGAGAGGATAAAGTGATAACTTCATTCCAAGATGTTTGCGGAGGAAGTGTAAGTGTGAGAGCGTGTCTGTGGGTGCAGAAGTTGCATGTTCATGCATACTTGTGTAGAAGTGTGGCCTGTATGCATCTGTGAGAAAAGTACACATTGGTCTGTATCAACAGTACATCTGTATCAGTGCATTAATATGTGCATGACCGTGAAAGTGCCAACAGCAGTTTATTGCTGATAGTTATTATGTCATACAGCAGTTAATCAGATCTCTCTTTTATAAATTGCCAGGAGGATTTAGCATTTTGCTGCGTCATACCTCACAAAACATCTGAGGACCCTGCCTAACCAGCTGTGCCACATGCTGACTGAGGCAAGAAGATTTCAGTGTGCCTGTGAAAATGATTAGAAAACAGTATCTGCAGATGCAGAATACTGTATACAACTGTGATAAAAAAAATTAACATACATCGTAATTTTGAGCTTTAATGATTTCTTTGAACTTCCACTATTAGTGATATATGTGACAAAATCTGAAGGGAAGTATTTTTTTTTTTTATTCCTTCCTTTAATTTGCAGTATTTGCAGTGTGTTTTTGATTTAATCTGCGGAGAGTGTTCGTAGTTAAAATAAAATCCTGCGGCTTATTTGCACTGCAAATAAACAATTTTGTGGCAGACTTTGCAAAGCTGCTATCACTGTCAGCTTTGCAGACAGTGATAGCAACCTTGAGAGTAATTTTGTAAATAAACATGCTGTAAAGCCAAAAGTATTGCGAGTTTACTTCCAGTTTTGAAATGTGTTAGCCTTTCATTTGCCCTGTTCTCATTACAAAACATTTTTAGACACAAGGGTGTCTGTGCTAAGAGGAAATGCAATATCACATTCACTTAAAGCGAATGTGAAAAGAAACCTTGTGTCTGCAATGATTTTCTGTTTGGCCGTTTGGCTGGTTAAAATATATAAGCACATCATTAATGGCTAACCTTCTGACTTCTACCAGGATTATTTTTTTTATTTCAGCTTTAGAGCGTTTTCCACATAGAAAAAATAGACTTTTTTGCACTATTGAACATTATTTGCAAAGAAATAAGAGCTCTGTGGCTTGAGGCTGTGTAATAATATGAAATAATTTTGGAAATGATTTTGAAAGCTCAGAGCCTGAGCTCACAAGGGTCCAATACAAAGACAAGTGAAGGCCAAAAGTGGAGGAGGGGTGGCGGATCAGAGGGCCCTGAGCAACAGACCAATCAGACATGAATAACCCATGTGTGAAATCATAAATAATTTACTGCGTATGCTTACTCTACCTGTCAGGACTAAACTTAGTAATTTACTGTTTATCTAACATACAAAAGTATAATAAGTTTAAAGAAACTCAGTGAAGCTGATTCTAATAAAATATAGGAAAGTAGTAGACTTTTTTAAATGGTGGTTACATATTTTCATTTTCTTTTTTGATGTGATGCCTGACCCTGTGTTATGTCAGGTTTTACTAGTTTATAGTTTATAAAATGTAGCAACAACACTGATGAAAAAAAGCTTGTAAAATTGAATATGAAATGTTTATTCAAGAACACGCACTGGCAAGTCAGCAGAGATTTTTAAGCAAATCCGAGCTTCTGTCAAATATACTAGTTTTCAAGTTTTCCTTTTCAGTTAATGTGAAATTGCAGAAGAAGGAAAAAAAGTCTTTCTATTCTGAAAATAAGATCGATACTCACTATTCTTCCAATCACTGTTCAGCTGTGTGCATTTTATTTCTCCATATCAGTAGAATTGGCCCAGGCTGCATCAGCATGTGCAGCCACAGACTGAAAAAAATTGATCTTTTCAACCTAAACTGATAATTCTCCTGGGCTCTATCTCTGTGTGTCAGCCAATCCAACATTTTACTGTTGGACTTTCAAAAGGCCTGGCTCCCCTTAGGCATACAAATGTGATTCACTGATAAATGTTCTAGTGAGTTACAGCCTGACTGGAAAGTGACAGAGTCACATAGTCTGACATGTACATGGCAATGAATCGACAAAGAGGGCTGTGTGTACATGGAGAACTGCACATTGTCATGGAAAAATACAGCACGCAAGTGTGCATTGTTGCAGACACACAAACACAGAGAATATAAGTCTTTGGGATGGTAAATCAGAATGCCAGTGCTGAACTTCAATTTCATTTCACGTTGTTGCTGTGCAGTCACATCATAACTTACAGCTGGTTGCTCACAGACACCCACTTTAAAAACACACATGTGTGCACAAGTGAAGTCACAGACACATAATGATAAGGAATCATCCTCATATATGACAACAACAACAAACTATATTTATATAGCACATTTAAAAACCAGTGGTGTACCAAAGTGCTTAACATACAAAAGAGTAAGATGAAGTAACAGGGAGGATGAAGGCTATGGCAAAGAACCAGCATGGTAGCATGTTAAATGGCATTAAAACACAGAGGCAAAATAAATGCATATAAAAGCATAAAAGAACAAAATATATAAAGGATAAAACAGTCAAAAGATTTTTGGCAAGATATTCTGTGTAATGAAACGCTAACATACACACACATGCTTACACAGTTGGTTCACCACAATCAAAATTCATCAGTATTCCAATCTAGTCAAAAGGGTGTTCATGATAGTTTAATGGCTTGTAGCCTTGGTTACAACATAAATCTGTGCATATGAGTCTGTGACAAGGTCAAACTGTTTACATGTGAGAATTTGTGTGTCCAATATGGCTGCTGCTCCACCAGCCTAGAGAATATACCAAACTGACTTCACTGCAAAGAGTGTATATCTTACTAACCTTTTTCCATACCATGTAAGCTGATCAACATTTTTTTTTGAAACACTTTAAACTAACTAACTACAAATATGTTCTAATTAAAACCAGATTTTTAAAGTTGTACTTTCAAGTTTTATGCCATATGTGAGCTATTGCAAGTCTTTTACAGCATTAGTTCAGTTTAGCCTATAACCTCTGAACCACATTTGCAAAATCAAATCATTTGAAACCCTTTTCCAGCTCAGAAAACCTGATGAGAAGTTTATCCGCTAAGTCAATGACTGCACTTCATCCAAAGACATTTGACAGCAGAGCATTAGAAAGGTATAACACTGGAACTTTATATTTGAACAAGTAATTCTAGCCATGTTTAATCAGCTAATCAAACAGCATGGCTGCTCTTACTCACAAATATCCTCAGCGGCACAAGTCTAATGATAATTTGCCTTTAATTGATCTTTCTGGTCAAATAATTATTAATCACGGTCTAAGGAATGAAGAGAATGAAGACAAGAATTGAAAAGGTGTCATCGCATTTCACATAAAGCAAACAATACAACACTGAGTCTTTGTGTGTCTTTGACTTTTTTCCCATAAAATGTAATTTATTTTCTTCCAATAGTCTTAACTACATTTGTGCTTGCTTTAACCTTGGCCTGAACTACTATATTTGAACACTGTTTGTGTGTATGTGTGTGTGTGCATCCCAAGTGTATAATCTTATATGAGGTCACTTTTGTCATGATTACTGTGTGTATGAACTGGGATTGCGGTATAGCAGTTTCATGCATAGCAACAGTGGAAACACAAGCAGATACTTACGATTAAACATTAGCAGTTTCATGATCATTGATGTGCATGTATTATCTTAAATGTTGTGATAGAATGCAAAGCTGTGCATATATATATATCTTCTTTACTTCTGAACTGCATGTTAGATCATATTTGCACATCAGATTCCATTCAGTCTTTTAAATCACGTCTAAAAACGTATTTGTTTAACCTGGCATTCAAGGCTAATTAGGGTAATTTACATCTGGCTTTGCATTTAGATTATGTAATTATTTTATATTTTATTTATTTTATTTATATCTGTAATTTATATTTTATATTGTAATTTTTTTTATCTGTATCATGATTTTACTGGAAAGCACTTTGGTGTACTTCGGTCTTTAAAATGTGCTATATAAATAAATTTAGATTTTTTTTGGATTGATTTAAAACAGCGGTCCGCAACCTTTTTTGCGCCACGGACCGGTTTATGCCCAACAATATTTTCATGGACCGGCCTTTAAGGTGTGGCGGATAAATACAACAAAATAAAACTAGTACCGGTACCGAAAAAAAAGAAAATTTATTCATAACCAGAGATGGGCAGTAACGCGTTACTGTAATCCGATTACTTTTTTCAAGTAACGAGTAAAGTAAGGGATTACTATTGCAAAAACGGTAATTAGATTACCGTTACTTTCCCGTAGGAACGCTGCGTTACTGCGTTACTAAAACCGTGATTTTCTTGCGAGAATGTCTCATGACAGTGACTTAAGCGAGTGTGATGTTCGTGACAACAGCTGTGTGCAGATCAACAATGGATAATATATCGAGTGCGGGAGAGAGTATGAGCGTGCAGCGTTTAAAGCGTGGAAGTACTGACCTTATTTTGAGTTTGATTCCGTAAAAAGTGACAAAAACATTAGTGTCCGCTGTGCGTGGGAAGAAAACTTCTTTTTACAGCGAAAAAAACCCCCTAAACTTCCAAGCAAGCACCGAGTAGCTACGACGTAATGACAAACTCACAGAGAAACTGCGGTATCCTTCCACTGACCGCTGCGGCACACCTGCACCAGGATAAACCTCCGCCTACTCTACTCCTGCTTTACAGGTGAAAATAGAGCAAAAGGACCGCTAGTCTTTGACTTTATTTATTTTCTGCTGTGTTTTACTTGCATCTGAAAGAGTGAGTGTAAACACACAAAAAAAAAATATATATATATATATATATATATATATATATATATATATATTATGTGCTGGAATGTGCAGAAAATAGGTTTAAATGTTAATTTCTTCCAGTCAGAGAATGGTGCATATAATTAAAATTTTGCTTCATGCATAAAGTTAAAAGATTAAAACTAACAAAACAAGTTTTAAAAAGAGACTTTTCCATTTGATTACATTTTGTATGATGGATTATGTAGAAAAAGTAGAATTGGGCTGAAAGATCTATCGCTTTATCACCTATTCAGGTTGTAAATCATGTTTTTAAAAAGTAACTAAGTAACTAAGTAATTAATTACTTTTGAAAATAAGTAATCAGTAAAGTAACGGGATTACTTTTTTGGGGAAGTAATCAGTAATTAATTACTGATTACTTTTTTCAAGTAACTTGACCAACACTGTTCATAACACACGTGAAAAGACCCAGGAAAACCGAGTAAACGATAAAACGATAACAAAATAACACTGAAAGCCGATAAAAACCCTGAAAACTATACATTTCACACCTGAGCCTCAACTCTCGCGGCCCGGTACCAAACGACTTACGGACCGGTACCGGTCCGAGGCCCGGGGTTGGGGACCGCTGATTTAAAATACATTTAAAAGTAACAAATTAATTCCCTTGGGAATCGTTGTAATTTACAATAATGAAATAATTCTATATGTACTATATTTTCTTAAACATTTATTGTGTTAGAATCCTAGTGTTATGCACTTGCCGTTGCGCAAGTTTCTGTACACATGCTAATGTACATGTATATACATCACTATAAGTTAATCTGCCTGTGTTTGTTTATGTGGGCTCGTTGCTTATGTCGGTTTAGTAAACAGCTCATGGAGTTAGATGTACAGCCAGTTGCTTTTGGGTTTCTCTGAATGTGCTTGTTTTTCTTTAAATAGCCCCTGGACAGCAATACTGGATTGTCTTGCCTCTTCTTAGCCAAAATATGACATTATGCTGGCTCTTTATCGTTAAATCGTAATATACTGAAAACATCACAGGACTGCATAAGAACTGCAATGCCCTCAGTGCCCTGCAGAATCCCACATTTAATGCAAAGTTCAAGTTTCCTGGCAAGTAAAAAAATGTTGAGAAACTAGCCTTCCCTTGGGCCCTGATGGTGTGGTGTACGTGCGGGTGCACACACATTGAAAGAAACTTACCACATTACATTTCCAAGCATTTCAAATGTAATATATGTGGTATTTTTTTAAAACCCTGAACTTGTGACTTGAATTATGCATTCACTGTTTTGTTTGTTTTACTTTTAAGCTGTGGTGTAACTTTTTTTTTAGGTTGCGCTTGATGTTTGTGTTGTTGGTGGTAAGCATGAAAAATAGCAGATGAAATGCCATTAAATCATGAATATAATGCTAGCAGCATGCCATTGACGTGGTTCATTTTTGGACTCTGGTGTTTCAACTTGAAAGGAGAGAAAGCAAAAAAAAAAACTCGCACTAATATAATTCATCAGATTGAATCCTGTTTTTAGTTCCAAAATTGTGTACTTTTGGTTGCTAGATGAGAGGTTTTGGAGGTAGTCAATAAATGATCTTTTCTTAAGGCTCCGGGGTAGTTATAAGCTCTGTATATACTTAGGCAGTCTCAACTGGCTTCAAACCAAATGAAAAGAATAATAAGTAAAATTAGTAACACTAAATCTTTGTGAAGGACATTTGTGGTTCATATTGTCATTTAGCAGAGAAAACCAGTGTTCTGCCACTGCGTAAAGTGCCCTGTCTATTACCAAGAGAACAATAGCACTTGAGTTGAATGCCATTATGGTTATTAGGCCTGCTTGTGTAGATGGTCATGAGGCATGAGGACATTATGCAGGGCAGTCTACTTATACGCCAGTGAGTACATGATTGTAATCATAAGTATCTGCTTGTGTTTCCACTGTTGCTATAAGGTGTATTATGCATGAGTGGCATGTTAGAAGACTACTGATCACTGATATACCATGAATGAATACTGAAGTTTCAACACAATTCATATGGCATGTAAGTGAGCAGCATCAAGGTCAGAGGGAGTGAAAGTAATGGAGAGGAGAGAGCAAAAGATGAGCAATGAGATATACAGAGGGGGGACAAGATAAGAGAGAATAGTGAGAATAACTCTCAGAAGGATAAACAAAAGCAGACACAGAGGTAACAGCAAGCATCCCTACAGCAGATAGTAGTACTGCAGCATGGAGGGCTCACGGACATTATCATATGTTGATTTTTGGTATATTAAGACTCCATAAGACTATTTTATCTGTGCAACTGGAGCTTGTATGACTGAAGGACGAAGCCTAAAATCCTGATAAAGTTAATTCTCTGGTGCCATAAACTACACAAGTTATCCAAACTGTTCAAGTGGATTAAATGTAACTTCAGTAATATGAATTCACACTTGATTTAATACCACACTGAACATTTTTAATCCTTAAATATTTAGCAGAACACTCTGTGTTTATCAGCCCCCAGCTGAGAATAGTCAGTAGTTATAACTGTACCAGCTGAGGACATTTTTAACTCTGTCTCTGAATCTGTCACTTCTTGATGAGTGGGAAGTATAGCGACACAAAGCAACGAGGAGAAAAATCTTACGGGTTATCTGAATAAGTTAAACTAAGATGAATCAACAGGAATCAACAGCTTGAATGCACTGAGCCCAGAAAATATAATTCTGGTACACACTGGACACTGTTTGTGAATCATCATCAGCTAACAGGACAAGTTGAAGTTCAAAGCAGGTCATTGATACAGGCAGATGGCAGGGAGTGACACATAGACAAGGGTGGAGGATGAACGATAAAGATAGAGACTGACACAGAGAGTGAGAGGAGAGGAGGAGAGTGTTGATAGGACAGAAGAAAGACAAGGAGAAGTGAGAGGACAAAATGAAATGGAGAGAGATGGAGAGGGAGCAAAGGCGAAAGATGTGACTGGATATTTGAAAGGACTGAAGCAGTGAGAAGGTGATGTAACCTGAGAAGATACAAAGGATTGGATGGGGCATTGAGGGGGACAGGAGAGGTTAAAGAATCATTGCTGTACATAGACGGGTACTGACCATCACAAAAACAAGAAATGCTAAGCTGTAAGGGGTAAGCTCTCGCCAGGGACGTCATTTTTCTTTCAGCTACTAATAACAACTTCTTTCTGATGAAATCAGTTGGATGACATTCATGACTTTCCACTTCTATTCTATTAACAACTCAGTGTCAGTGTTCAAATCAGTTTTGAAATGACTTCTGTGCCTTTGATAAGTAAGAATCACTATTACAAGTTACCAGTAATCACACAACTTATTCTGCAGTTAGTTGGTTTGAAAGCGCAATGAATGACCACTGACTTAAAATTCAAGGTCTCTTCTCTTCCTTGTCACATGAAGCACCAGGGCACCAGCATCATCATCAAAGCTAACATCAAAGTCAAACTTTAAGGTTTATGCTAAGATGCAAATAGCTTTTTATGTAAATAAAGTCACACAAACTTTTTCAAAGTAAGTTGACAGAGAAGGAGATCAAAGGAATTGGCATTTCTTGCCACTGACATGCATATGCACACACATTATTTGGCAAATTTGGAGGGTGAGCGTGGAGATCGCTCGGGCGGACAGCAGAAGAAAAAAATGATAATAATAGAAAAAAAAATGAAGATGGCATGAATCACAGAGAATTACAAAAAGAAAGGGTTAGTGAGGGGTAATGAACGGTGGAATGGAAGACGAAGAGAACAAACAGCGTTGGGTTAATGTTAATGGGGACAAGGATCTTTTCCCCATTAAATATAGATGGCTCTGTTATGGGACATGAAATATACATGAAACACTGGGTTGACATCTGTATCAGCTGTGTTAAGAAGCATGTCTGAGTAGATTGAGAGACGGAAGCGAGCTCAAGTGAAAAAAAAGGCATTGTGGTGAGAAACAAAGGTGGGTGGGGAGAGACACACAAAGAAAAAGTCAAGGAAAGAGACATCAGACCAAGACAAGGATCTCGACAGCATTTGATCTACAGCCAGTAGAGGCAGCGCGCCCCCCCCTCCCGTTCATAGAAGAGGGCTTTTACAGAGATGGAGATCAATATTTTATTGTTGTTCCTTGTTGTGCTGTTGATCCCCAGTGTTAAGTGTTAATCTGTGGTCTTCAGTCTCTGTGGTCGTGGCATGCCCCATGAGGCTTATCAACACAACAGGGCTACTAACCCCAGTGTTTGGCAAGAACACCCATTAGGCTCACATATAACCCCTAACCCTGGAGGTCACAGACCCAACTACTTTCCAGACTGGGCATTGCTGTTAGTTAACAGAAGGCTAAAGGCATCAATGAAAAGGCACATCAGAATCTACTTTCTCTTTCAAAATTTGCTATTAATAGAAATAGTCACAGAAAGTTGTTTGTGTTTATGGACATGATTTGTTTTGGGGTTTTATTTGTCAGTCCCCACATTTTTGAAATATATTTCAATTATACATCACAATGTGTTGTTTGTCTGTAGCAGAAATGTTGTCAAGAGCTTTCTGCGGCGATGTGTCAGTCTGCCAATCAGGAAATTGAGCTGTGAAATAGCAACTGTTATATTTTTGCCCAAACCATCTTTTTCCAAACCTAACGAGGTACTGACGTGAGCAGCAAAATGATTCATGTCAATGCCAAAATTTGAAACTTTGTTCCATAAAGTAGAAAATATATATTTTTTGTGTACACAAAATAAACATATATGAAAGCGATTTAGAGAGAGAATTAGTGTCCAGAAACACACACACACAGAAAAAACAACAAAAGAATAAGAATAGATTAATTGGAAGTGTGTTGAATCCTGAATTGGAAGTCTGTGTTCAGTTGCCAAGGGCCAACATGCACACAGGGCAGTAATTACACTGCACAGATATTTTAGTGGTTATTAGCTGTTGCTATCACCAGCACTTAATCATTGTCTCTGTCTCTTTTTAGCTGATAGGATCCAGTATGGACGAATAGGCAGTGATGTCACCATGCAGTGTGGCTCCCTGGACAATGATGCATCAGTATCATGGAAGATGAATGGGACATATGTGAAGGCCCAGCACAGTCTAGAAGGCCCCAGACTGATCCTGACTAACGTGTCCCTGAACCATACTGGACTCTACACCTGTTTTCAGAAGCAAGATGATGACAAGCATGAAGCCATCTTTCTCCAAATTGGAAGTAAGTACAGTAGCTTACTTCCAATAGGAAGGGCACATTTGCCCTCTAAGTGTTAAGGATGAGACATGACACATTTTTAATCATCCCGAAGGGAAAGTGAGTGATTGCATACATAAGATGGAAAGACAAAAGGTGAACGAAATGAGAAAGTAGTAAAATAAAATAAGCTACTCTTGATGCCATTGGGATGTCAAAGAAAAAACAAAGAAAAAAATCCCCAACAACATAGAAACAAGTATGACACTGCTGATAATTTCAAAAGTAATC
This sequence comes from Neolamprologus brichardi, assembly GCF_056152115.1. Taxonomy (NCBI): domain Eukaryota; kingdom Metazoa; phylum Chordata; class Actinopteri; order Cichliformes; family Cichlidae; genus Neolamprologus; species Neolamprologus brichardi. The sequence goes on along the minus strand of NC_142110.1, from coordinate 39,507,890 downwards.
TGATAAAAATGTGATAAAAATAATGGCTATAGATGCCCTGCTTAGTCTTATTTCAGCTATGTTTAAGTAGCTTTCTGTGTAATGTAAATTACTCAAGAAAGTAAAGTAACAAGATGGTGAAATGTATACATAAATGAGAATTGTGATGAATCCTAAAATATAAACTTCTTTAACACACGGTGAGTCTGTTACTATTTTTATTGTTGTTGAGGGCTGTCTCTTAACAAACTGAATTAAGTCAATTAGCTTAACCTTATTAGCACTAGCTGTCATCAATGCTTACATTTTATGTCTCCATGGAAATTTGCCAGAGTTTTGTTGTTCTATTAAGAATTTATAACTAAATGTATGATACCATTCTGTCAATATACAGCATCAAATAATGAAGAAACAAGTACATTTTATGTCTTTAACACATCTAAAACCAAATGACTTTGCATTATATTACTACTATTACTACTAATAATAATAATGATAATCAGTGCAAATAAAAAATCATGCTACATACATTCAAACCAACAACAACCCTAACCCTCCAACCACAATTCCAACTTCAGCTGCTTCCAAAGCTTGACAAAAAAAGGTTTAAATATGTGATCAGCTTTGACTGAAAGATAGTCACAGTTGATGCTTGTGATATCATTTGTGCTATCATTCCAGTCTTAGTGGAATCACAGTAGAGGCCCTTTTGAAATAAGCTTTGAGTGCGGGATGGTCAGAGCTTATAAAACCAGCGACCATCCCTGCAATCAACTGTGTCCAAAGACTGAGGAATATTACTTAAGAAGCTGAATCCATTCTATTGACTAGTCACAGGTCCTGATGTTATGACTTTCTATTAACGACTGTGAGGGTCAACATACAGCTGGCTACCAAATTTCCAGATTCTTTTTGTTCCGTGCAAAGTGAGCACTTCAGCTAAATGACAATTTTAATAGTACGCTGTAATGTTTGAGGGGCTGTTTCATTCAAATTTTAAATGCCAATATAAAACTTGAATTGTTGTGATAACAATCTTTACAGTAGATCTGCTGCCAGCTGACCAGTTCTTATGAATAGCTGTTAAAATTATATTTGGTCTATTTCCTGTTATGGTGTGCATAATCGTAATAATCATACGAAAAGTAAATGATGTCACTTTTAATGGACTGCCATGAGGGTTTGTGAGTTGGCATTGGCCTCATTTTAAATCCATTATTTTCATGGTGAAAGTTTTATGCACTTATTCTTTGCATAATAAGTGTGTTGGAGGGAGTGGTAAATGGCAAGAAGATGACTTGAATGAAATTGCCTTTGTTATAAATTGCTTTATTGACTAAGCTGAACAGTTTATATGACAATGAAAAGAAGAACCCCAGAAGTAATTTCATGAGTTGGTCTCTATTTAAGTTGAACGTTAATCTTAGTACATGCTTTTGTGCGGTATACTGGTATAGCGTACAGGATGTCCAAATATTTGAATGTTCATAAATGTTAATAATGATTTTAATGACAAGTGATTTCTCTAACCAGCAGATTAGCGTTCTGCCTTATTTATAATACATCACATAACTTATTCACAGTTATTATATTTATCATCCTCCATCCATTAGCTTGGCTGTTATTTTTGAATTCATCTGTCACTGCAGTTATGCCTCATGACAGATTGAATGTCAATCTTAAATGAGAGATTGAATAAAAACAATGTTCAGTCAACAGTGAATTATTATCTACTTACTGTAGTTAAAATTTAAAAAAAAGCAGGGACATTTTCTCTGCTGGGCAGTGTTTGTTCACATGAAAATGATCACTCTCTGTCTTCCCTCCTTTTCAGTCTGTTAGTAGTAAAAGGAATAGACAACATTTTAAATTACATTTTTTACAGAAATCACACTGTAGCTGCAAGAAGGCTAGAGAGTGAAATTAAATATCTTCTTGGCATCAGTCACAGTAGGCTACTTCAGAACGGTGGCAAATTTTGATACACAGCACATGATTCATCACTCCAAGGGGGGGAATAGCCCATACAGCGTGCATCTTTCCGACACTCTTGTGTTATTGAGTCCACCACAACTCTATTTTTGAGAAAAGCAAATTGAAAGACAGGTCAACCGGTTCATTTATCTCATTTGTGCCAGGTGAAATGTTAAAATGTCTTTTGTGAATCATGCATACAAATAACCGATCCAAAAAAACAAACAAATAAAATAAATAAACACTCAATGGTTAAAGATATTTTTGAAAAAGCGGTCAGCTCACGTTCCCTTTAGCTAAACAGTAAACCATGCCAGTATGATTCCATCCACTTGTCAACAGAACCAATAGAGGCCAAACACACAACCCATCACGATTTTATCCCAGTGCTGATGTTAAATGTTACATTTCCAAGCAAATGTTTGATGAATGAGACTATATGAGCGCATGACAGTTTGGTTAATCATATCAGCAGTGATGAATTACACAATGCTGAAGTAATACTGATTTAATGACTTTTATGTTATGGCAAATTATGTCAGCGGGGGGAATGATGCAATTCACAAACAGGCCAGGATATGTGTGTATGTTTAGGTATGCATAAAACAGAGAGAGAGAGAGCGAGCCTTAGACGGACAGATGGAAACAGTATCTGTGTGCAAACACATGTGGAAGACTGGAGCTGCTTTACTGCTATCAAAATGACACTTTGTGTGTGAGAGACAAACAGAGTTTTATTTTATTCATTCATCAAGGGTCAGATCCTACTTTGATAACCTACTTTTAGCACTGAATCTAACTGTCTCAATAACAGTCTGTGATTTTATGACACGTTCAAGATACGCTGGGGTGGCAGCAACTGTAACTCCGCATTGCTAAATCTCTTCTGTCTGTGTTTTATTGTCTGTTATGACTGCGACTTTGTTTTCTGGCTACATTTTTTTTCATTATGTTAACTGCCACCTACAAAACTTTAAGTGTTGTGCAGCTACAGTGATAATGACATCATGACAGGCTACACTTGTTCTGATTACCATCATGATGGTAGTTTGATTTTATGCAGCGTTTATTACTTACACTGGGGGCTTGTTATGTTTCACACAGATAGAAGTGTTATCAGGAGAATAGCACAGAGCCATCTGTTTATGCTTTTTAGTTTTTCTCCTTCACTCTGTGTCTCTGTCTCTCAAACTTTTTTGATTATCTCTCATCCTCCTTATCTTGCCTTTCGTTATTCTTCATGCGTATGTGTACATGTGTAAAGCAACCTTGTATGACGTCCTTATTTTCCCACTCTTTCTAGCATCCATCTATCTACGCCGGCTTTTTCATTTGTGTTAGGCAGCATCGCTTGGCTTTGTGTTTACACTGGTTTGCATTAGGAACACTAGTGTATGCGCGCTTGGTCCACCTTCACACCGAATCTATGGACTGTGTCAACATAATGTTAGCACAAGGAGACAGCACTTGTTTGTGTTGAGTTTCATGTGGAAATATAGTGCTGCTTTGATGTCTGTTTCTTTTCCCATTTGTATTATTTCACCACTGTATATAACTGTTAGTTTACATTCTCTCTGTTACTTTGTTTTAAAAACTGTCCATCTCCTCATCCACACGCATAAACAGAGAGACACACAAGGAAACTTCAGCACCCAAGTACTCAGTGACGTCTTTAGACTGTATCTTCAGAACAAGACGTGATGTTAACTGGTAAAGGGGGTAACATAAAGCTGGTAAAATAGAAAGTGACATATGGCTTAAAAAAATACAATAGAAAATGAAAGAGTACACCCAGTAAAATTTCATTATAATTTAATTAGCAAGCGGTCATAAAACACTGAAGCGCTTGTGGGATAGTGCATCCTTTGCTGTCACAACAGTGAAGTTATTGCTGTCCTCCTCTTCTCTGGCTTTGTCCATTCTTGTATGTATTGCTTCAATGACCGTCAGCTAAACAATTTATAGTATAGCAAGATGAGCTGCACCCAACCAGTTATTAAGCCTCCCAGCAAACACAGCATTAACAGCATAGCATCATATATCCAGCCACTCACCTGTCAGCTGCATTATACTGCTAGTGAGAACCAGCTGCACTTTATGCAAGTTTTAGACATAGTCTATGTGCAACTTGGTTATATCACAAAGAAATAACTTAAAGTTTACATCTTCTGCAAAAGGATGTTCCATGGTTAAAATTATCAGGGAGATGGAGGAAAGTACAGACGGACCTTTTCTTTAGGGAAACATTTTATTTTATTTTATTTTTTATGTATTTTTTCAAAGTCAATTTCACTGAAAGCTCTACTACATGATGATAACTCTTTGAAAAATGTTTGTATTGACTTAGTTCAGATGTAACAACTAGATAAACTCATCTGTTTAATTGAAGTACTTAATGTACAGTGTGACAGTTAATTACTGAGGCTTATTTTGTAGGAAACATGAGTACCTGAGGAAAAAAAGTTTTATTTAACCCTCCACACTCCAACAGAATTCTACTAAAATGTTCTTGACAATTTTGAAGAAAAGGGAGAAACTGGTGAATATTATAAACACTCATATTTAGCCAAAAAAAAGCTTAAAGAATTTACAGAAATCTGCTTATTTATTCCTTATATTATTGAAATTATCTATTGTCAGCAGGATTACACATGTAAATCTTCCATCTGTGCACAGCTCAGCTGACAACTAGTCGGCTAAAACAACAACAAATTGTTTTAAGATAAAGTTAGACTCAAGTGTTTAGAAAGTCATACTGTGAGAGTATGATGATGCTAGCTTTATTTCAGATAAAGTGTTATTGACAACAGCTAAGTCTGGTAAAAACAACCGACCTTACTGACAAAAAAGTTCGGGATATCCTCAACACTTCATAGACTCATCGATCAATGTCAGACTCCTTTCACAAAGTTTCATAGGTTCAGATGCTACAGATGAACAGAAGCACTTGAGGTGACTTGGGAGTAAACATAAAAAAGGTGTTGTTATGGGATACAGAGGGTTAAATATACAGTGTAAAACATATATAATTTGTGAATGTAATCAAAGTTTTGAGCTATTTTTTTAAATTATTATTATTACCAGAAAAAGTTCACCGAAAAAAAAATCATCCGACGTATGTAAACCACCTCTTCACCAAATGCAGTGGCAATGAGTAAATTCTGAATGATGGGCATTTAAGAGACTGACAGTCAGAAACCCCGGTTTGAAAACTGAGATGGACCACTTCTTCTTTCCTTCCATTTAGAGGTAACTTTTCTCACAACTTTGAAATGATAGTGATTATCACCTTAAGAACATGCAACACATGCATGAGTGTCTAAAAGCATTGTTGCTATTGACTCCCTGTTTTTAGAGCCCATAATTCAGCTACTCAGCCAGTATGCCTCTCAGAATGCCAGCTGAGACGATACAAAACCAGCCCCTGCCCGCAACCACTCCTCCGCTTCCATTACTGTAATGACAACATTTTAAACATGTACAATGAAGAAAGGCATTCATCTTGCAAGCAAGAATTGTGTCTGTATAGTAATGAATTTATACCACAAATCATCACACAAAAAAAGAGGGATCTAGGTTTGGCACCCATTCTTGTAAACAAATCCAGTTTGAGCTGCTCTCAGATCATAGCAATGACATTATGTAAACAGTTGCTTTTTTTTCCTTAATGCTACAAATTGCAACCGAAGTCTTAACCACTAGTGTTGGAGTATCGAGTTGATTTGTTTAACCCATGTGCATGTTGCTGTGTGAGTGTGGTTAGTGCTCAAAAACCATACTTGGAAGACCAGAAATGGAACAAAATATGCAGTCATTCTTTCCCTGCTTCTTAATTCCAAGTCCAGTCAATCCTTAATCAATAAGGGGTGTGTAAATCACCATTTGAATTAGGCAGCAGGACACAATACCATCCCATACTATTGGTGTGTCTTTTTTTTAGTAGATGTAGTACTTGTATTAGTAGATGCAAATAGATATAACAACTAAAATGATATTTACTTATAGCTGTTTACTCTAGCTCTTGTTGTTGTCCCATCCAAAGAGTATAACGTTAGTATATTTAATATGAGTTTAATTAAGCTCACATGACACTTTTAGATGACACTTTTTGAATAAATAAGATAATGGATAGCACAAAATGTGACCAATGAAATGCCATACCACACATTGAGTGTTTCCAACCTCTTAATACAAGAAGGTGTGATTTCTGTCGTTAGAATCATGTGCATCTCCATCCTCAGGCAACTTATTTCTACACAAACACACACAGACACACCATGAATTGATGTCTTATTCCTTTCCCTGGGTAGCTTGTTTTGGTGCGTAACCCCCCCCCCCCCCCCCCCCCCCCCCCCCCCAACACACACACACACACACAAACACACACGCACTCAAGGGACCTGTGCTACATTGCTGGGTAATGGAATTGTCTTGTCTCCTTGCAGACAGATCGCTACAGAGGAGGGTGAACCCATAAAGCTCCTCTGAGACTTCCTGTTTAACCAGGAAGTTGCCCCCACATGTAAGGGCACTGCAAGAACTACTTTGCTTCCTTTTTAATTACTCTCATTGCGTGTCCCAGTATCCAGTCAATCATAGTCAATGGAATCATTGAGGATTCACACAGGCTTAGAATTTAATTCAATAGTCTAGCAAAAGCGCATGCTCTCTCACGTCATTTTTTTTTTTAAATCTACAAGACCAGTTGCCCCAGTCTGTCAAAACAGAGTCAAATTAGTATTTTTAAGTCAGTCAGTTTAAATACATGTTCAAAGAAATAGCATAATCTGATTCATATGTAAATCAGATTGCTTGGTTTGATATTTTTTTTGTAGTGTAGTCAATTGTATAGTATAAGTTCCTATATTGCGTGAAATGTTAGATATTTATCAATAGAATGAAAAAAATTACTTATGAAGAAAAGAGTTATCCTGTCTTCACGACATTATTTTATTTATAAAGTATGGGAAAAAGTTTTAGTACAGAGATCTGACCAAAGTCTGCAGTGCCACCAAGTGTTTTGAGTAAATCCAATAATTTCTGCTGCAGGATTAGTGTTGTAGCTGATCTCTGACTCCTGGAGTAAAAACAACTCTTTCCTTTAGGAAACAGTGAAAAGAAAAGCACACGGCTAGGAGAGGCTTAATGAGATAATCATACAGATAAGAGTTATTTATCCACATCTTAGTTACCTCCCTTACACTGAAATATTAATCGTGACCATCATTGTCTTCTTTCTGTCTTTTTACTCCAGTTTGTCCTCTGTTGTTCCGCTCTAAATCGCAAATTTCTCCCTGCACCATTTTTTGCTCTACTTGCAGGACAACAGCAATTCCCATCAGTTTATTGTAGCAGAAAACCATAACAAATGGGAAAATGGCCCTGGCTTAAGAAGTCAAATGGAAGTGAATACATGTATGTGTATGAAATAGTGTGTGCATTCTTTCACTCTCACACACATACATTCTTCTTTCACACACATATATTTTCACTCTCACATAGTTTTATTTTAATTTTTATATTTAGATATTTTTATTCTCATGTTTACACATATTTAACACACACATTGCAATATTGTGCTCTCTTATACATGTATTTTAATGTACATATTTAAATATTTTCACTCTAACATACAAACATTTTCATTTATGCATTCCTACATTTTGCTCTCATTTACATGCATTCAATATGCATTTAATCTCACAAATAATATATGTATGTAAGAAGAGAATGCATACATGTCTGAAGAAAATATATGTATGCAAGAGAATAATGTATTTGAATGAAAGAGTATAGTGGAAACGGAAGCTGGGTGTCTGTACCGCTGTGATTGGCTGAGAAGCACGCGCGGGTCACTTTCAAGTGTCTGACAGCATGGAGGGGGGAGAAGAAGAAACTCCAGTTCTTCAGCAAGCTATCTATGGCGTTATTTTTGTGCCACTATTCTGAGCGCACGTAAAAAAAATTTGAGCGCAAGTAAAAAAAAGTTTGCAAGTGTTGCATTTTGAGGAGAAATTTATTTTGAGCGAAGAAAAGCTGAATTTGAGTGAACAAAATTCATTGTTGCGTGCAAAAAATGTATTTCCGTGTTTGCTATTATCCATGCACACACACAATAGCAGCCCCTCTCGCTCAGTTTTTGTATTTGCGCTCGCTCACAATGTGTTGCTCGTGCGCATTCAACTCTTTGTGTACGCCGTTATATTTGTGCCACAAAACCAGCCAATCACAGACTTGGATGCAAAAATATCTGATTGGCTGTTCTGGTCTCCAATCAGCTCAAAATGACGAAATGCAATATCCCAGAATCCATTTCATCCAAAACTCAAACGAGGCAGTGGCGGAGGAACACAGAGTGGCGGAGTTTGAAATATTACTCTGTCTGGGTCACAAAATAAACTTTTAAGATATTTTCATGCGAGAATGGTGCTGCGTAAACTTCAAATACCTGCTCAATTCATCAAGACATCACATATTTCCATAAGTGCTCTAACGCAGTGGTCCCCAACCCCCGGGCCTCGGACCGGTACCAGTCCGTGAGTGGTTTGGTACCGGGCCCCGAGAGTTGAGGCTCGGGTGTGAAATGTATGGTTTTCAGGGTTTTTATCGGTTTTCAGCGTTATTTTGTTATCGTTTTTATCGTTTACTCGGTTTTCCTTGGTCTTTTCACGTGTGTTATGAATAAATCTTCTTTTTTTCAGTACCGGTACTAGTTTTATTTTGTTGTATTTATCCACGACACCTTAAAGGCCGGTCCGTGAAAATATTGTCGGGCATAAACCGGTCCGTGGCGCAAAAAAGGTTGGGGACCACTGCTCTAACTTTTTGGGAGATGCCTTCCATTTAGTCTGTGTCAGACTGAGGATAATGTTTTCTGAAGTTAGAGTAGAAAAGAGTACATGTAGACAAATACACATCATTTTAGACATAATATTGGCATAATATTTTAATATCCCACCTCCACGGTTGTGGCCATTCATCACCCCCATCATTCTTACCCATGAAGCATATTTTACTGTAATTCTTTTTCTTCCTCATATCTTAACATTCTGCCCCAATCCTGTTTTTTTTATCTCATTCTTGTCTTTCTCTTTCTCTCACTAATCCTCTTACACTGCGCCTAGTCTGTCCCATTTCACCTATTGCTTTGTCTTTTCCTTTTCATCTTTATCCATGCGTTTCAATCTGTACAACTTTTTACTAAAAGTCTGACACTTTTCTCACACTTCTTCCCATCTTAATGTTTACTATTAAGACCAGACGAAGTGTATAGTATGTAGTACATTAGTCAGTATACATGTGTATCTACAGCCCACAATATCTTAGTACTACTGAATCTGAATCTGTATAGATTTTTCCCCCTAAGTGAAGACTGGTATTTAGAAATCTGGCTGCCTGATGGGATTAAATACAGGACATGTTTATGAGTCTCAAAAGATAATATTCATTTAAAAACACTGGCAGACTACGAAGTTAACATTAACTTTAAAGTTGAAACAGGGTTATAAGTTGGCTACATTTAGGGAAAATATTCCTGGGAAGAAGATGAAGTGGTATAAGAAGACCAGCTGCAGACGTCTGAGCTTAGTTTAAGGAACTGAGTCTTAATAGTGCAGGCAGAAAGCTAACTCCAGTATCTTATTTGTAGGACTTAGAAACTGCACATGCACTTATGAAAAGTGTCAAAAATATTTTATTTATAAATTGTATACTCTTTCAAAAAAGGATGATATGTCAGTATGGTTAATTAGCACTGGGGTTTGTTACAAATAGTGAGGTATTTTAAGGACATTCACAGTAATGTCCTTAAAATACCTCTGACCTGTCAGAGCACCGTATTATTTTGGTCGTCTGGGTGACTGCATCTGAACTTCTTTGGCATTTTGGATCTGCTTGGTCTGCCAAAGCCAAAGCACCTGAATACTTACAGGTTTCTCAGCAAAGCATTTTATTGAAATGAGATGTGAGAAAGTTAGTGTTGATTCTTCACAGAAATACAACTAAAATTACAAGATCAGTGCCTTTAGAAATGGCAAATTTGGTGTTACAAGTATACAAGTGAGTTTTGTCACAAACAACAATGCTCAGCCAAGAGCATGGTTGTAAGAGTCCTACGTCCGTTTCACAAACATGAGACTCATTGTTTTGCTTCTGGTAGCATAGCAAATAGAGCATCACTTCTAGTCTCCTAAAATTCTGCTCCTTGGCCCTATTAAATTCCCAATGCTCCAGCTTCGTTCCACTTGCATGCTCTGCATGAAAAAACACCATGAAGTATATCGGGTAATTGGGAGTGTGCTATTGGTGCTGCCATGCCTGCCCTAAACTTTTTTCTCCCCTTTTTGCCAGTCTCACACCTTCTCCAACATTCTCTGGTCAATCTTGAAATGGATTGATGGATATATTCTTATGATTATCTTTTGATTTTTCATCACTTCCTCCATCTACACAGTCAGAGTTTACTTGTCCCTTCACTGACTCTTTCTCATCCTCTTTCTCATTTCTTCCCTTTACTCCTGTCCTCCTCTTCCCCCAACTTAATCTTGCCCTCCTTTGTCTTTTTCTTTCTGTCTCTCCTCCAGAGTCTTGATTTTTTTTAAATTACTAATCTTTGTAGGAGCCAGTCCATTAATTATTGGTTCTGTTAGATTTTGATCAAACTTCTGATAAAAAGGATTAATTGAAGCAAGCCAAAATCCATTGTGTTCCCTCCCTTTCTCTCTCTCCCTGTATCACTCTGTTTGCCTTTCCTAACTCTAATCTCCCTTTCTCGCTGTAATTACCCATCCAGAGGTAGTGGAATAAACCAAGTGATGCACTGTATTATTATCTTGTCTTCTCTGTTTGCTCCGCTTTCCTACAGTTGACATGCAATAAAGCACAAATGTCTTTGCTATGTGACTGTGTGTGTGTGTGCGCGTGTGTGTGTGTTGAATGTAGCTACTGCTGTCTATGGGTGCCTTTTTGCATGCTTCATAATAATTTGTCACTGGCTGTCACAATGTGTTTTTGTGTGTCTGCTAAGAAGCAAAAGCCCTGTTCACGCCATTGTCCAGTAAAACAGAAAATTCTGAACAGAAAAGTCTTGGCCCTTTTATGATCTCGTGTGTTTGTGTGCTCACGTGTACATGTGTGCATGTGTGTGTGAAGGCAAGAGAGAAAGCAAGAATCAGTAGGAAGGATCGACTGTGACCAGAAACTATTCCCCCTGGCTCAATGTCCATCACTGAGGTTGAATAGTTTGCTCCACTGACGTCAAGCAACTGAGGAATGGTCAGATATCCATGAAAATATGCTCAATGGCCATTCCTGTGTGTATGTGTATATGAGTGTGTGTGTGTGCGTGCCTGTGTCTGCAAAGATTTTCAAATGTCAAATGTTTTGAAAGGTAAAACTGTCCTCCTTCTGCTGACCCTTTCAGCCAGGCATGTCACATAAGTTCAGTCTAATCCACCTGAAAACAGAACTTTTGGTCAAAGCAAAGTAAAAAGAAACTGTTAACTGTTACAAAGATTTTTAACAATAGTCACACATGTCACATGGATGCATAGAAAATAAATGGGGATAGAAGGTTTCAGCAGTATATCCCTCCTTTGTCCTCTCTCCTAAACCTCAATATGTATTGGGGACACATTGAAACCCATTTGCTCAGAACATATCTGAATGTAGCTTGAGATGCATATGGCCACATTTCCATGGCTGTGTGTACGCTAATGTGTCCTGGGCCATCTTGAAGGGCTGCTTACTCAACTCAACTGATGTCTGCATAGGCGGACACAGAAAAGATACTCATTCGTGCACCAAAATCATATTAAATTGAATAATACAGATATTAAAAGTCATTTTGAGCAATGTTGCAAGCCATTCTCAAATCTCTTTGAAATATAGCTAGCTAGTTAGCTGGATGGATGGATAGATAGAGTACATTGATTTACATGTCTTTGTATAGATGTCTTTTACATGTGCTCACGGTGCATGTAGAATGTATTTGTGTAGACAAATCCATTTATGTATGGTCTCCTGGTATTTTTTTTTCTTCTCTTCTGCATGTATCTTTATATGCGTGTGTAATGAACTAGTACCTAACATAATTTTCTGCTTCAGGATAAAAGTGACTCCTCCATTTAGTCTATTTGGGCCATTTACGTTTGATGCAGCAAACTAATCTGCTCTTCCCAAGGAGATCGTTTCACACATTGACTGACTTATTAAAGTCGTGCTGATGTAAAGGCAGACTGTTAGTATTTAACTTGTATTCTGCTGCACCTGCTTCAGTAGGAATTTAAGACTTCAACAAACAGTTAATGGTGTGTCAGTGAGTATGTTCAAGTCAATGTATTTTTGAGAAAGATTGCAAATGTGCTATTGATTTTACTTAGCCAGCAAAAAAGAAGAAAACAAATGCGGAAAATTCATAAACTTTAGCCGTTTGCTTGTTTATTTTAATACATATATTTATGGCATTCCAACTTTTTTGTAAATACCTCTGTAAATCAGCTATATGATATATGATTAGCCAGGTGATAAATGGACTGTACTGGAGCACTCAAACCACTTTATACATAATGTTGTCTATAACATTCACCCATTAAAAGAAATACTTTTTCCCTACATCTAAGTGTTTTCTATCTAACATTAAGACTCCAACTTGTTCAGTGTCTAAGAGATACTTTGGCATGCAGGCTAGAGTAGACAGGGATCGAACAGCCAACCTTCCAGTTAGCAGATGACCAGCTCTACCTACCAAAATTTGATTTTGAATCACATTTTAACACTGTGTATGGTTAAAATGTGAACTGAACAGAGGTCTCACCCATTAACATGTGCTGTTATGTGGTTGCCCCACCTCCAAAGGGTTGAAGCACATACCAAGGGATTGTGTCCTCCACACTCCAATTACTTGTTGTAAACCTTTTTTTCTCTCTTTGCTTGTATTCCCAACTGTCTATTCTTTGTTGTCTATTGTTAAAAAGGGACAAAATTTGTAAAATAAATAAATAAATGAATAAATAAATAAATAAATCAAACCAAAAAAAAAAAACCCAAACAAAGAGTTGTTGCTATAATTTGTTATAGGTCAGCTATAGTGGTCATGGTAACATTATATACAAGAGCTGTCTTATCATCTGTATTTTTTTCATATACCTAAGTGATATTGTGCTAGAATTTAAGTTCTAGCACAATAGCTGGTTCAGCATTGCTGTCTTCTTGGAAACGTTTCAATTACACCAGCTTGTTGGCCCGATCCCTGGGGACCAAGAAGCTGTGCGCCTGGACTCTGGCTAAATGGGACAGTCCCCAAGGACAGATGTACTCACAGAACGCAACAGTGTGGTTGAAGTAATTACTTTTTTGGGGGGTGGCTATTACAATACTAATATCAATAAATGCACCTACTTGAAAATTTTCATAAAAGAAATTGAGATCTGAGATTTACAGAAATGGGTACGGGAAGTCTACTTTTGTTTAAGATAAACAAGCACCTTCTGGATATTCAGCCACACAAATACACCACCACATGTTGCAGTGGGCAGATGAAAGGACTCTCACACAAACATAGCTCCTGTGTCGAATGAACCATGCTTATTGTGGAAAAACACAGAAATGTTGGTCTTGGCCGGACAAGAATGTGGGCTGGATCTATGCTGTGTGTATCAGCAGCACTTGTGTGTGACCAATGAAAGCTCAGTTATTTGTGCGGGTTTTATTTTATACTGTTACAGAAGAAGATGCAAACACATTCACGCAATCATCACAAGCCTAATTATCATTTGTATAGTTTGAGGAAGTGTCAGCCCAACCATTTTGAAGTAGTTTTTGTAGCTGTGATTGATTCAGCACTTCAGGAAATGCAAAACATTTGGTTATTCATACATTCATTTATTTTCCTCTTTGAATGTGAAAATTATTCCTTCACAGTAAAACTGATTTCATTTACCGTGGATCATCTCAGCTCTTAGTGTGTTTTCTAGAACATGAAACAAAGTCAAAAAGCTATAAAACAGTACTTGACCTTCTTCTATCCCTCTGTGAACAATCATGTAAATATCTTACAAGAAGTATTATGACATGTCAGATTCAGTTAATTGCACAAGCATGCTACTATCAGGGTTTTCCCAAAGACAAAGTAGCTGCATTTCTATTTCACTGAAATTGAAACACACACACACACATATTGTATTTTTGTTTGTTTTTTGTTTTTTTGGGTTGTTGTTTTTTAATTGCATATACACTTACTGTTTATAGCTCAATTTATTTGCCATTGCAATGAAGTCTACAGGAAAGAAGAAGTGCCGTTCCACTAGAAGTAAAATCGAGAAAACTCAGTGGAGAAAAGGAACTGTTTAATTTTGTGATCTCGGTTCTGCAATTAAATAAAAATGTAATAATTACAATTACAATTTAATTAAATAATTTAAATAAATCAATGATTAAAAATAATGAAGGAAAGAAAATAAACAACTATTTAAGTACAGAGCTTTACAGGTGAAAAGAAGAGTTAGTAGTCACAACAAAGCATCGCCTTACTAACAAATGTGACCAAAGCCAATTATAGCATGATTAAGAGACCATGTTAAATATTTTACACACAATTTTTGGCAACTACATTTATAAATACAAATAGTCAATTTTATATATTAAAAAATATATAAGAAGAGCAAGCATGTGGAATTGGCTTTTTCATCCAAACTAGTTTTCATCTTCACTTCAGTTTATTAGGCTTGATTCATGTATGTGTGCATGGCCTAAAGTATGCAACTATACATAATAATAATTAAAAAAAAATCTGTACTGAGACAAAAAATATAACATCAAATACTTCCTGGCTTAGATATTGTTCTGCTTTGAATAAAGCTACTTGAAAGATGAATCTTCAAAGGAATATTGTATTTTATTTTAGAAATACTGAAGATTGTTTGAATAAACAGCTTAAGAGACGAATTGCAAATCCATAAACAATGTTTTTCAATATGTTTTTAAAACACAATAATAAACCATTGTGTATACCTCTGAAGCATGCAGAAGTGTTCTTCTTTCAGCTAGCAGATGTGTGTTTGCAAGTGCCCATGTTGGACTGTTACTGTGCGAGACAGCAAGCTGAGAAAACTCAGAAGAGAAAAGAAATCATTTCACATTTCTTTCAGCATCTCTGGAGGGGAATCTTATTGTGTGCTAATCAGAGAGAAAGATGAAATCATCAAAGCAGTATACAGTCTAGTGAGTCTGCTTGGATCGCAACGCTCAGTCTGCTTTCTCATTTCTGTTTCACCCTCCTCTGCTTTTGGTACGTCGTCTCCTTCTCCCTTTCTTCATCCTCTTTCCTTTCTCCAAGCCTGTCTGTCAGTCCTTTCTGTCAGTTTTGTTCAATTTGCCTCTGTGTCTGACATGTAACTGACAGTCTGAGCTAGTTATTTTTGAATCTCTGACCAGAATATACTTTTACACTATATTTAATATATTGTTTTGCTGTAAATTATTATTTTTTAGAAAACAGAAAGAAAGAACGACTGGATTGAATGTCCACACTAACAGGATGCTGCTGATAGAAAATGTGCCCTTACTCAGCATGTCCATGCCTCAGTTGTTTCTTTGACAACCAGCGCCATAATGGCAGCAGTTGTTTACTCTGTGTAAATTCACTCTGGTCATTTGCAAACTGCGACATGGACATTCAGTATTAGATTTGAAATACAAATTGGATTTGTTGGCCCGAGGCTATTAATAAATGATTATAAGGGTCCCCTCTTCCTCTTTTATCTGTAAACATATTTACATGTTCTTTCCTTCTCTCTTGTTTGGCATCTGCCCCACTCATCTGTCTCATCATCAAAATCACAATGAATGCAATTTTTTGTTTTAGCTAAAATAATAAATTGAAAAACTCAAGCTTGGCTCTGCAGTCCTCTTGTATTATCTTTCTAAAGCTCATTAAGAAATAATTAACCTGATTCACTTTTGCTTTAGGCAGATTTTCCCAATGGTATTTTATAATACGGACTTACAATGAAAAGAGAGATAGTGGACAGCATGAAAATGCTTTTGGGAAATGAAGACAGAATTAATGATAACACTGCACTGTTGCACTGGGCATGCAACTCATTATTGGAGCATGATTCAAATGCCAAATGTGTTGAAGGAAAGAATCAAATGAGAAAAATAAATGAATAAAGGAAAAAATGTTTTTAGAGTTTTTTAGTGGGAAAATATGTTTGACTTACTATTCTGAAGCAGAGATTATATGAGATCTTTTAGTTTTGGACCGACTGCAGTTTTTGTCCAAAAAGGCGAGCAAGATCATGTCCAATCAATGAGCATACTGTGATTGACAGGAGAGGAGGATACTAGTGTTATAGTATCCTATATGTCAGTCTTACAAGTTGCATTTTGTTAACATAAATGCAATACATGTTAATATTTGCACGTAAAGTCTTCTTATAATTTATGTGAACAAATAAGTGTCTGCCAGTCTGACTGGAGAAGAGCCATCATGTAAAAGTTAATAAGGATTCACCATGATTATACCAGGAACCTCATGAGCTGTCATTGACTTATCGGCAAAGACGATGACATTCATTGATGGCAAAGGTCATTCTTTATCTGCTGTCATAATAACTACGATTTAAAGAAGAGCTGAAACAATAAAACGTTGGTATTCTTTCAATGAAAATGTAATTGTGTCCTCGGTCTAAAGGACATGTAAGTAAAATAAGCAGACACAATTTGGTCCACCGGTACAAGCACTGGTAAATTGGATGTATATGATTGCCTGCTCATCTTCTGGCAGTTCTACATTAATATTACATATGTCACATAAAAGCCTTACTCACTATAGGCTCACTTTCTTAGTACAGAAGAAGCAATCTCCAGATGTTTTCCTTTTGATTCATATGCACAGGAGACTGGAGTTTAATATGCTCAGATAGATGGAAACGATAAGTAAGCATGCTAATGAGGAGTGTAAAACACAGAAATTACACAAATTAACACATTACATTTAAACAAATAAGAATGTTTAATTTTCATTCCAATTTAATTTGCATTTTAAAATCACACAGAAGATGTAATTTTGTCAAGTATATTTATTTTCCATTTGATGCATGTCACATCTCTGGAAAATGTTTTATCTAAGTGCACGTTTTAAGAGGAGTATTTCTTTTTATACTGTGCTCACATGTCCTAATAATAAATTTGCTAAAATGCAATATGATAAAGTGCTGGTAGCAAAAGGTGAACTGTATTGCCATTCATCTAACAAGCCAAAACACACTTCACTTCCTCCAATCTTTTCTTTTCTTTGCGTCGATCTTTGCGCTCTGTTGATAATGATCTTGGCAATAACATACACTTTCTGTAAGAGATTCAGGGAGCACACACGCAACAGTCAGCTAAGATATATTATGTTAGATTTTCACAAAAAATCTTCAAAGCAAGCACAGACACACACACACACACAATCACATATGTACATCTCGCATGCAGCTACACATGCAGCCGAGGGTAATTGCCCCATTTCTTAATGATGACCATCAGAGAGTAGTGAATATAAATTATTAAAGAATACAGCAATTAGATACATAACACTCGCCAGGAAACATAGGCACTCACTGACTCACAGTGTACATTTGGACACACACAGTATGCATGGGCACAACATATAATGACAAAAAAAGCTCTTTTGGGCGTGCGTCACACTAAAAACATCTTACTGCAGTTTTGTGGTTACATCAAAACTAATCACAGATGAGTGTATCATGCATTTAAAACTCAATGAAAAAGTCTGACTAAATGTTTATCTTTTAAGTGCAGTCCTACTTTGAAGATAGTTACTTCTCAAATATCACCTAGTACTTAAAAATGACATATGTTATAAGAAGGTACTTATTATACATGTCACATTAAGGTCTGTAATTATAATTCTATACTCATTTTTCATGCACTGTTTTTAAATGGATGTAATCTAATATATTTAGCAATTAATAATCTGTTTAACTGTCAAATTTATGAGCTTTTCATGTATCTATCTGCATATTAGAGATTTTCTTTTTCAAAGAACTATTTCTTTCACCACTTTGGAGATGATAAATTACAGTGAAACAGGCAATTCCTGCTGTGTCTTTACTGTCTTGGTTCTGTGACCTCCAGGTTAATGACGGGCTAACATCAAACACCTCAAGCATCAAATACCCTTTTAGAAAAGGTATTAGAAAAGCTTATTAGTTCTGCCCTCTAGTGTCATTACAAAATTCAATCTCACCGGTCTAAGTCGTTTCCATGCTCAGGACACATTTCATGGAGACCATGTCTGCTGTCCAATGCAGTTTGGGGAAAGAAAATGCATTATTCATTCAAGGCTTCTACATGACAACAATTTTTCATATCTTCAGATATCTTTTGGATATAGCAAGGTGGAGTGTTGCCTGTTTTACAATTCACAGTTTGGCCTATAGCAATGTCAAGGGCGATGTGCACATCTGGTGAAACACATGTGAGAATGATGCTTTCATATAATATTGCTTGTGCTTTTGAGATTCCAGACAGGGTTTTTGAGAGGCCACTGAAACTGGATAAAGATGCAAAGCTAAGCAATTAAATGGGGATTAATAGCCTCACGGTTAAATTGGACATAATTTATTTGATTACTGACTGGTGTCACGCTGAAGGCAGCGGGATAGTACGATGCAGGATGTCATCTTTCATTTGATCATAGGTTTAATAGCTATTAAGACAGCAATTGTTCAATATGGCTGTAGTTTTTTTAAAGTGGTTAAGGCTGTCAAGGCATTCTGACTGGGTTTTACTTTAGTGATAATTTGGTCGACCTTATAGTATTTCAAAAATCCATATTTTCTATTATGATTGCAGGTCACTTGGACGTACAGACAATAAGACTTTCTTACAGTACATTTGTAACGTAAATCAAAGTATTAAAGGCTTGTAATATTATCAGCCTACCCTACCTTACTTGAAAGATACTGTCCAGCCAATATCTTAGCTAGTATGTTGACTCAACCCTTGGATGGAGTGGACAATTTGTTCAAGTCCTTGGTGTAGCCAGAGGTTACACCAGAAAGGAAAGACAGGAGAGATAGAACGGGAAGACGTGCAGGAAACAGCTGAGGGTGGACAAAACTCTGGACCTCTGCAATAGCCTCGCAGCATATGGGTCACTTGCTCAACCCAGCAAGCTATACTGCCACCCATGAATACAAATAAATATCAAAATAGTCTTTGAGCAATAGCCTAGGATTTTAGCACTGCATTTTGACAAGTCCAGTTCATCTGGCTATGTATTGCTATCAACACTGCACGCAATGTATGCCCAAAAATTATCACTAAGTAGAACTCTGACGAGTGACAGACTACAGAGGTGCTATAAATCTCCTCACAGACTGTGCATATTTATATTACTTTTATGTGCAGGTATCTGTTTATAGAGGTTATTGGCCATCTCTTATCAGATTTAAAAATGCTATATGATGCAAACATGCTTTTTAGCTTCTTCCAGTGCGATGTATCACAGCTCTCCTGTGCAGTCTGTGTAGACTTGTATCTCCCTTCTTGTAGTGATTGTGTCACTGCTACACCTCTTATCAGCTTGTGCTCTACAGTGGGGTAACGGCCCTCTTGCTCCAGTCAGACTGACAGTCACTGCCTGTCTTTGCTTGTGAGCTGAAAATGTTGCTTTTGAAGAATCATCTCACATTCCTCTACCCTTACCACCCATTTCTCACTGGACCTAACCTTGTGTTTGTCTTAAAAGGAAAATAATTTTCCCACATCGCCCCTGGGTTACATTTCTTGTAAAGCAATCTCTATGATAGCATCTTCTAAATGTGTGTGTGTTGACATCCGCGGTGCTTCATGTGTGGTTATAAGCATATTTAGGTGCAAGCAATGATTAACGCATAGCAATGTCTGACTACCTCTAAACCCACATGAAAATTGATCTGTATATAATCTGACCAGGGAATTTCCTCTGGCAGTATCAAAACCCGTCATTTCCCTTTACACAGTGGTTGTATGATGTGTTTGCAGGCTCACCCACAGTGAAGCTACTCATTCTGACGGCAGCCTTGCTGATGTGTGCGTTTTGGTTTTTGGGCCATGTTCAAGGCTAAAGGGTTTTGCGTCAGTGTTGTTGTTTAGAAATGGGATGTGTTCAAACATGTGCACAGCTAATGATATGGGCGCATCCTTGGGTCTCGCCACATACCACCAACCACTCTTCTGTTCTTTCATCGAGGCCTGCAATTGGTTTGGTTCATGATACAAGCACGATGTACTGATCATATCAGAATATTCGAAATGCAGTGCTGTATAGAGCTCTTCTGGCCATTACAAGCATGGTTGAAAGCAGAGCTGAAAATGCTATGGCGGAAGAGTTAATTCCACAGAGCAACTTGTCTCATGTACAAGTGTTAATGAAAAGGTCACATGTGCAGCAAGCTATGTCAAGCAATAACAAGAAAAGTACTGTAACAGCAATTCTGGAAAACACAACCGTAGCTTAGTTTAGTATCTCAAACAAAGCAAAGAGCTCGAAAACATGTGAAAAGAAGCAAAACACTGTGCGGCCTTAAAAACAAAACTAAATCAGTGCAATATAACAACTTGACAAAAACATACCATGGCTTGGGGCACAAGTCTTTGTTTTGTGTAAGGATAAAATTACCAATTCAAACAGGAAATCCCTTTAAAAAGCTGGACTCTAGATCCCCAAAATAAACTGTTTTCAAATACATATTGCCCAGCCATGTACATAAATGACAGAGAGTTGCAACATGTCCAGCTTCATGAGGAGTGTTGTCTATATATGACTTGAGCTGGTTTAGTATATAATATTAAAGACATATTTTATTATATCATATAATGTAAGACAAAATGAAATTAAACAGTGGAGTAGTGAATATATTTGAACTTGCATGTAGTATTAGCGTTATTACAGTCAGTTGATAATCCCCGTATTTTCTTTATTTTCTTTAAAAAATTTTGCTTGCCCTTTCACATTTTTTCACTCAGCTTGGTTTTCTTGGATTCGTTTTCACTATTTCTTACTTCGGTCTTCTATCATGCTCTCCATTTTATTTCCTTTCCCCTCTCCCCATCACTCTCTATCTCTAATGTGATTTAGTATCATATGATTAATGATGGCCATTAGAAGCTTCAATATCAACGTGTCTCAGAGTTCACCAGATACGGCCCATGTAGCATCTGGCCATCCGTGTGTGTGTGTGTGTGTGTGTGTGTGTGTGCATACTGTATCTCAGTATCTGTGCTGCTGTGCATGTGTGTCCACAAATTGCCCTTCAGTGAAAGCGGAGAAGCACACATAAAATCCTTTCCTAGTGGATAATTTGTGCACCCCCCCCCCCATTCCCCTCCATAAACACACATTCATATGCTTGCATGCCAAGGAGTTTATTAAAAATGTAATTAAGGTTCAGACACCTTGAAATGGAGCCGCAGTATTTTGTTTACTGTCACCATATCCAAATAATGAGCAAAGCTGAAAACATATCCTTTGAATTCCTAAAATAACACAGCCTCAGATAAGTTTACGCCAGCTGAATTATAAATTTCTTTCTTTTTAATGGCAAAACAGAAGCATAATAAAGAGGAACCTGGGAGTTGTCTTAAATGTGTTTAATGGTGGGTGAAAACTGTTTAAGTCGACATTAAAGTTATTTTTTGGGCATATTTTAGTTTCTTTTCTTTTTACTTCTTATCGGAAAAACTGATAATTAGACACATCATGTTTCTTTGGTTATTTAATTAAGTAATTTTTAAAAAGCTGTTGTGGTTGCTGTTTGATTTGTTCTAGACATTGATTCAACAATTAAAATACCTGGCTTTGTGTGTAGTGAAAATAAAAGAGTACCTTAACATGCTGGCTTAAAAACCCCTATACATTTTAAGTATCATATCACCTTAGTGTTGTTCTGCAACAGCACAAATATATATATAAAAAAAACCTGCACACGGAGTTCATTAGCATGGGTTCAGGTTATTGCCAGAAATACTTACTCTTATTGAAGAATTCTAAGACTTACATGTTAGCTAATGTGGTAAATAATACAACTGTTTAATTCCCCTGTTTTCAAGAGAAAATCCGAATGTTCTAAATAACTAAAACTGAAACTACTGAAAAGTGTCAGTTCTGCTATTTTTAAATTATTTTTTAATTTAAAGATCACAAATAGGTCTTTCAAACTATTTTTAACCGTTTAAGATTTGCACATTTGTTTTTTCATTATCTCTTTTTCGTGTGTCAACTTTGTAATTTGTCTCCTCGATCACTGTGTCCTCCTCCTTAATCATTCTCTTCCCCCTCTTCTGAAACATCAAACTCCTGAATTAAAGTCGAGGCTCTAACATAAGAACATGTGCACAACCATGCTTATTTATTTCCAATATTGTCACATTTAGTTTCTGTCAGCAGATTAGTCAAGCAACCCTCCCATCTCTGCACAGCTCACAGCAAGCTGGCAATAACAGCAACAGCTGGTTACAAGCTAATCTTTTGCCAGCTAACATTAGGCTTGTGTCCTAAAAATCACAATTTCACTCTGATAAGCAGTTTAGTTACATTCTCACATCGTAAGAGAGTTTATGAATCTGGAAACGTTGCATCCACTTCAAAGAACATTTCAGTGACACAGACTAACAGCAGTTAGCCAAAAAGCACAAAAACAGCAGAAAAGTTTAAGACATTTTAACCAATATACACTCACTCATAATATCACTGTCATCAGTCAGAAATGAGGCTTTCGCAAAGTTTTACAGTCTCCAAATAGTAAATGGATGCTTCACACCTGGTGTTTTGACAGCTGAGCCTACACTTAGTATCGATGAACATCAGCCAGAGCATTTGAGGTGACTCAGAGGAAAAAATGTAAGATATTGTAAAATATTTAATTGGCATGTATATATATATATATTTTTCATTCTTGCATTACTATTTAGTGTTGATTATTAAAATACATTTAAATATAGCATGTACAAAAATATTTTTATACACTCCATCCACACTCGTTATGTTAATTATAGTTTCATTTATTTTCTGACAAGGAGATTTTATTCACTGTCAGTCTTGTAGTGATGGGATTTCCGGCTCTTTTTAGAGATCCGGCTCTTTCGGCTCGGCTCACTAAAAAGAGCCGGCTCTTTCGGCTCCGAACCGGCTCTTCAGGTTGTTTTGTTGCTTTAATTATTTAATCATTAACAATAATATAAAATTATGCAGAAAAGGAATTACTAATGTAAAAAAAAAGTGGTTTTATTTATATATGTTTATATATGGCCCCTAGAGACAAAACACGTACAAACTCTAAAGCATATACAAACTCCAAAACACATTTCTAGTGTTAACTGAACTTCCAAAACAGAGCTACCCAGATCACTTAAATTACACAATTGAAAGCATGTGCGTATTGTTTGTGTATTTATAGACAAGCACTCATATTTATTCAAATAATTAAAAAAAAAATTCATTTACCTGTTATTACCACACACCAAATCCGGTTGTTGATACTTCCTGGCTTGTGTAGCCACTAGGTAACAAACGCTCAACACTGCGCCCTAGCATCCTGGAGCACTTCTGTTGTCTTTTGTACATGATTCTGAGTTTGTACGTGCTTCTTAGTTTTTACGTGTTTTGGAGTTTGTACGTGCTTCTGAGTTTTTACGTGTTTTGGAGTTTGTACATGTTTTGGAGTTTGTACTCCTTTGTCTCTAAGGGCCACCATAAATATACTTTATTTATTCACTCCACATAAAATGTAATAAATAAATCATATAATACAAAGAACAACTATTTACATTTTAAACTTTTAACTATTTAAATTTTCAGCTTTTTCCTTTTAAACAAATTTAACATGAAACAACACAAAACACTGCAAACCACAACACAATTAAATATAAATTAAAATATTAAAACAAAAAGAAGATGCACATTCTCTGTCATATGGGCCTGTATGATTTCTGAATCCTTTATCATCTGCAACTAAAAATAGTGGATGATTACTATACCTTTCTAATGTGACGTTGTTGCCCCTGGCTCTCTTTCTCTCTGGCTCTGTTCCTGTGCTACTGCGAGTCTAACTAACGCCCCTCCCCCCTCTGCCCAGCGCAAAGTACAGGCTGCGTGTGCGGATTTTAGCGGAAAAAAGGGCGAGAGAGAGGGTGAGAGAAAGAAAAAAAAAAAACCTCGGCTCGCGTCGTTCACTTCAAAGACCCGGCTCTAAGAGCCATTTCGTTCGCGAACGACCCATCACTACAGTCTTGGTGAGGTAGCTGGCTAAGGACAATGATACCTGTATAATTGAACTGACCAAGCTTTAAATGCTGTGTCCACAGTAGTAAAATTGAGATCACCATAACTGAAAATCATCATACTTATACAGATCAGTAAAACCTATTATAAGTGGCTGAATCACAATTCAGTGCACTGAATGATTGCCTTTCAATAATCAGATGATTCACACTTAAAGGCACATTTAACCCTGCAGGAAAATAAACTGTAAATAAACACAGAAATGCCTTTGGTAAGCCTGAGAACCCCACAAAACTCCAGTGACAACGGTATATTATAGCATTTTTTTTACCATGACATGCTGTTGTTTGTACATCATAGAGAGTAGCTTTGTCCTCTGTGTGTGTCTGATAAGAGGATTTGAGTGGTTTAAGGCAGCAACACTTCACATACTGTAAGCCCCATATTTGCTGTTCAGTTTTTACCATCAACCTTCCCTTTTTTAATTTTAAGTTTGTTTGTTTTTTTCATTTTTTTCATTTTTGGTCATTTGTTTTGTTTTTGTTTGTTTTTATGTATAGAAAGAACATGCAGGATTTAAATTAAACAAAAAACCCTGAGAAATATTTAGCTCATTTAAAATTGCAATTCAAAAACATTCATACAGACAACTTTTATATATTATAATATCAAAACATATATAAAAAAAAATGTTGCTGCTTTTTAACATCAGATTTGTGTTGCTGCCTGATAAATAGACTTGATATAAAAAATTTATGAAAGTTTTAAAAGTGGCGTTTGGTGCTAAATAGGCACAAAAATTGTGTTTTCACGTTAATATGTAACCATTATGTTACATAATTCATTAGTACATATATTTCAGCCTCTCTCCCTGTCTGTTAAATTATTTCTGTCACTGGTATACATAAAAAATAAACAAATTTTTAGCACTGCATTTTGAAACGGTCTGCACTGCAACCAATAATAACATAACAAGAAACTGACTTTCACTGTCAGCATTCGAGATTCAAGGGGGAGAGAACTTGTCATCATGCCACCAAAAACCTGTTTCAACATGAAAGCTACCACTAACTAAATAAAGGAAAATAATTTCAAATATTGCAGAAATAAAAATAAAAATCAATTATGCTCAGTGTTGGGAAGGTTACTTTTAAAATGTATTCCATTACAGAATACAGAATACATGCCCCAAAATGTATTCTGTAACGTATTCCGTTACGTTACTCAATGAGAGTAATGTATTCTGAATACTTTGGATTACTTAATATATTATCATGCTGTTTACAACTACGTGAATGTACTATTGCTGTGATTTATTACTGTTACTGAAGGTCCGCGGCTCCGAACCGTAGTAAAGGGACCTCTGGCTAATACGGTGGGTTCTGTGTCGGGCTCGTAGCCGAAAACTAGCTTCACTTTGTTGTCTGGGTCAACTTTGTTGTCTGGGTCAAAGAGATTGGCGATGAAAGGCTGCTCCAACAGAACTTATTGTTTTTGGAGGAAAACACGAACACGGTGTACAGTCGAGTCTTAATAGCTTACTTACAACTGGGCTCGTCAGTGCACTGCCTATGATGCTACATTCTTTAGAGCTATACCGGTAGCATTCTGCCTATTAGCTTAGCACAACAACAACAAAAAGGCCTCTCTCACCCAGGAAACACGCAGAGAGAGAGCGTCACCCTGAAACCATGGCAACCGTAACGCTGCCACCTGGAACAACAGAACGTAGCTGTCAAACCCAAACAGTCCTGACCCGCCACAATATGAAACAGGGAATTACCGCCGTGTAATCCATTTATTTCAACAAAGTAACTGTATTCTAAATACCACCTTTTTAAACGGTAACTGTAACGGAATACAGTTACTCATATTTTGTATTTTAAATACGTAACGGCGGTACATGTATTCCGTTACTCCCCAACACTGATTATGCTACACAGGCACTGTCTGTAACAACCTGCAGTTAGAAACCCTGTTATGAAGTGCACTCTGAAGAAATGTTACACACATGGCTTGTTGGTTTTGCAGCTGCTGTGATGTGCTGATCGAGAGGAGCACCCACACTCTGGTGTGACGACATCAGCCCTAACCTGATCGACGTTCATTATGCTGTATAACACATTACAGAGTTGACTCATTTGAGATACTTATTGACTTTCAATCTCTAAAAGTCTGTTAATCTCAGTGAATGGAACAGGGTCACCTCATTCCCTGTATGGCGATTTGGATATGTAGGTGAATGAGGTGGGAAATGCTGTAAATGACCCCCCACAGAAACTTCATGTGCCTCATCAAAGCAGACTGTTTTCTTAGGAATCTTTAGCATATGGCACAGCTAGCCCAGTAGCACTAAGTGAATGTAGGGTTTCAGTTCTGACATGATACCTTTTTATGGATTATATTGTTATGTTTGATTCATTAAGCTGTGTCCATAAGAAGAAAACAGTAAGAATGTTGTACATATGTATTTAATCCTGTAAATGTTGTGGTGTAGTGTTTAGTTTTCAACTTAACTTGTTTAACTTGTTAAGTTCATAATTATTCTAAAAATGTAACATTGTATTATGTATCACTGCTGCCAAAATATAGGTACTCATATATATATATATATATATATATATATATATATATATATATATATATATGGATTCAAGCCAGCTGTCTGCTTAATGACTGTGCATGTGGCTTTCCACGGTGCATCTCCCTGCCTTGATACTGTGACAGCACATCACTCTCCTGTTCCTCCTCCTTTCTAATTTACCCGTGATGCAGCCTGTAATCGAATATTCCATCTGTTGCATTAAGTCGTGTCCATGTCTCTTAGCCACATAGTGATGAAGTAATGCGCCAGGAAGTTGGACTTTTCTCTACCCTGCTTTTGCTTCAGTCAGTTTCATCCACTTCTGGTTTTGTCAGTGTTTTCCTACGTTTCCTGAAACGCATCTACACAAACCCTCAAAAAGCATGCATTTGTATTCCATTTATGTTTGTGAGCTTTTTCAGAAGAAGTGGGTTAGTTTTTTAAAAGGCAAACTGTGGCTTCTGCTCCATTATCAGAAGAGAAATTCGCATCTCTACTATGATTTTGCTCGGTATTATTGTTGAAAGCCACTGTAAAATGATAAAATCCATTGTACCTGCTGTAGATGTATCTTGACGTCATTCTACAGATGTCCTGGTCTTCTTGCGTTAAGAAAAATATATTATATAAAATAAGTTCAAGTGCAACTCTTAGCTTTAAGTAGACCAATGATGCATGATACCAGTTAACGGTTATCTTTGTTATGACATTTTAATTAAAATACACTTCTACACATTTATTTATGTATTTGTTTATGCTGAGAGTCACTGTGTCAAGTTTTCTACATCAATCAACAACTCATAAATGTACTGAAATACAATCATGCTGATATCAGCCTACACAGTATGTTTGTATGTTACAGTGGTCACTGTAACTATGCACTTTATGCATAGTTACAGTGACTCATACTATAACATGTTATGAGACCTTTCCTTTTAGCGATTAAGAGACACGGAGACGAGACAAAGTTTTTCAGCGATCGACTGTTATGTACGATGTGCATTTTCATCCATCCGCTCACCTATTCAGTTGCTCAAGTATGCAGCATTAAGATGAATAGGGATGCTGTGAGCAGTCAGCCAGATTCTACCATCCGACATCAGAAGCCTGTTTCACCAATGTCTTCTTGTTCAGCTATGTGAGCCGTATAGGCTAGAAAGAACATTTGTCATTTCAGCCATTCATAAGAACACTTTGAAGTTAAGTCTGAAGCAAGTGAAAAAGATTTAAATAATCTCCCTCATTGGCCTCCGTATATCTCCATCTAAAACCTTTCTTTCTTTATCCCATTCTCTTTCCTCTTGTCAAGAGGTTGCCTACTCTCTGGTCTTAGTTGTCTTTTTTCTTCTCTCTTTCTGTGTCAATCTATCCCTCTCTGGCCACGGACTGTCACCTTATGTTTAGCGTGAGGAGCGATGGGGGGAAAGAGTGAAAGGGGAATCAAGGGAGAGCAGGACGCTATGCATGAGAGGAGGGGAACAGAATCGTAGCTTGGGATGATGGTGGAGATGGGATTTGGTGTTTAGGGATTGTGTGTGTTTCTCATCGGCTTCATTTTGTGTTTGTTTGTCTGCAGATCTGTTTTCACGTGTGTGTGTGTGTGTGTGTGTGTGAGAGAGAGAGCCAGGACGCGCCCTCAAAGAGTGATCCACGGTAGGGGGGCATTCATGATTTCATCACCCAAGAACTGCGTAAAGCTCTCTCAGACACTCCTCCTTTTTTTTGTCAGAAATTCTTTGCTGCTTTCCCATGCTCCCTTTCTTTTTAGTTATGTTTCCTACAGCTTTTTTCACAATGTTTTCTCTGCCCTTTCCATTATTTTACCATCCTCCAATCTGCCCTTTCTCTCTTTTTTTCATACAGCTTTTGTCATCTTTTCCTGATCCTGTTTGGTTTTGTGTCAGTCTCATTATCTCGTGCTCCTGTCTGAAATACTACTTTTAGTTTCTTTCTGTCTTTAGCTTTTCAGTCTCACTTCTCTGTTAACTGTCTCTTTCTTCATATTTTCTTTTTCTGCTGTTGCCCAATGTTGTTCCTTCTTCTTCCTTTTCTGTAAAGTGATGCAGGGGCACAAATTCAACCTTTGAATAGAATCATTTAAAACCACAGTTTTATATTTATATATAGCTAGGCAGTCACGAAGCAGTCACGTACACTAGGATTCATGTGCACACTCGTCCATGCACTCTCACTCACATAAACATACAAACTCACACAAATACACTCAAATTCTTTTTGTGCTAAACTGTGATTGGAAATCAACAGCAGATGATGACAGTACAGAGAGCGATATGAATGTTCTATTTTATGGTGGCCAGGGTTGATTAACTCACAGCTTGACCGCTGGGATGTGTGCAGCTGAGGCTCAGTTAAGACTGTTTATTAAGAGGAATAGATAACCAGTAGAAGTGGTTTGACTTGATTTCATCCATGGCCAGGCTGTACCCTCTTGGTGGATAATGAGTTCTCCCCAAAATACTCTTCCCGATGCAGAAAATAACAATTTGTGTTTCTGGAGATTGTCAGTCACTAATATTTATGAGTCTATATTGTATGATTCATTTCTCATAATTGCACGTTGCCATACCATTTTTCGAGTTTACTCATAATTCCTGCTTTTGTCCTTTACATTACTGTTTTTCTTTTTTCCAGCCTGTTGCACATGCAAAGATTCATAAAGCCATTCTAAATGATGAGGAGAAAGCGCTTCCTGGCTGGTTACACATTTAAAATACTTTGCTGCCTAATGGTTAACCACTTTGCAGTGCATAAAAAGTAGAAATGTCCTATTTTGCACAAGCCTCTTGCTGCCTGAGCAAAGTTTAATTGGAGTGCAAATGCTAAATGAGCTATGTACGGTTATATGGTGCTTTGAGTGTTTGCACCTCATCCATTTATTAAATGTTGCAGATGGAGGGTACCATTTCTGCTGCCATCAGTCCAGCGCAAGGGTGCAATCAACAAAAAGGCAGAGGATTCATATATTCAGCAAACAGTTTTGGATGACAGATACTGGAAAAATCTCCTCTTAACAATCCCTGCTACACACTGTGTTAAATTCAATTCATAACCTCCATCCCAATTAAAGTGAATTTTTTGCTGCATGGAAACATTTCTTAGGGTTGGAGAATTTATATTGAGGGGAAACATAGTTTAAGAGATTTTATGTAATTGGAAGCCACAGTAATTGTAAAAGATGCCTCCATCTGTGCCAAGATCCCAGAAGATTATTCTGACTAAGAGGAAGGAAAGTTGCTAATTTTTTATTAGTCAGAGCTTCCACTTTCTTGCACTGACTTATTTTCCCTCCTTTTCTAATTCACTCACCTGCCTTTTTTATGTAATAAACCTGTGAACAATTAAATGAAATCTATCTCAATTTTCCAACAACAATGTCAAATTTGTTGATGTCGAGGCCATTTTATGTTTGGTGTGATGAGCGCTGGGATGACTGAGCTTCTCCGAAAGTAGTATTTGTGAGCACCACATGTAAGGTCCTATTTTCAGTGTTGCCCTATTTTGAAAGAGTGTTAATGCAGGAGCGATATGTCAGGCTGTTTGTAAAATTAAACATCATATGACAGCTTTCTTAGAAATCAGTGTTCTCTCAGCACACACATATGCACACATGCACATGCTAAAAGGACAAGAGGTCTAATGGTTGATGAACTGGCTCCTTAAATCACTCTCTAAATGCAAACTCTCTCCCTCACTCTCTCTCACAGACACACACGCATACCTCATTGGCATGCTTTTATGCCTGCACATGTCCTGTCAGATCCAAGAAGGCATTTAAAACACCAACAAGGCTTCTATTCTCTTTGGCCTAAAGCCAGCCTGCAACACGCACATGTGCACACGCTCACACAGAGAATCCATACAGCCACACAGATAACTACTTGCAAATTATACTGACAAAATGAACACACATACATACGTGGACACACACACACATACACACAAGGCTTCTTCAGTTACAGGGGAATATTTTCATAGAAAATTCCCTAACACTCCAGGTGACTGACCCCCTGTCGCTGAAAAAGCACACTCTCCCCTTGCACACACGCACACGCATTTCCGTCAGCCAGATGAAATTGCCCTTCAAAGTAACCGCACAATCAACAGCAGTGCACCTCTACACGGGCACTCTGCACAGCTTTCACATTGTTTTTGCATGATTTCACTGCAACATAATATATTGTCTAGGCTATATCTGTGATTTTCTGTCTGAACTTGTGCGTCTGCACTCGGGAGAGGAAAGGTCCTTGGGTATGTGACATCGGTGGTGTTTGTGTGCCATGCACCGATTAGTCATGTCACATTCCATCCCCATCCAGCTAACACCATAGCCTGCACTTTGATACTGTGTGGCGCACACATATAAACACACAAGCTAGTCTCCTCGCTTTAAAATAAAACTTTATAAGCTTGATCTTGAAATAGAACAGAAAAACACTACACATAAATTTTGAGAAGGCTCGCTTCATTGGCCCCTTTCTTGCCACTTTCCGCTACTTTTAAAGCTAAACCTTGGCTTTGATGGTCTAACTTGGCAGCTGTAATCAAGCATCCAAACTAAAAAAGTAGATTAAAAGAACACTGCTAATCGATGTAAACATGTATTTAAGTGATTAAGGTGTGAAAATATGCAGAAAATCATCTTTGCCAAAGGTTTATGAGAAAGAAAATGGATTTAACATGTTTGCTAGACCTCGAGGATATTTCAATTTGGTGCAAAAAAAATCACCACTTTAATCATAAAAGCCTTTGTTTATAAAAACGTCCCACAAGGCAAGACAATTAAGAGCATAATAAGAAACAGAAGGTAAATCCAAATCTGACTGTTAAATATAAACAGATATTAGAGACTCACAATACTGCACACAAGCCCACCAAATTATTACTAGGGGTTTTTTTGGACTATGAAATTTTCTCTTCCTGGATCACTATTGATCCCTGCCTTTGATTTCTCTGAAGCTTTCTTCGAATCTTCTGTTCACTGTCATATTAAAGCTTCAAGTGCATTTTCAGGTTGGCCCTTCTGTGACTGTATCGTTCAGTGTTTGAGCAGACTTGAGAGTAAGGAGCTCCTCTCTTTACACTATAGTTCCAGTATAATGGAGAGCAGACCCAGACTACCGCTCAACCTGCCAGAAGCACGCTAATGTGTTTATAATGAGGAACGAGTATATTATGACTAATGTCACACTGAATGAGTTTCAAAGTGAATCATCAGTGATGTCTGCTTTCTTAATGGAGTTCTATCTTCTTTTCCTCCATGCACAACATTTTACAAGCAAGTACTTTTATGGGATGAGCTAAACATTTTGATGTAATTGGGACTGAGGACACCATGTTTTACATTTTAAATATATCAAAAGAGAAATTAAGGGATATAGTTAATAGTGTGTGTGTGAATAGGTTGGCTTATTCTTTTCTACGTTGTAAAATGTTGTGTCAATTAATTAAAATAAGGTTAGAATTGTATCCACAACATGTGTACGTTCCACAAAAAAACAACAAAAAGAAAAACAACAAACTCCAAAAGAACTAATTATGATGGAAATATTTGGTAGGCAATTGTTTAAAACTGCACCAAAAGACTTGATATTTCTTTTTTTTCCCCTTTTTGAGAGATACAAATAAAAAAAATGCCTACACTGTATAATTTTTTTCAGCCTAAATCAAGTCTGACCACAAATATCCTGGGTGAACCAGACAGGAGACCATGTTGTTATGACAAGCAATCTGCTGACCTGTGGCCTTGGCTGGGTCTGCCCATGGCCTTCTCCTCCCGGCCACTACCGTGTGGGCAAAGGACTGAACATACTGTATGCATATGTGTGTACATGTGCAGTCAGTCCCAGTGGTTGGTAATAGCAGTAGACAGTTTTTAGTTTCAGGGACACTAGAACCATAAACCTCAATGTAGTCCAAATCTAGCCTGTCCTTTGGGAATCTGTTATGTTGTTGTTTCCCAGATAGCGGCACACAGTACCACACACACACGCATACACAGAAACACACACACACAAACACAAATCTAATGGGTTTGTATGTGTGCGTGTGTGTATCAGAAAAAATCACAAAGAAATTGTAGCACAGATTCATAAATAACAATAAAATTTTATTCAGGGTGGATTATTTGCACAAATAAGTTTTTGGACTGCACTTACCGCTTCTTAAACAAAGGTGCAAAAATGACAGAGGCTCTCCTTTTTTTTAATCTCTAAGGGTTTTTTTTCTCACAGTGGGCTTCAAATGCTGCTTTTCTTATTTTTTATTTATTTTTTCTTTTCCCAGAGCACCACAGTATGCGCAGAGGGTTCGGTGCATTTGGTGAAGTGTGACAGGTGTTGTCAAATCCAGGTGCAGTGCAGAAAAGCTGTCAGGTCTATCTCAAAACAGTGATCCTGGCTTTACTTCAATCAAACTCCAGTGTGGTCCCCTGGGGGTCACACCAGATGTAAAACCCTAACCTAGCACTTGTTTAAAAATAAGTAGCATGAGTCAGTGGAGATACTGCATTTGTATTCTTCATCATTTTGTACAATAGATAGCGTGGTCGTCAAGAAAGCCGTCAAAAGCAAAATGACAGTAATTATTAGTCAGACTAAGTTGCATATTTAATTTATTTAATTTGACAAAAGTGTCTGAAACTGACAAACATTGCCTTAAAAATGATGCTGACATGACTTTTGTATTCACACACACACACACACACACACACACACATAGATAGATAGATAGATATAGAGAGAGAGCTCTTGACAAAATAAGTTTTCTTTTCCTTATACAGTATATCTTAGATAGTGGGTCTCATTCCTTTTTCCACCTGCTTTTTTCCCCTCTAATTTAGGTAAAGTGGTGATGGAGACAGCCATGCTGTAATCTTCTATTTAATCTGCTAATCCCATTAGTTATCACACAGAAATTATTCTACCCAGCCATTATCCCCCCAGAGACATATACCACACAGAAAGACGTGAACCATGCATCCCCGTGTTTGGAGATAAATGCAGAAAAAATACTGTATGAAAAAGAAAGCTGAGATAATTCTTTACACATAAAAATGCTAAAATGTCAGAATAAAATGAGTTGGGCATCAATAAATAATAAAAATGTATGTGTATATATATATATATATATATATATATATATATATATATATATATATATATATATATATATATATATATGTATATATATGTGTGTGTGTGTGTGTGTGTGTGTGTGTGTGTGTGTGTGTGTACTGTTCAGGCACAAAATATGTTTAAATTCACTTTTCAACATGCTGTGAGAGTTGTGTCCTCCTTTGCCGCTTGTGGTGGAAGGGAACTGGGAAAAAAAAGCATCAACAATATTTTGAATTGCATCATCTCAAGAAAGCTATTCAGTAAACATAGCTTTAAGGTTTCATTTGAAGCTGTCAACACATTGTGATGCCTGCTGACAGTTCAGAAAGGTGAAATCCACAAATGCAAACTCTTTGGTCCCAGCCAGCTAAAGCATATCTTGGAGAAATGGAGAAATTTAGCAGTCATTTATTGAGATGGCAGTTCTTTGAGTGATGTTGTACTGATCTCACAAGCAAGGCTGTAACATGTCTAATATAGTTGTTCAGTTTTCAAGTGTCAGTATCTGGTATTTTCATGCTACAAACAATGTGGTATTGGTTTAAAGAGATGGCATGTGACTGAGCAGGCATGTTGTTAAATATTGGATTTCTGTTTTTCTGCATCTCTGGCATCACAACAGCCAATTTGGTTCATATACCTAACTGAATTTTGTTGTGAATGCAACATCAAAATGTACAGTGTAAGAGGCTATGTTTTGGTCGTTGTCAATAGACAACGAGCACAAAGGATTTTTTTTCTTTCTTTTTTAATTTTTTTTTATTGAAATAGCAATTTCTTGCTTTGTAAAAGTTTAAACATGCCCTTTGAAATTCTGAAAATGTCAAAAACAGCTTGAGCAGTTATAACTATTCACTTTTATCTCTCCTGGAGTTGAAAGTAAACCTTCTCCGAGGTTTTTTTTATTCCAAGTTTAGGTTTGATAATATTGGGATTTTTCATTCAGCTCATTGTCAAAATTATTCCCTAAATTATAACAGGAGGAGGGGCAAATTGCAACAAGACATCTCAGTAGCTTCAGACTTGATAATTACATCCATTCACCTTCCACTTATCCAGTTCAGAATTGTGGAGCGATGCACCCTGGACAGGTTAGCAGTCTGTTGCAGGGTTAACAAAGAGAGACAGACAACCCAATACAGCCAATTTACAGGCAGACCATGCAACCCAGAACCTGTGAAGCGACAGTCCTAATTATAGCACCACCATGTTTATTTCTATAGATTTTTAAATGTAATGAAATGCATGTTGTACTCTATAACATTAAAAATAAATAAAGAATATCCTGATATATACTTTATAAGCTGTGTCTTGATAGTACTGGTTTGGATTCCTTCTTTCCTTTACAACTTAATTGTTGTCCATATTGCCCTAACAGCATCATAAAACAGCTTTCATCACATCACAAACATGTTCTAATGGATTGGGATCTGGTGACTGTGGATGTTATTTGAATAAATTGACCTCACTGTCAGTCATGTAGTTTGATGTATTTTAAGCTTTGTGACATCCTCCTGGAAGCAGCCATCAGAAGATTGAACCTCTGTGATTATGAAGGGCTGGACACGGTCAGCAAGAATATTCATGTAAGCTGTGGTATTTAAAAGATACCTGGTAGGGGTCCAAAGTGCACCAATTTTGCCAAAATCTATCCAGCCAACATCTTTTTGCAGCATTCTATGATAGCTTCAGTTTTCTGCCCTCACTGTTGTCTTGGTCTTGGTCAAACTGCAAACTGTTGAAACTGCTTTCTTCTCTGAGTGAGTGAAAGTGTTTGCTGACTTAAATCTTGCAGAGTATAGGCAATTATTTTTTGTCTTTTTTAGTGAGTAACACGGTCTTCTGCTGCTGTAGCCCATCTGACAGATGCTCTTCTGTATACCTTGGTTGGAGTGGTTATTTGCCTTCCTATTAGCTTAACACAATCCGGCCATGCTTCTTTGACCTCAGACATTAACAAGGCCTTTTTGGCCAGTTCACTGACCAGGAATGCCTTTTTAGTATTACTGAATATATCAGCAGTTTCTGAAATATTTAGACCAGCCCATCCACCACCAACAAGCACAGCACATTTAAAGTCAGAATGGGGAAGAGAGGTAATTTAAGTAACTTTAAATTACCTCTCTTCCCCATTCTGATGCTCAATTTGAATTACAACAGGCTGTCTTGACCATATCCACATGCATAAAAACAATGAGTTGCTGCATCAATGCGCAGTTTAAGTGGCCGACGAGCATGGAGGTGAGTGTTTATCTAGTTTAAAACAAGCAAGCATCGGCATGATAGGTTTTACACAGTCCATCTGAGATATGACCTCTGATGGAACATGAGTGTGTGAGCATGCAAATGTGATCAGTGCTGCAAAAAAAAACCTAACAAACTGATGCACAGACTATAATTCATTCACTCAGACCACTTAGCCTTATTAGTCTACAACATAGGATTAATATTTTAAAACTATAAACAACAAAACAAACAGAGAACCCACTGCGGCACCATAACTCAGGCCCAGGCCACTTAATGTTATTGTAAACCAAATATTTAATATTTTAAACCATAAACTGAAATAAGCAGGCATGCTCTTTGTACAGTGTGTGCCTTCCATCCTGTCCTTCTTCCCTTCTCTCTTATTCTCTGCCCTTACTTCTCATAAAAAAATTTAACAAAAGATCATGCTAGTGATCAGTATATATAGATGCATTGTTGAGGGCGTTTGTTTTGGTTTATCAAGCTGATCAAATCCTCTAAATGGAGCAGCTGTCTGTCTACAAAGAAGCAGCAGGAGATTAAGAGAATCAAGAGGATGGAAAAGGAAAATGGGAGACAAAAAAGAACGAAAGAAAAGGTAAAGGAGTGAAGAGAGAGAAGACAGCAGATTATAAAAGTGAATGAAAGCAAGAGTGAAAAAGAGTTTTAACAATTTACAAAGCAAAACAAACACGTGGCATTAGAAAGGGACCAAGAGGGACCAGCAAAGCAATTAACAAAAAGAGACGAAGAAAGCGAGTCTGAAATAACACATGGATATTACACTTTGAGAGGGAAAAACAAGGGGGAGCTTGGAAAAACTGAGAAATTTGAGAAAATAAAAAATGAGGCGAGCAGAGAAGCTGACTCCGGCCTTGATGCAGACCGGAGTCAGCTCAAACATAACACACCATCACTCACACTCTAATGACTAGCTAGCTCAGTGTTTTGCTGTGTGTAAAACTGTGCAATCCATCTTTAGGGTCTAGTAGTCTTCAGATTCATTTTTATGTGTTCTGCTTAGGGTATTTTGTTGTACTTACAAAGCCCAATTCTGCAGAAACAAATGTTTAAAAGCTTTATTGTATGGCTGATTGAGAAGCGAGACAACTCTTCTATTTCAGTAATGAGAACTGTTCTAGATTAAGCCCTTTTTTGGAGAGTTGCATGATGAGTTTCCTTTTCTTTTTTTCCTGGAATAATGGACAACATTCCTCCCTTTAGTACTTTAGTACTTTAGTACTTTAGTGCTTGTATTACCCTCTAAAACATGCTTCGGGCTACTGCCATAACACGATATGTGGCTACATTTAGTACATCTAATCTAACAGCTAATGCTCTGACTGACAGACTGGTATTGTTGTTCTTGCTGTAGATCCTATGTAATTATTACTGTCGTTAGTGATTCGATTAGCAGTTGTCAATACACCATCTGACAGCTGTGTCGTCAAGTCTTTTGTTTTGTGTAAACCAAGAGTGAATGGAGATTAATATGAGCTCAAGATGTTATTGATTTGAAAATAAAAATGATCTGGTTTGGATTATTCCAGCTGATTCTGGATTCGATGGGCTGTATTGGCTCTTAATTTCATCTGCAGATGGTGCGCTCACGTTGGGCTTGTGTGTGTTAACCTCATCTGTGGCTACAGAAAGACACAGACACACACACACACACATCGTATTTACCACCCTTCTCCTCCCTTGCATTTGACAGAATTCACCATAATTAGTTTGGCCAAGGCTGCTTCGCTGTTTTTAATGGGATGAAATTATTTCACCGCATCAGCAGAGAGGTTTGGAAAAGTTCATCCAACCACTCAATATCTCAAACCTCTTAACTTTGGGTGTGTGTGTGCAAGAAATTGTGTGTGACTCCCCTGAATCTGTTTGTGTATTTGTATGTGTTCATCCCTTTGTGTTTTTGCATAAATGTCTGTGCAGTTCTGTTTTGAATGTGATAATGACTTATTGATCTGACGACAAATTAATTAGTCACCATAGAAGTCTGTCTGATGGTTGGTGCGTGACATGGGTTTCTCTGTCTCTCTCATTCACTTTGTTTAACTTTAACTTTGTGTTGCTCCTCCAGGCTCCAGTTTCACTTTTCAGTCCTCGGACCATCTCTCCCTTTTTTTTTCTTTAAATCACCTTATTTTTCTCTCCATCAGAATGACAGATTTGTCCTTGATGTGGTTGTGCTGAGATATCTGAGAGAATGCAATCTGTCTCGTGTGATTTTGTGGTCAGAAGAGTAAGTTTCATACCGTGTTAGCCATTGTAGAATACCCCACATCCTGCGTCTATCCCACTTCTCTACTCTTTACCATGTAACCGCAAAGGCCAACATATCCTGCAGCTCTTCTCAGTTATTACTGCAGCTGTTTTCAAATGATTCCTCATGAGGGTGAAGTAAGACGCTAGCTGGGCTGCATTAAATAAAACACTTTGAGAAGTTAAGGCAATTTCCATTCAAAAAATGGCTTAAATTATTTTTTATTTGTTATTCAGTTGGCTGCATTTTCTTCACGTGCATGCACTTTTATATGCGATCACATTGCACTGTTTTAATAGCATGACGTGTTTTCTTACAAAGATGTTTATCTTAAAAGCAAAATTTACATAAGTGGAGTTAACCTTTTGATAGCCAGTATCCACCTTGAACTCGGACTTTTCATGCCTGAAGCATTTAATAGATCTGTTATGATTAACACTGATGCCTTTATATACTTCTTGTAACTTCCAGAGTAACTGTATATCTCCAACTATAAATACTGGGGAGATTTAATTTTGCAAGTGAAACAGCATAATACATCGATGTGCACTAGAAAATCAAATATGAGCTGTTTGAGAGGAAAAGAAAATAGGCTTTAATAATGTTAAAGTCATCACAACTTAAGTCAGGCTGACCTGTTTGGTTAGAACCGAAAGCCAAAGAGAATTTTGTTTTCTACTCTTAATTACTAGTCACTCTTCAGCTTGCATTGGAATTTTTTACTTTATTTTATTTAATGAAGCAATAGCCATTCTATTCATGATCAGAAAATTGTGTCTACGTGTTAAAATTTTAAATTTATGAGAAGTCAAAACAATGATGAGCTTTAATTTATATGTAGACAGCAAATTAATAAAGAAAACAAAAAACTAGAACTGACACTTAATATCAGAGAATTCTGGGACCCCATTTAAGATTATGCTGATTTAGCCTATTGACCAGTATTTTGAAATTCCCAGTATAACATGCCCGGACTGAGATTTGCTGTTCTATCTATCTGTTATTGTTTGTTATTGCCGGCAAATTAAAAGCAACCCAACAAAGAAAACCAGGAATAACGATATAAATCACTGTAAGGTCATAATTTTCCACTGCCGTGTAATCAAAGCATGCTCAGAAATTGCTAGGCTACAAAAGGACAACAATTTCAGTAAAACTGTTATTCATATTCATCAGAAACTATTTACAGATATCTGTGCTGTAGTTTATCAGGACAAGCTGAGTTGTGCAAATTTCTTAATTTCAGTGACTCAGATATTTGTAAAAACAATGTAAATTTGGGCACCTCTTAAAGTTGGAGTTTATTAATATATAGTCATCTGTGAAACAGGTGTAATTTTTCTTTAAAAACATGCTCCGGACAGCCTTTACAAGACCTACCAGGCCTCTTTTGTTCTCCAAAACTGTGTAACAGAGTGGAACTTGTGCTTACCACTGCATGTGTGAAAACTTTTTTTCCCCCTCTGGATTTGTGTGTGTGGATTGGAGAGGGGGGGGGGGGGGGGGGGGTGCTGTTGTCTGATTCCCCTAAAGGAGATTAATGAAAGGACTACAAACAGAGAAGGAGGGGACAGATGGAGGGATGAGAGAGAAAAGGCTGCAAGAGAGAGAGCCGAAGGGCTGGAGGGTTGTAGCATTGGTAGGTGAGGGTGTGTGTGCGCGATTGTATATGTGTGTGCTGCTTTGGGAGTCCTCTGTGAAGTCCATTCATGCCCATCTGAATGGAATTCTTTCTCCCTCACTCTCCCCGTCTGGTTTCCCATTTTCTTTTTTTCTTTTTTTTCTTTTTTTTTTGGGGGGGGGGGTCATCTTTTAAAATTTCTCATTCCCTCGCAGACGTACTCTTTTTCCATCATC
Source organism: Neolamprologus brichardi (assembly GCF_056152115.1). Lineage (NCBI taxonomy): Eukaryota > Metazoa > Chordata > Actinopteri > Cichliformes > Cichlidae > Neolamprologus > Neolamprologus brichardi. The sequence goes on along the minus strand of NC_142110.1, from coordinate 39,467,568 downwards.
TGGCAATTCTCTCTGTCTCTCCGTCTTTCTCTCTTTTATGCTTTCTATCCTTCTCTCGCACCACATTCCTCCTGTCTTGCCTGTCATGACCTTATGTCTGTGATGTCATGCAGGACAAAGGAGCCAAGCTTGGCTGGGATGTGAAACTGTGAGAGTCAGACGGTCAAAGAGAGCGGGTGGGAAAGAGTTAAGCACAGAGGGAAACCTGAAGATAAAATGTTAAATGTCACAAAAATGTCACCACAGTGAATGGAATGAGACAGATAAATGGCGTGTTTATTTGAATATTGCAAGTGGAAATACCCACAGTTTGAATCAGAATGTAACTGGTTGCATACTGTGTCTGATTTTTAGAAATTCAGAAACACATTACTCAGTAGGGAGACACTTGAACAATCTCTAACTTTGATTTTTGGTCATTCTTTTGCATTGCTTTTCTTCTCATTACTATTGCTTCCATAGCAGGGTGTCATGGGAGAGTAGCAGGAGGGGTTAGCTATGTAAGTTCCCATGTTGACAATGACATAACTGCAATCAACGCGTCATGTTCCCATAACAAATTTGCCTGTGAATAAAAAAAAATGCATTGAAACATCTCGAGGGGTCAATTTATCTAGAAATTGGAGGTCAGTTTCCTCTTTACCTCCTTTAGCTGCTTGTGTTGCCAGGCAGAACGTACTTGTTAGGTATTTGGGAGCTATCTTGAGCCTCTGGGAAATGAGTGACAGAGCTCTTTCTTCCTACGCCATGCTGGTATGCATGTTCTCACATACCAGTGTCGTCATTTGTGTGCACCCGTGGATGAATGAATGTGCAAAATAGCAAAGTTCCCAAGGTTGTCAAGCTATTGGATGAATGAATCCTCATGCTGCAATTTCCAGGGAAGATGAAATAAGTATAAACATGCTGATGATCTTTTCCTTCATGTGCACTTCAGCTAATGCCAAGGTAAGAAGGGATAAGAGTTATAACCTGTTGGGGAAAAAAACTAAAGGGAGAGGAAAGCAAGAGTAGCCGGTGGGGGGAGGGGAGGGGGGCACACAGCATCTAAAAACCAAAAAGAAAGAAATGGTCATCACGGCGGAGTGCACAGTCTGTTTTACATTCTGATTAATGCATAGTCACAATTTGCCAACTTTATTTTACTGTATTTATATTTGACCACACACACATAAATATACAGATGCATGTGTGGAGTCTGACCCCTCTACAGGACCTGTCCATCAGACAGACATCCTGATGGATGAAGCTGTCAGCGCCTGTGTGTGTTGCTTATCAAGCAGTCAAATGACCCTGTCTGTAGACCACACACACACACACACACACACAGCATGAACTTACACAGATACAAACACACTCAGACACTTGCAGAAAGGTGAGAATAGCAGAAGAGACAGAATGTGAGTGGTAAAAAAAGAAAAAAGAAATGATACGATGAAGAGAGAAGAAACTGTAAAAGGAGATGAGGGAAATACTTTTTTACTTTCTGAACTGACCACCTGCCAGGACTGTCAAAGAAACTCAATGATTCTGTTTCATGTTTATCAGAAATACAAGAACTGAGGCAGTGAAGCCTCTGGCCTGTTTAAGTGAAATGTGGGTTCACACCAGACCAACTCTCATGATTCAGTTTGAGTTTTTGTTTTAGTCAGCAAAAGCAATTTACCTAGGCACCAAGAGCCTTCGGAAAAGAGAGAATATCTCATGCAAGTCTTCCTTCTTAAGTATAAAGCAGTGCAAGTGGTTACATTTTCAATGTCTCTGACAAATAAATCGGCTTCAAACATGTTTTAATTATTTTTTAAAAACATGTATTTAAAAGTAATTAAAACCTTTATCCTCATTACGCAGATTTGAAATAGGTCCATGCCCATGCAACTGACATGTAGCTGGAAATGGCTGATGATGTTCTTTATATGCTAAAAATGGGTAATTTTAGTCCATTTCTAGGAGGTTCCTAAAATGATACACACTTTTGTGAGGTGTCATTGGTACAGTTCTAGTCTATCGCAAGTTGATTGCTAGGTAACATGATTACCATTAGACCTGATACAGATAAGAACCTTCAGAGGCATAAGATGCACCCGTGTGCCAAATCTGGTTGCTCAAGTCCTGATGGTCTTGGAAGAGTTTGCGGACAAAGAAACAAAGAAACAGAGAGACATACATTTTGTGTAGTAGTAAGATATGAAATATTTGTCCTGTTAATCCCCCAACATAAAGGACTAACAGGACAAATATTTCACATCTTACTTTTATCTTATTTACCTCTGTCAGTTGGGCTTTTTCCATCCGTCAGATATATGATTATTTGGAGATTCAGTGCCTTGAAGTCTTTTCTGTTGACCAAACGTTCCCCATTCCAGCAAATCATCATACTGTAACTAACTCTACCTGCTTTATTGTTGTGGTTAATGGGTGCAAAACGTAACTATCTGCTTTATCATTAAACTAGAAAAACACTCCACCTTCTCTTGAAGTGTCAATTTTCCCAAAAGTAGCAGAAGAAAATGTCCTTTGACCAAAATATGAGATGATAAATAGCCCTTAAAGTTGCAGGTTTGTTGACTTTAAATTAACATGGCATACTTTAATCATAAAAATTAGGCGCCTGAGTAGTTAATATTTTGAGGTGTAATTGGCGACCTTGTGGGAAGGACACCGTTTCACTTTACTTCCAGTGAGGGTGATGAATATAACTTGCACTATTAGCATCAAAGTCCAGCTGTATTCTCTTAAAAAGTAGAACCATAAATGCTTAATACTTTACATCCACTTGACTCTGTTTCCTCCTCAAGTGGCCATTAGTCTTTATGGCACTGTTCATAGATTAGACAGTGTGACCCCTTCAGGGCAAAATCTCAAGGTTTCACCACTTTTGTGTGTCCATGTTTACGTCAGTCGTTTCCTGCTTTGATTGAATCACTGGCATGGCTATGTATCTCTGGGTTTGATTATACATTTATTCAAGGAGAACTACAGAGTCGCAACATCCAAACTACTTTGCAAAGCACCAAGCATACAGTATATCACCTATTTCTGTGCCCACTGCATTATTTATGTGGGGTTTAAAATGAACCATCATGAGTGATGCCCAGTGGAGATGGCAAAGCTCTTTCCAATTTTCTAAGCAAGTGTTTCTGGGGAGAAGGGGAGTGAGACTCAGCATGCTCTCATCCTCACTTCCCTTTACTCTCAGGTAGTTGGCATGGGACTGTGTGCATTATTGTGTGTGTGTGTGTGTGTGTGTGTGTGTGTGTGTGTGTGTGTGTGTGTGTGTGTACTGTCATATGCATACCTGTATGGTTCACCCACTCAACAGTCATTCTGTTATCCTTGGGGGTCCATCTGTGCAAGGATTACACTGGCATCCCACTCTGGTTTTAAAACACAACCAAACACACGCACACACAAATAATCCTGTGCACAAAACACACATCGAATCACATTCCAAAGCATACCTGCTTATACACACACAAACACACACATGCACACCAGCTTGGCTTTGCTACGGCTCCTCTTTTCAATTTTCAGCTCAATTACATTCCACTGTTACTTAGTCTAAACCAAGATCCCTCTTTTCCCTCAGGACACACACACACACACACACAAGCATGCATACTTATTTAACGGTTCTGCATCCCACTTAAGTCCAAGATTGCGTGGCCCCCTTAACTTTCACTGAAAGTAAAAATCATTTTGTACCGTGTGGACTTTTAAGAACTTTTTTCCCTGTGTTTGCTCAATAGAAAGGAGGTTGTTCTGAGCTTGAAGTCATGGACTGCTGCCATGACACAGATACAGTCTCCCCACCCCCTAATGATGTAATGATGTCCCAGCCCCAAAATAGCAAAACAGCCCCAAATGCTGATGCTACCCCCACCGTGTTTCATTGTTTGTTTGTTTGATTCCATTTCCACTCTTCTTATTCAGTGGTTTTCTCATAGTGAACACACTAGCAAAGCTTTTGGCAAGTCACAGAGATTTCTGCAAGTTTTAGTTGTTACGCTGTTTCAAGATTGGTGTGGTCTTTATTTGTTGGCCTCTACTGGGGAGAATAACAACAGTCATAATTTTCCTTTATTTGTGTACATTTTATTTTAACATGTGTACCAGAAACCCACTTGTAGCCCTTTTCAGCTTTTCAGCATCTCCTCAGGCCTATTTCTATGGTCCTATATACGTTCTTGCGATTACTCCCTAGTTTACATTTGCCATCTGCTCATGACAAAAGGAGACTCTTTTACTAATTAGAGTTTTAAGACATGTGTTTAAAGTGTACAAAACTTCTACAGCCCCAAGTCCAGTCTTTGGGAGACCAAACTGAAAGTAGCTTTCAGAGGACATTAGCTCAGAGGTTTACATACTTTTGTCCAGCATGGATGGTAAAGGATTCATCATTAAAAAAAGACACTTAAGACACAAGTACAACTGTTTCTGCTTTCTTAGTCAGGTCAGATTATGTTCTGGCTTCGCTTTTCTTTCAAATCTAAACTGTGCTTCCTTTAAGGCCACAGTAACTGGCACTCTATAGGCTCACTATAAGTAGGAAGGAAGGAACAGCAACACAATTATTCCAACACAGTAGAGGTACATATATGAGGGAATGAAACTGCTTGCTCATGGTAATCTGAATGCACAGTGTCACTATTCAAAACCTGTTAAAAGTTTTGTTTTTCTTTCTTAAACATAATTTGATTTTGTACTGATCACCCCCCCCCCCCAAAAAAAAAACAAAAACAAAAAACACACACACACACACACACACACACATATTCATACTCCCTGGTGTTAAAAGCATTGCAGGCGAGCGTACAAAAGGAACAAACAGCCATGTAATGTGGCGGTTCCCTCTCATTGACACTGGGCACTGGAATGCAACACCAGGGGGGTAGGAGACACGGTGTGTGTGTTTGTGTGAATGTGCGTGCCATCCTGTCAGATTGGCCTAATCATTAGCATTACTGAGAACTGACAGCAAGAGGAAGGAACAATAAGTGTCATTTATCCTCTTTCTTTTCTTCTGTCTTGCCTACTCACGCTCTTTCCTTTCTTTCTCTTTTTATTTGTATTTTTTTTCTCTGTTCTTTGCTTTTAATCTCTGACACCCCCGCCCCCACCCCGCATGACTGCCTGTCTCCCTCTCTTGTCTGCCTGCCACATACTTAATTGTTCCCATAAAGAATCTAAATTTCTCAGCAAAAATAAAATAAAATAAAATTGAAAATAAAATGAATTCACATTAAGCATTGTTCAGCAGTACTGCTCCATTAAAAACAGCTTGGGTCTAATCACAGAATGTAATCAAGGAATACCATCTCCAGTGTAGTTAAATAAAATCTCCAGCTATGATTTCCAAACTGCACACTGGCATCTGGCATCCCAAATACCAAGGTGGGAACAATCATCTTAAGCAATATCTGAATGCAAATATATGACTGAAACTCGGCACTCTTGTTGATGAGAATGAATCATTTCTGTTTTTAGGATGTATAAGCAGATATAGTCAGGCAAACAAGCACAATCGCTTGCATGGCAGGCAAATTAAAAAAAGAACCATTTACAAGAAAGAAATTCAGAAAGACCATTACTCTTTGGTTGGACTATTTGCAACTTGTGTGTTTGCGGCTCGTGACAGAAATCTTTTGACTTTAAATTGCCACAATTTGAAAAGAAAACACATGTTTTAGGGAAAGGAAAAACTAATGTTCAATATTTTATGTTAGCATTTACAGTCTCTGATCTCTTCTCAAACTTTTCCGTTCGGTAATATCACAAAATCCAGTTGGAGATAAACAAAAATGGGGAAAGAAAATCAGCTCATTCTAACCCATCACTCTAATTCAGCAATGAGCTCAAAACTCAAGGCTTGTGTGTATATGTTTTCCTGCTGCTGACTCCAAACAGCACTCAGAGCAATGAGGATAGGTGTGATAAGAGCATCCTGTTGTGGTTGTGCTTTTGCCAAAATGCGGCTGAGGGAATGAGATCACTGCTAGGTTTTTCACTGAACCGTGTAGACTGACTCTTGCTTGCTGTATTGCTTTAATTTATCCTTCCTCCCTGCTGGTTCGTGCCTCCAGAACTGGAAAGTTTTGGACATTTTATCTCAAGGATAAAGCAACTGAATTTTATGATTATGATCTAGAGCAGGGGTCGGCAGCGGCTCTGGAGCCGCATGCGGCTCTTTAGTCCTTATACTGCGGCTCCGCGTGGTTTAGGAAAATAAATTAGAAGCATTTAGCTGAAGTGTATTTTTTTATGTTAGTTCTTTTTTTTAACTTGTAGTTCTAAATTGGAAGATTATTGTGATATTGACATATAAAAATAAAATTATATTTTATTATTTTTTCATTGCTCAAAATAAGCATCACACTCGCGGAAGCCGGTGTACCCGCCGAAACGCCGTGCATTTATCGAGACTTTCAACCCCAGGTAGGCCAATTATGGATCTTCGGATCCACATTATGTCAGCAGCTATTCTCCACCGTGAACTTTGTTAAAAACAAACACGGCTCACGCCTCACAGATGACAGCTTACAGTCCTGCGTAAAGATGAAAGTGACTAGTACAGCCCCGATTTGCAGACGCTGTGCGCAGAGGTTCAGGAGCAGAAGTCCCATTGTAAACATATCACGGCAGACCGACGATGTTTGCATGAACATGCTTTTCAGCATCTCTTTATTGACCACTTTTCACACACTGTTGCTGTACACATACAGCCGGCTGTAGCTTTTCAGCTCACAGCCCGACACATACCAACAACAGCATAGACGGCACAGACGTTAAGGCGGCGAGTGTGCGAGTGTGCGTGATTGCGGGTGCTGCAATCACGCATCCTCCCCTGCAGCGGCGCTGCAGACCACGCCCCGCCACACACATTAACCTGGTAAAATACATATTTAGGCAGAATTTTGCAAATATCTATTTTTCATTTTTTAGCAGCACAGTGCAGCTGGGCGTCTTTCCTTTTGTTATATTTCTTTAAGAGTTCAAAATGTGTTAATTACATAAATAAAATGTCATTTTCTCTGTAGCACTTCATGGATTTCATAAGCAACACACTTTAGTTGTTCACACAAAGCATAAAGGTAAAAAACAAGCGTTATCTTCATTTTAGATGTCAAAAAGTATTTGCGGCTCCCAGTGTTTACTTTTGCATGGAAACCAGGTCCAAATGGCTCTTTGGGTCTTAAAGGTTGCAGACCCCTGATCTAGAGTCAATGGCAAAGGACATGTTAGAATACTCCACACTGCCATTTCCTTTCTATGCTTTGACAAGTAATATATCACACTTGTGATGCACAGTGACCAGTTCTGAGCTGAAGTGGATTTAATAACTGTTACGGGGAAAGGTCACATCGAATTTTGACATCTGCACAAAATCCAAGATGAAATATATCCCTTTAGACAGCTTGTGCAATTCAGATTTATTATGTATTGCCTATGTTATTATAATTGGTAGCATTTTGTTTCTTCACATTAGCTTTGTGCATGTTTTTTGTCATGGGCAACATTTTCAAAATTTCTTTCAAAAAGGTCATTTAGTTGTTTTTTTCCAGCAGCAGAATTGATGGAAAATTCAATATAACCATTTAGTCATAACATGGTTACCACTGAATGATCTCAGCCAATGCCTTTTGGCCAGTGTGATACATTTTTATCTACCAGAACCTTCAGATCCACGTTGAATCCACCTGAATGATCCAGTGCACAATTTTAAATCTTTATTTATTCCTTGTTTTCTTTTTCAATGCATGCTGTCTTTACCTCAGCAGAATAACATGTTACGGGCACCCTTTCACATTTACTAACTGACTCATACAGTACTGAGAAAACACAGACAGTATTCGTTTCTTTTTTGAAGTTTTGCAGGCACTTATACTCTTGCTGACATTGCCAAGAGCTGAAATCTTCCAGCTTGGCTGACAGGGAGCCTGGGTTAGATCGGCTTGTGCACAGCTGGTGTTAGGAGGACCTGATTGAAACCATGTAGCTTAAAGTCTCTGAGCAAACATTCCATTAGAATAGCATTACGGTATTAGTATGAATCACTGTTATTCTGCAGTAGCCCCAACATGTGGCTGCGTAAAATGCTCTATCTCTTGTTAGTTCTATGGGTGTATACGGTGTGTGCATTCGAGCCTCCTATTTTTGCTTTAAGGTGCTCGCAGTTCGTGCAGCTGCCTGTTTGACCTTTCTCAACTAGTTTATGTGTGTATCTAAAGGTTTCTCGCTGTGCAGAATGAGTCTTTGTGCCTCCATAGTAATGTGACACCTTTCATAACTCTATAAAGAGAACGCGGTTTATGTAAAAAGACAGCACAGTGTGCTCCTGCACGAAGCTCCTGGCAGAATTAACAATGATGGCCCCGAGCTTTACAGGCCAGACACTTTTGATTTCTCTTCGTCTCCCTGCCTGTCTCGCTGTGTATCTGTCTGTCTGTCTGTCTAGCTTTGAATCTGACAGCTAAATTTAAAGGGAGTCAGCTGTTTCGATTCAGACATCAGCGATTCGGGTGTTACCTGCCTCTCTCATGGCTCGCTCTGGGAGTGATGGCAGTTAGCTGTTTGCGCGTTTGGCAGACTGACACCTCTGATTGGTCAATCCCAGGTTGTCACTCATTACACCATCATGGACACATCAGCTAAGAGGCAATTGTCGCTGCAGTGACAGGACCTCGGGCTATTATTGCTGCAGTGACACAGAGCTTTACCTCTTAGCGAGTCTAGAGACATCTCAACTCAAGTGCTTTACAGCACTCAAATTTTAGCTTTGCACAGTAAAAGGCTACCTGCAAGTAAGACCCTACAGTGAAACCATCTGAGTGGTCGATAAGACTAGAAAAGTGCTATATAAATGTGGTCCATTTACGTACTGCTTACTGGAGACAGGATTTTGCACTGGTGGAATGGCAATTTCTAGCTTCATTTCTAGCATGATGTCATCCTTTCTCTTTCAGTGTCCAACCATCCATGTAGCGTTCTCTTACTTTGCTCCTTACTTTGTTTGAGTTAAGCTATTCAAAGGGCTGCTGACATTATTATTTAATTAGTATGAACAAAAAATCCCAACATACATAGCAGGTTCATAATTTATATTAAAGTACAGAAAAGAGCTACAAAGAAAGTGTTAGGAATGACACTGATCAAATAGCGTACACACATGGGCAGAACTGCAGAAAATAAGAAATATCCCTTCCATTTCCCACTTGAAACAGAAAAATTATGATCATTGCAATGCCTAAATTTGTGTCACCCTGTCATACGTACAATTTGACATGCTGCTGGGCTCAGTCCCCTGCTAACCAAATTGTTTGTTGTGTTGCAGCTGCCCTGGCAAAAACAATCTATAAGTTCAGTCACTAGAATAAAAGGATGAATTTCTTCTTGGTTAAGTGTGAGGGAAAATAAATGCCCATTTTTTTTTTACTGCTTTTATTTTGTTTCATGTGTCCTTGTAGTGCCAGACCTTTGCTGTTGAAATTGTGCACAAGCTGGAAAAGAACTGGAAAAAAATAAAAGTTTAAAAAAGGTCCAGACATGTGAGACTACGGCTTGAAAAGTTGAATTCCAAGTTTTACTAAGAAGATTACTTTTAAATGAACAAATCACTCATGAATAGCACCGTGCTGTTTCCCCCAACTTTCCTGGCAATCTCCACTGCACTTTCAAAATAAATAATAATGAAATATGGCCAGAATGAAGTAGCATGAAAGGAATCCGCAGCCTCTCATAAGCTTCTGTATTTAAGGCTGCTGGTTTGCGCAGAGTTCTGAGGAAAGTCAAGAACACTCAGTGGACCAAGTCATGTACAAGTTAAAAAAAAGTGAATGCATCTGTGCACTGTTACTTATTATTACTTATTGTTTTTTGTTGGCAGGTGTGAAACCTGCCTTGTCATCACCAACCTTGGCTATAAGACATTTTCTTCTTGTAGATACAGTAGATAGTGAGATGTTGTTTTCAGGCGTGAATCTTCTTGTTATTCCTGAGCTTTGAGCAAGATTTGTGATGTCAGTTGGTTAAGTACATGTGTGGGGGTGAGAGACTGGCTGCAGGGTAATTTAAGTGTCCAGATATAATGGTTGTCTTCCTGTGTCTGACCTTGAGAGCTACAGAGGTCTGTGCAACCCTTTCACCACCTCCATGCCTTTTTTCTGTCCTATTTAAAAGATAAATCTAGGTTACTACAGCTTATATATCATGGTTAGATAGCTGTTTCAGTTTTTTTATAATAACTTTGTTATCAGAGCTTATTAGTGATGGATAAGTATGACAGAATCTTATTATAAAGAGCAAAAACACATTATTTCAAATAATAACCTGTTTGCATTACCTAGTTTCTCTGCCTTTCTCTCTCTCCCTCCTCGTCCCTTATCAACTCCTGATGCTCTCATAAGGTATCCGTCCTCTTTTCATTCATTCATCCCTCACACACGGCTGTTTCCAATTGGCTCACAGACATTCCTGGAATGCCAAGGCATCATTGTGTTGTGCAGTGTGTGTGTCTATGTGTGCGCTTGCACACCCACTGCCCCTCTATTCACTCGCTCATGTTAAGAAACAGCTCTAAACCAGGAGACTGCTGAGAGACAGAGAGTGGTTGGTAGGATGAGAATAAAGATGGATACAAGAGGAAAGTAGAAAAGAAGCAAGAAACATAAAAGAGAGCTGAGTGTGAACTGCTGAATGTTGTTGATGCAATACCATAAATGATAGAAACGTGGTTCCACGTTCCAGTGTGGTGGGGTGGATCGATCTCTGATTCCTCCAGTCTGCAAGCCAAAGTGTGGGCACAGATAAAAACAAAAGCATGAATGCGTGTGTAATTGGGTGAATGGGACTTGTAGTAAGAAAGCACTTTGAGCCCTTATACAGTATAAGTGACAATCCATTTACCATTTACTTTTAAAACATTAACCGAGTGGAGGTTATAAACAGTCAGCGTCAGCAGTAGCAAGCAAACCTTCAGCAATCACGCTGCAGTTTCCTCAGAAATGTTTCAAATCTAGAAGATGCCCAGTGAAGGCACATAAATGTGTACATATAGTCTTTAAAAAAAGTTGAACGTGCTTTTTAAATGCACTTATCATAACTTCAGACACACAAACTTTTAGTGGTACACAGAAGCACACAACACGCAAGCACAATATGAACGACATTTTTAGTACTCCTGCACTATTTTGATTATGTATATATAAAATTGCATATTCTCAATACGGACACACACACGGCACACGAACGCATGCACACTCGTGTGTCCGCGTACACTTTATCATAGCTTTGGAGTGGCAGTTAAAAATATTACACCACAATTACATTACCGTTAGCCAAGACAGCTGGTCTGGACAAAAAGGCACCACAGCGTCTCTACGACTTTGTTCTACAGTTTTATTTACATTCCTTTTTCTCCCATGACACATGACTAAGCTAATCTAAAATGCAGTGAGCCTGGCATTGGCAGGCTGACTCAAGCAGAGACCAAAGCCATCTGCCTAAACAAGTTATGCCATTCAGACTGGTACAGACTCCAAGAGAATACACTTCTTTCCAACAGGATTTCTAAAAATGTACTTTTTACACTAAAAGAGAATTTAGACAGTTGGATGGATAGGTAGTCGAATAGTTGGATTTGTTTGCTATTGTAACAACACTGGTTTGTAGTTTGTCAAATTGATTCCAGGAAAGCAAAAGTGGAATCAGGGAAGGTTGATAAAGTTGCAATTTTGTGTTTTTGTCAGGCCTATAAATCGCCATGTTTATTGCAAAGCGAATGGATGGAGAAATTGGAGCAAGGGAAGAAAATGCATTCATTTTGGTTGTCGTAGTCAGAGAATTCACTCCAAACACATACACACACTGCACAAAATGAAATGAATGTGGGATGCATATGAACACAAACACAAAGCAACAGGGAGGCTACCAACACAACCAAATAGCATTTACTACAGTGTCTGCAGCCTAGCAACCAGGCAACTGGATGTCATTGTCCCTCATCACATTTCTGTGTTTGTGTGAGTGCTCCTGTGACAAAGATCCTCTTTTGCAAGATCTTGAATTTTTGTGTGACAGGTTTAGAATAGTGGCAGAGAAGAAGAGAGAATATGGGGAGAGAGAAAGAGCTGCAGTGTTTTTTGGCTGCTTATCAATGAAGTGAACAAGCTGCTGCCCCCCAACCCCCCAACACAAATTGATCAAATTCCTGACTGACACCATCTCACTGTAACTTTAGCTGGGTAATTCAGTTCAATCGAAATAGCAGCTCTATACTCTTTGGTACTTTGGTTCACAGTTTTAAGTACATTGTTTTAGTTAATAACTCATGAAGTTACCTTTCAAGAACAAATCTGTATGCATTTCTGCAACCTATTTCCATTAAAAAGTAACCCTACTACTTGAGTATGCACACATGTGGTTTGTGGTTCGTGAGGCTAACAAAAAGCACCTTCAGAATCACGTTTGATTTAGCAATTCAAACCAGATGATGAAAAGGCAGTAATTCAAATACCATTTATTCATGAGCGGTGTCCTGTGTGCCATTGGCTCAGGTGCTATGTCACAGAGACACACACACACCGCCTGCTCAATGTAATTTTAATTTCAATTATTGTTTTATTTGCTTTAATATTTATGCTGCCTTTGTTCTACAGGTGTGTGATCTCTTGTTCTTTTAACTCTACTTTAATGAGATTCATTGAAAGCTTTTGATGTTGTAATATTATTGGAGAAACTGTGCAGCAGGTCTTTGTCAGTGCGCATGCTTATGTGTTGTTTGTGCTTTTTGTTGTTGTTGTTGTTTTAAGGGCACATTAGTATAATATGATGAAAGAATGCTGTCTTGTGTCATCTCCTCTACATTTCCCTTTATCTTTTGAGATGTTTCCTCTTTACTTCCACTCATGCCAATCCATATGTTTCCTCTTTCATCCTTCCTCCTCATGTCCTCATTTCTTCACTTTTCTATTACAGACCCCTGACCTCAGTTTTTAATTACATTTTAACAGTCTTCGAGAAATCACAAGTATTAATTATTAGCTTAATAACATACATCTCAATAAAGTACAAATTAAAATTAGAGCCCTTTTTTGGGCAGTTTACATATAAAATGTGTATAAATGTAAGAAAGAGATGAGAGAAACTCCCTTAAACCTGTTGATATGTTGATGTTGATAAACTGCACAACTTCCTTGTTTTTAAACTGAGTTGTCAGAGTATCTTAGTAAGGCTAACGGTGGGATAGGGGCATATGTTTATCTTCCATGAGTCGACCAATATATTGCTTTTTCAAAAATCACCAAATATCAATAATAGTATCAGTCCCAAAAATTCTATATTGGCTAGGCTCTATTTGAAATCAAATTGACTTGGAGTTAGTTATATTGGACAGAGGTTAATCACTGTATCCACATTAGTCCATTTTTGTCTGTGTTTATTGTTATAACTGTGTTAGCTGTCTCCGCACACACATAAACCGTAGATTTGAAAAATTGTTTAGTATCAATGGTAAAGGGGTTAGCACTGTCACCTTACAGCAAGAAGGTCCCGGGTTTGAATCCATTGGGTCCATAGTGTCTGTGTCAGCCGTGGCACAGACTGGAAACCTGTCCAGAGTGTACCCCACTTCTCACCCTATGATTGCTGGATTTGCTCCCAGCGATCGTGGATGGGTAGATGAAGAGATAGAGATTTCTCGCTCCTGATAAGCCATACATCAGCCCCCTTTGAAGAACCCTGCAGTAGAAACTGCCCTTTCAAGGTGTTTCAGTGGTAGTTTGACTGACACTACTCACATCTGGGAAAATGAACTAAATTAAAGGCGTAAACACTCCAGAGCTCAAACAAACCACTACAAACACGGCTGGCATGAGCACACACACCTATGCTCATCTTCTTTACACCTGATGTCTCTCGCCAATCCGCACAACTTTTGTCTTTCAACTTTCCTCTTGCTGCTTCTCTTTCCTCTAACAGACTAATCTTTAGCTGCTCTGTCTGAGCTTTTCCAACTTTGTAAAAAACCCTTTTGACTGATTATGGATGATTCCAGGAGAATGACAGCAGCCTCAGTTCTGTGTGTGTGTGTGTGTATGTGAGTGTGTGTATGCGGGTCTGTACTGATAATAGTGTGTGGCGATGTCTGTGTTTAACATTGTGTTTTCACGACTTTGACTGAAACTCTCAGATGAGAAGCCAATTGATTGAGATGGCCCCAATTAGTCTCCACGATTAATTGAGTGTGATTGGATGTCGTCCATGGCACCTCATCATTAGACGTTATTGACAGTCTAATTAGTTGCCTTGGTGACCGTTTAAACACAGTTGATTGTGTGTGACAGTGAAACGACCCCACCGCAGCCAGTCATGCATACCTCATGCTTGTGGGTGTGTGAGAGTATGCGTGTTTGACCGAATACACCTTTAGGGAGGTGTTCCAAGAAATTTACAAGGATGTTGCAGGAAAAAACAACAACAAGATGCTGCTAGATTATGCTTAATATTATTATTGTTATTATTATAGCCACCAAGCCATAATAAGTGTGCATCCAGAGAGAGAAAGTGCTGAGATAGGAAGAAAAAATATTTTTGGTTCTGAAACTGTGGCCGCAGATTAATTACATCCACTCAGTAATTATAAGTGGTGACTGGAACATTAAGAAACTGTGGATAAATCACACAAACAAAAGTGGTACTCACATCTGATAGAGTAAGTCACTTTGCATCTTTTTTTTCAGACCCAGGGAACGTTTGCCGCTGATGGGATATTTGGCATTTCCATTTATTTAATCAAAAATGTAATGATTATTATAAATCACTTCAAAGAGTGATCTCAATTTAAATAGGCTATCTAGCACTGTGCAAAGGTTTTAGACATTTTCGATTTTTTGACTTTTTCCTGTAGGAATACTTATGATTGATCCCAAATTCACTCTGTAGCATGATGCAATTAACCCAGACGCACAACCAGAGTCCTAAATAACTATTTTCAGCAAAGACGAGAACAGTCAATCCTGAGATCATGTGAGTCTCACAGAGCTTAAGTGTATCTGCTGCTTTGAAGTCAGGCCAGTCATACTGGAAATTTAGATGTAGATTTTATTTAATAACAACAAGGACTGGATAATTCACTTTAAATATACTATGGTTTCAGTAACTCTAGGTAGTGTTGAAAATATACATTTAATTACATTGAATTGAAGTAAAATAATCATTAAAATAAAATAGAATGCATTTTGATTCTAAATTGGAATATAACCTAGTGTTTATTACCACTGTACTGACATTTTAAATTAGAATTACACCATCCCAGCATAATTCATCCTAATAACTACTTTCCCGAAGTCATTTGAGTGGCCTCTTTCTAAATCTTATCAAGATGCTGCTGTTTGAAATATTCACTTTCTTCGGTCAAAACAACAGATAGATAGATAGATAGATAGATTCATAGTTTTTTGTCATTATGTCTTCACATAACAAAATACTGTGCAGTATCACTCAGAGTAGAACAGAGAGTTTAAAAACACAGACAAACACACAATAAATAAAAAACAAAAAAGGGAAATAGAGTATACAATAGGATATGCAATAAGCAAACAATTTAAGAAGTAGTATTGTATTAAGTGTTGTAAAGTGCAGTTGTCTGGAGCATGTCCTCAGTCCTAGATATATAGCTAGATACACACACACACAAACACACACACACCCCACAGTAATCTGAATAATTGATGAGTACCTTCTAGTGTGTAATTATAAGCCATAATTTAGATCAACATCAGCTAACTGAAAGCAAAAGGAGGATGATTAGGTGAAAGGAAAAGACACAAAAGAACTTCACAAGGGGGGAAATAATGAAACTTGCCTAGATTGGTTTTAGCAGCGGAGCTGTGTCCATGCGCTATATTAGCTATAACAAAGGTAAAATGTTGAAAAGTTGTGTGGAGAGAGAGGGAGTGGCAGACGAGTACATGGTTGGCTAACCGTGAAAAAGAACCCTAATCTCAGAGGAGGTTAGAGCTGGTGTAACATCACGTTTTTTTGCCAAACTCTTTTATTCGTCTTGTGCTCTACCACTTCAATATCCTCTGTGTCTCCACAGAGCATAAACACCGGCGCCCCAACGCCAATCCCCCAAACACTGCAACCCTTTCTCCTTTGTTTTTTCATCATTTCCTTTACTCTATAAACAGAATTCAGACAAATAAGAAAACAAATCACCACAAATTATTTATTTCCTTCTTTTCTTTATTTTATTTGCTTTTTTTGATTCTCTCAGCCACAACGGCAAACAGCACTGATATATTGAAGAAATGAAAACATCACTTTTAATTTTGCCTGAGATTAACTTTATAGAAAAGTCATACTCTAAAATTTCCGTGATTTTAATTAAACTTTCATTAAATTTTAATTAGTCTTATTAAATATTTAAATATAGTACGCAACAACAACAAAATTAATTAAGTTTTCAAAAAACTTGGCAGAAACATGTCTTAATTTTAGCAGAGTAGCAGCCTTTTCAATTAAACATTTGATGGAAACTGAATTATGCAGTGAGGTAATGTGTAAGGCACTGTTGCCTTGCCTTTGAATATTGCAATGTGCATTCATCTGATTGTGATCCCTCCTCTTGGTTTGCTTCTTTTCATGTCTGCCTCAGTTGTATACATGTAGATATTCATTAACCATCTTCCCCTCCCTTCTCTTCTCATTATTCTCTCTATAGTTCCCCCTCTGGAGCCTACTATCACCTGTAGGTCCAACACCTACCCTCAAGGTTTTTACTGCAGCTGGCACCAGCAGCATTCAACGTACATCAACACTACATTTGATGTGGAAGTACAGTAAGTGCATTTTATGCATATACAGATGTTTCAGGATGAAACCTGTGGATTTCTGAAGATTATTTCCTGTTATTTTTGCCATTATAATAATAAAACAGTAAGAGTGATATAATCATTTTGGTTCATATCTTAGTCCAACACGGCAAACAAACAAGTCTCGGTTGCCTAGACGAGTTTTAGCATTTTAGAAGTGGGTCTCTGTCAAGTTCTCTTTGAGACTCCCAGAGTCCCACAGCCAAAACCATGGCATGTGCTTTCATTGAAGGTGTAACACTAATATTATTCTCTTTGAATAAAGATGAGGAATGGGCCATAGCTAAAGATTAATTAATAGCAAGCCCATGTCTTTAGTGTTCAATTAGGTTATAAAGTGCAGTAGCATGCAACCAGTGTACTGCTGAGTTCTGCCTAATTCGACATGTTATATCCTCAAAGCCTTTGTGTTAAGTATCTGTATCATTCAGTCTTTAGTCTACAACAGTTTTTGCCTTTAAGCAGAAAACCTGCAACAGCTGTTCCTTTTTATTCCCTGTTCTCCCACCTTTTTCTCTTCAGACATAACCAGCGTTCACTCGAGGTGAAGAAAGATTTGTTCCACAAGAACCGCTGCCATGTACGCTTCCCAGAGGTTTTCTCCAGCTTCCCCTACAAAGTTAATGTAACAGCCATCAATGCTTTGGGGAAAGCTTCTGCCACTAAAACGTTTGAAGAGTCCACTATAGGTAAAACATGCTCTGTGTTATGCTTTGTGGTTTCTGTTACATTCTCTTTTCCTGTTCCTTCACTCCGTTGCATCTTAAAGCACTCATGAAGTCACGTGTGTTGACCAAATGTGACTCGAAATGAATTACAGGCTTTTTGCTGCAGCTACACAGAAAGGAAGCAGTTGTGCTTTCTTATTAAGTTTTGCTCACAATTAGAGGGTTCCATTAAGCCCTGAATTCAAAGAGTTTAAATGAAACCCACACTGACATTTTGAAAATCTTACAAGTATTTGCTCCTAAACCGTTCCGCTTGCAACAAATTACCACTTTTTCATTAAAATTGTTATCCGCACATAGTTCAGGGACAAATGTAAAATGTTTTTCCCACAAAGATTGACGGGTATTTGGCAAAGGAAAAACAGAACTAAAATGCCGAGTGTCAAGGCATCTCTTTGTGTGTGCCAACCGCCGAGCAATGTTAATGCATTTGTTTGCTCACAGATGACTGATTTCATTCATTTCTGGTTCCCTTTGGAGATTTGTTGCACACACAGCAATGCTTGGTGCCAGGAAGACATAGAAAATTGAAAATGCAATGGCCAAATAAATGTCACCCAGCTGATAGCAGAAGTGTACAGTTTTGTTTGGGGTTTTTTTGTTTGTTTTTTTAACCCACAGCATAGTCCATTAGCGAGAAACCCACTGACTGTGCATCCGTGCCATTACCAAAAGCAGCAGATAATAAACAATCGACCTCTGAACCTTTTCTGCAGCAAACAGTATTTAATTGAGGTTTGGACAGGATGTGATGGTCACAAATCAATGGTCTGGTTTCTCACTTTCCCTCAGCCAAACACCAGCTGCCATATCAGCATATTTCTAATCTAAAAAAAAAACCCCAAAACAAATATGCCATAAATGTGCTTCAAGGTTGATTTTTTTTTTTTACTTTCAATTAATTAATTCATTATGTGGCGAGTAATTTCAAAAATTAACTTTGAATTGTGAAGTTTTTCTTCAGTTAGTCTACCAAAGGCCACATAATAACAGCAGTACTCTTGGCATTCACAAGCAACTCTGACTGGAAAGCAGTGAAGAGGAGAAATTCATTTTAAAGAAGGAATGAGGAGTACTTTGATAGATAAGGGAACTGCTGCCAGCAGTCCTCAGCTCTATTGCATTGCTTAGGGTGATATGGGTGTGCATGGTGCATAAGCACACACAGACACCAATGGGGCTGAGAGCGATTGTGCGGAGTGTCGGTTGAGAGGGTTAGGTATTGAAAATGAGAGACAGAGAGAGAGAGGAAAGAAAGAAAGTCTGTGTGTGTGTGTGTGTGTGTGTGTGTGTGTGTGTGTGTGTGTGTGTGTGTGTGTGTGTGTGTGTGTGTGTGTGTGTACACATAAGTAACCAAATGAGGCAGTGACATGCTCTGCCAAGCCCCGGACACAGGACTCATGAAAATGCTAATGGTAGCCGGATTAGTGCTTTGGCTGAGGAAATATCCCTCAACTATTGGTAATAGCAAAATACCCCACTGCAAAATACCATTTAATTCTTCCTTCTCTTCATTTCCTGAAAAGCCATCGTGTAACTTTGCACTTCTTTCCCGCCTCCATTTCCTCCTGTTTTAATTCCTTCCTTCCTATTATCTCTCCCTCTCTTTTGCTATTATCAAACAATCCTTTTATTTCACTTTTTTTCTGCATTTTTCATCCATGCTTTTGGTTGTTTTATGTTTTTTTTAAGCCTTAAAACATACTTAGTTGCTTACAGCTACATATAACTAGGTGTTATAGTGTTTTACATACTCTGGTCTGAATAAAGTAAAGTTTGCTTCTTTTGAACTGGAGATCTACACGCAATCACTCGCTTCTCCTCCTGGATAACTGATACAGCTGTCATTGATCCCAAAGAGAGGCAGTGGCTACAGAAACTTTCTGTCACTGACTCTAGAAAACAAGCCCAAACCTTTGCAAAAGTTTGCAAAGTTGCTAGTTGAAAGGCCAAAACTTCTAACAAAGTATGTTTTGAAACTTAGCCCTCCTGTCTCTCCTCACCTCATCTGTTCTTCGTTCCTACATTGTTAAAAGTCTTTCTTATGCCATTCTACGATGTAAGTCACATTCATTTTCAGGGACAACGAGGCAGATCGTAAATAAATAAAACAATTTCATGCTTCCTGGTTCACTTCTGAATTCTGAGCGGGAGTAAGACGGTTCTCAACTGTCCTTGTTCATCCGACCAAAGCTGGGGCGGAATTAGATGAGATGAGATGTGTGTGCTTGCATGTGTGTCCCTACATGTGCGTGCTGTGGGTGAAGTTACAAAGAGAACCCTCAAGGAAGCTCCACACTCATCAAATGATAACTTAAAGCTTTCTAGTGCCAAGATGATCAAACGCTAACTGATCTTGCCGAGCTTTAAAGGCTTCTACAGTTAAAGTATTTTCACTTACAACAAAGAGCTTTTTTTTTTGCTGGCAGTTCTGACAGCAGCCCACCTGAGCACCCGCCGTCATTCAGCTTTACTACATTACTCATCCAATGAGATGAAAGACAATATGTTGTAACCTAATTCCACCAGGTCAGAGGAGCTGCAGTAACTGAAATCATTGAAATTATTTGTTACCTGTGTCATGCTTTGAATCGTTTCTTAGAAACAGGTCTTCATTCGGGTGTATTAACGTGGGATAGTCTGTGGGGGCTACAATAGTCAGCCAGAAGTAACCAGTCAAAGTATATTTTTAATGTGACTCTGCTGTTTCACCAAATGCTAAAGGTGCTCTTTCGGCTTGAGATCTAGTGACTTATTTTAAAGTTCAATAAATCAGTTTGAGATGCAGTCATGAAAGGATGGTTATCAACAATACTCAGTAAAATAATCCTCACACTATTACACCTGGAGGCAGCATGGATACCTGTTTTCATGTTTATACCAAATTAAGAGCCTACCGTCAGGATTCAGCAACAGAGATCGAGTCTCATCAGACGGGATCTTTATTTTTTTTTTTTCCAATCTTCTGTTGTCCAGTTTTGTAGACTCAGTTTCCTGTTCTTAGCTGACAGGAGTGGCATCCCCTTCAGGGTCTGACACATTGTGCGTTCAGAGAAACCCTTCTGTTTCCTTGGTTGTAACAAGTGGTTATTTCATTTACTGTTTCCTTCAAAGTAGTCTGGCTGTTTTCCTCAAACATCAACAAGACATTTTTGCCCAGGGAACTGTTGGACACTGGATATTTTCTGTTTTTTGGACCATTGTCTGTAAACCCTACAGATGGTTGTGTGGGAAAATCCCAGTAGACCAGCAGTTTCAGAAATACTGGACCATCTGGTACCAACAACCATGCCATGTTAAAAATTATTCTTTACCTCAAAGCTGCAAAGAAGAATTTTAGAATTTTGTAAAATTCCTCTTGGAAGAAAAAAGAAATGATACCAGCTCTAGTAATAAGATCTCGCATTGTATAACTTAAAAAACTAACACAAAATGAAACTTCAAACTTTGTGTAGCTTAAACAAATTAAAACCACAGTCGTGCAAAGATTAGCCCTTAAATTTAGCCAACAGAATTTCTTGTGCTTTGGCTTTTGACTCTCTTTTGCACGTGCAATCAGTCCATTCACAAATTCAAAAACAGGCTACTTTCAGAAACGAGATTTTAATTTGGGACTTCATTACAAAAACTCTCAACTGTCATTACACCTTAGACAAGATTCAATGATCAGTGTGCAAGATAACACTGCAGATCGATTTTCCCATTTGTGCAAGTGCACTGCTAGACGATGTCATCCAGCACATCAGTGAATTGATGTCCAGATTTTGTTCTTTCTGAAAAGCCTATTTATTTGAAGAAAAAAAACAGGCTACACCATTAGGTAAAGGGAATAGACACATGGCAGTTGTGTTAGAAACACTAAATCAGAGCATTTCAGAGAAAACGAAAAATACATGCATGTATAAATAAATGCACAGCACTCTTTTGCAGAATTTACCCTTTTTATGTTTAAAGAGACCGCATGTTGAAGCTATATATCAGATACATTTTCCACAATTTTTAAAAGAAAAAAATTAGTTTGTCTCTCGCCTGTGAAAGATTAGATTTTTATGTTACAGTACATCGACAAAGGGTAAAATAAGGGACTGCAGTTACTGTGCAATATGAGACTGAGGATAGGGGGCCAGTAATGTGGACACAAATGAAAGAACAAAGCTAAGGCTGGAATGACAGGCGTTTTCAGGCCAGGCAAGAATATTGAACAACGGGATGTCAAAAAAATTGAAACCCTGTGATCACATTTTTTGTCTTTCTTTTTGTTTATGTTTCTATAGCTTGCTAAATTACATGGTTGATTTTATCTTATTCTGGGCATATAGCTGACAATATTTTTTTCTTGGTATTTGCATTGCACAAATTTAAATCTGCATTTGCATCGGTCAGTAATGTCCAAACACTTATTGTCTCGGTAAATTTCACACCCTTCTTTTAAGTGTAAATCCTTTCTTTCTTTTATCTCTCATATAAAAAAAGCACTCCTTTGTCACACCCCAGCTGCTATCGCAGAGGTCATCAAGTGAAGGATGTGTTCATTACTCATGCAACACAAAGCTACTAGTATATGTTTCAGGTCAGATGGATACTTTAAAAACCTAAGGGACGCCCCACCCAGACATATTTCTCGCTGTTTTGTTCTGTGCTTGCACATGTTTTTCCTCTGTTAGGTGCTGTTGAACAAAGAAAATTTATTCTCTCTGGTCTCTGCTGACTTTACATTGCTCTTGCTCTGCCAGCATGCAATTTTCTTTTTCTTTTCTTTTCTTTGTGTGCTTCCCTAGTTTTTTGGGGATTTTTAAAATTTACTTGAAAGTCAAAAAGAGATTGTTAACATCTCTTTCTCGAGTGAGAAAGCAGTCTGTTTGTATGTGCCAACAGCCATCCTTCGTATTTTCACTCATTAATTGTGTGCTGCCTGTTTATGAGTCTTCATAAGTATGCATTACCTTTTTATCCACATTGCTTTCATCCACTGTTGCCATCAGTATGTTATCAGACATTGAGATTATTACTGTGGTTTTCCATTTGCTTGTGTAATGCTATGTTTGCATCTAGATGGGAAAGGGTTTCATGTAGCTTAAGTGGCAGGCCGGTGTGTTCCCTTGTGGGAGTGATCTAACAAAGACTGGGTCATTCAATATCATCTGAAAAGCTTTCAATTGAATTCTCTCAATCTCTCTGTCTTGGTGTGTTCCTCAGTGGACAGGTATTCAGACACACGTGCCTTTTCATTGGGGAGTGATGGCTCATTTTCTGTCTTGCCACAGATACCTCAGACACTTTTTTCAGCTAAAGCTTTTTTTTTCAGTTCAGCTTTATTTAAAGTCTTTCTTGCATTAGAATACATTGCGACCTTAAGCATGTACTAATAATAATGGTAGTAGCAATATTAAATAGATCCCTTCTATCATGTCAAGACTTGCAAGATATAATAAAAAAATAATAAAAATTCTAAATCATGTTTCAGAGGCTGGAAGATCCTAAATAGTGAATGTATTCAGTCTTCAATTCAACAGGTGCTTCTGTTACACCACCCCTGCCTGTCTTTTCCCCTTCCTGCATGTTTCAAAGCTCTCACTTTTCATAGCAAGTTTTTATTTGTGCAGATATTTGCTGGACAAATAGTGTTGCAGGTCTTTCACCATTTCACCAATTAACCTTGAGAGTGCAGCGAATTGCTGCTGACCACTGCTAGACTTGAAACTATGAAAATTGTTGTTATTCTTCTAAAATAAAAAAGAACGTGTGCAATGATATAAATAAGTATCATTAAAGTAACAAGTTAATGCCTTAACTCCACCTTTATGACACAATTTAGTGTTATATAAAACATTATGCAACTGTCTGAGTGACCTTAATATTCCCCTTTAACTAACTGTTTATACCCACTTTACAGTAAAGCCAGACCCCCCGGAACGTGTGACAGCGACCCCGATCCGCTTCAACCCTCGGAGACTGGAGGTATCCTGGCACAGCCCCGCCACGTGGCCTGACATAGATAACTTCCCTTTAAAGTACTTCCTTCGATACCGGCCGCTCATCCGAGAGCAGTGGCAGCATGTGAGTACCTTTTACACTAGTGCTCACAAAGCCCCCCCCCCCCAAAAAAAAAAAAGGTGCGATGAGAAATACAATGTGACGTGTTGTTATGCCATTATGAAAAAGGTTTTATCCAGTGGAGCAGAGAAAATTAGCTTTATTAGTTAGCGCAAAGTAGAAAAGTTTTGTTTTTCTTTTCTTTTTCAGGAAAATTCTAACTTACAAATGGAATATTTGGCACAAGCCAAAACCAAGAAAGAGGTTATAAATGGTCAGAACAGTTTGCTCAAACACTGTTTTCTCAGTGTCTGCAAGTCAACACTAGGATAGAAGTTAATTATTAATTATTGGTGCTCTAAAGAAAAAGGCTCTCAGATAGCGCAGCCAGAGTTTGAAGTTATCACAAAAAATAATCCTCTAAATGGAAACTGCTTTTTTTCTTAAATCGCTAGGAAGTATCGTTTCACATTATAATCGTATTTTTCCAAGAAATGCTTACTTATCTGGCATGTTTATTGAAACACAGGGATAAGCCTCTTTTTTCTTCTACATTTGATCAATAGTATTGCCCAAGGTAAATTGAACATAGAAATTGTTTTTGTTTTTTTTTAAATCCCTGTCAAGAGATGCCTCTGAGAACAATTACTGAATATTACGAAAAATTGGAGTTTGATCCCTGGTCAGACAGACACAATTGCTCGGCCGCTTTGGTGTATGTTACTTAATCTGAGTATTTTTTTGTGGGTTCAATTCCCTGAGGGCTTCATACAGTAAAAGCATATGTGTCCACTATAGGATTCCTGGGATAAAAGCTCTGTCTACCAAGGTCTAATATTACAGGGTTATTAACATGTCAATGGTTTGCTAAGGTGTTGTTCCAAGAGCTTGAGTTACAGAGCCTGGCTTGGAATCACACGGACACACTAACACACACAAATTATAAACCAATACACCTTTTTTTCTCTTACTTCATTCATCTCGTCTGTCCTTCAACACCTTCTTGTGTCACTGTCTTTGTATTTCACCACCCTCACCCCCAGTTTCTTTGTTTTACTACTTTTCCTCTCAACTTTCTTTGGTTTGAACTCCGGAAAAGTTTGTCTGATGGTACTTCTTTGTTTCTTACTTATTCTACACTTCAAATAAGAAGAGTTTTGGCAAGGTTGCAGTTCTGTACAGCAAACCTTGGTGTCGAGTTATTTCGTGATAGTGATTTAGGTCTATTCAGCCTCCAAGCAGGCCATCATGAGCTTTACAAGAAAGGGGAAAACAACTGCTAAGCTGAACCGAAGACATCAACAAAAAATCCAGGCATCCTTTATTAAACTGGCTTTAAGACCCTTCACAGCAATGAACTGAAAGTCTAAATAATTGCTCAGCTGAAAATTAATTAGAGCAATTAGAGCAAATGGTTTAATGTTTCGAATGAGTCATGAAGTACAAGAATTGCCAAGTCCCTGCTTCTCAAATGTGGGGATTTGTTCAGTTTTGTATAATTGACTGCCAAATTGCTTTTAGGTTTTAGGTAACATAATAGGTATTTGGTTTTAAAGAACAGAATGGGAACAGCCAGCAGAACCAAGTTCACTTTACCACATCTCTTACATCCTTACAAATACGAAGCGATATCAGACATGATATATAATCTCTTTGTGTTACATCTTTCTACAAATCTTCCGTGACACAGTCACACATATGAATGGCAAAGTGCTATTTTATAAACACGTCGACATTCAGTCACTTCCTGTCTCTCTGTAGTTATAATAAAGCCTCAGATCTTTGTGGTTCCAGCTGATGATTAAATCTGACACACACACTCAAAGTTTTTCTTCTCCCCCTTGCCGCTAATCAATCAATATGTGAACCGACGCGTGACCTGAAAGTTGGGAAACCTTAAGTCAATATTTGGATTTGGTAAGGAGACATAATTTGGAAATTGCATAAATAGAGTCGATGACAGCTGAAAACTCCAAGGTTTTCCGTTTTTGCGGCATTCTTTGATGAATGTTATTGTGGTCACGGTTTTTATTTTTGCAGCCGTTAGTGTGGTTTCCTGAAGGGGAAATTCCGACACCATCACCTCTGGACTTGTGAGCACTTTATAGTTGTGCTTCTGGCTCCCTTCGTTAACTGTCGGTTAACCGTGTTGGCACTGTTCTCAATCACACAGAAAGTGTGTGCTGAATTTGTATTTGTATGAGTTGCCTAATTTCTCCACTAACTTTTACGATTATGCCACTTCATTGAAAAGGTTGAATGGCAACCAGCAGACAGCCTTGTCATGTTAGAGTACCATTTATTATTAGAGATGTTATAAATGTAATACATTTGTCTAAACCTCGGCATAACCTTCTACATTTACATTTTTTTGCAATTCTAATACGCTGGTATTGAGCTTGTTGACACTGGCTTGAGTAAAAACACACCCAGAGTAGGTTGATTGAAGAACGAATGACACAGCAACCAAAATTGCAGCTTCAGTTGCAAATATTTTGGCTTCTTGATTACTTCCACACCGTCTTGTTTGAAGAATAGTAAATAGGGCAGACAAAGCTTCTTTCAGATAATTTTGAATGCCACTATACAAGTGAACCTACTACTTCTCCTGCCGCTCCCTTATGCGCAAGGGGTTGCCACAGCAGATGGATGACTTGGCACAGCCCTCCCAGGGATTTGTGTCTCTTGTGTCTCTTTCCAAACTTGAACCAGGGATCTTTCATGTGTTAGACCACATTATTAGACCACATCGTTGCAGAAATTTAAAATACACTGAATCAAGAACTGTACTACTATAAAAAAAACTGTTTATTTTAGAAAACCCAGCTTTTGACTTGCTACTGCCCTTGTTGAGGATGGGTTTAATGACTATCTATGGTAGTGCACTGTAGCAGCAGATATTTGGATTTAGAACTATCAAGCTGTGACATAAATCAGTAATTGTAGTTTAATGAGGCTGCCAAAATAAAACGCACTATTTACTGCCCCCCATATATACTTGATTGATTTTAGTATCAGAGGTTTAATACAACTTGAAGCGCTTAGTGTTGCTTAGGAATTCTCCTTTAATGTGGTCGGACAGCAGAGCTGGGTGCGAATGGCTTTCACATGTTATATTTTGAAATGTGTTTTCAGTCAGAAATGAAAGCGGTCATGTGATCAGACTGATCCTCAGAAGAAACCATCCATCGTGCTGAAGAATGAGGGGATGACTGGGACAGATAGGTAGAGTGATGGCAAGTCAGATGGGGGGAGGCAAATGAGGAAAAGTTTTGAAGTAGAGATGAATGGAGTGCATTAGAGAAGGAGATTGGGCGTTAATGGACAGCAGATGCTCATAGATACAGTAAAATGAGACACATAAATGAGATAGAATGCATAGATACACAGATGCATTTGAACTCGAGTCCAAGACAAGGGTGACAGAAATATAATACAAAGTCCACATTTGAAAAGATGTAAGGTGAAATTGAGCGCATAAGACTAAAAACCATATTAGTTGATTATGAAAAGTGACAGAAGAATGGATGGTTAGGGAGAGAGGTATGGAGAGAAAAAGAGAAATTGCTGTATGGAGAGCAGTGTGACAGATAAATGGATGAAAGTTGGAGAGACATAAAGAAAAAGGGAGGACAAGAGGCTGCTTTGAAAGTGAAGTTTTATAGGCTATTGGTTACCTGGTGTTTGAAGTTTAAGGGAGGTAGATGAATGGTTCATTGGGGGAGGGGGGGAGGGGGGAGAAAATATATCTGAAACATTTTAAGCCTTAAACTAGTGGAGTGAATGGAGGAAAAGGGAGGGGGTAAAGCTTTAGACTTAGCAGAAACAAGCCCATTAGGGAATTGAATTGTACATATATTTTTTTAACCTTTAAGTAGGTATGCCAGACATATAAACAGCTACAAAAACAGTAAAAACCAACAGAATGGTGCTCTTATTGAGCTAGTGGTGGTTTGTAAATGGATGTAGTGCAAAGTAAAGTGCAGCATTAACAGTGAAGCCCCCCCACCACCTAAATTTTATTTCTCTTAGATAGCTGAACTCTATGGCATGGAATAATTTACTGCTTTGCTGGATTTCGAAATTGGAATGCTTTTTAAATTCCCTTTCAGCAAAACCTTGATTTTGCTGAAAGGGTTTATTTTTCTGTGCCTGCCAAACAACTGATTTTAAAGTGTAAAATTACAACTAGTTTAGGAGTCTTGGTACTGAGCTTTTTTCAGATCATGAAGCTGCTATTACACATTTGAAACAGTGCACAGTCATTTAAAAAAGAACGTTTTTGTAGTCTTGTGAAACCCTAAATACAGCCTAACTGCTTCCATAGGAATTAGGAGGGCAAGCAGCATCCAAGTGCTGCTAATTAAATGCCCTCGATCATCAGTGACCCCCTCTTTCACAAGCACGAGTTTGAAGGATTGCTACATCCTAAAGTCAGACTGAGCAGTTCAACAGCTACATCTCCACTCCACTCAAGTCCACAGGCCTCAGTTAGCATGTGCAAATAGAAAAAAAAAACACTAAAAAGTTGCAAAACACTGAAAAAGTATGAAAAAATTAAGACAAAGTGGAGCTGTTTGGACATAAAGCATGGTGCCATGCTTGGTTAAAACCAAACACAACATAGCAGGACCTTAACAGAGCTGTATATAAATAAATGTGTGTATATATATATATATATATATATATATATATATATATATATATATATATATAAATTCTACGAGCTACCTAACCATGAGATGTACTTAGTTTTTCACAGCATAGAGTAATGTGATTTGTAACACACACATATTGCCCATAGGAACAAGTAAGTCACCGATATGTGATTCCCTTGTAGTTCAGTAAAAGCAGATCAGTAACTCGCTGTAAAACAATGTAGGATGATGTGCGTGAGCTGGCATCTTAGTTGTTGGCAGATAGCCAGACTTCATACACATCATTATCACACCACTGTGTTATATCCCTAGATTCATCAGTGGTCATTTCACAACAAGGAATGCACATACTTGCTCCCAACCCTTTACTGACTCTTTGTCATCAACAGGTTTCAATTAGGGGTGGGTTTTTATAATCGATTTATCGATTAAAATCGATTCTGGCTTGGATAACGTAAAATCGATTCATTAAAATCCTGAATCGATTTTTTAATATAAATTTATTTTGCCCAAAATGCCAGAATCTCTGGTGAAATCTCACAAAATTTCAACAACCACCAAACAGCTAAGAGAGAGCAGGAACACGGATTCTGCACAAAGACTTAAACACACAGCGCGACCCGCGGATCAGAATCAGTGAGCTGTTGCCTTTCTCACGGTCGGGGCTGAAAGCCAACAGCTCGCTGATTCTGATGTTTTGGCGGGTCCGCGCTTTGTGTTCACGCCCTTTTTGCGCTGATTCTAAAGCTGTTAGTTTGATGTCTCTCCAAACAATATTGACTGAACCAGCAGCAAAAAAAGATCCAAACTACACTTCACATAAACATCGTCATGTTTGATGTTTGTCACTCTTACTTTTACTGTTTTGCTTCGACCACGATGCACAGCTCTCTCTCTCTCTCTCTCCCCCCCCCCCTCTCTCTGTACTGTTTTCTGCATTATTCGCTTGCTTGTTACGCACAAGTCTACCGTTGTTTACTGCGCTGTCGGCCGACGTTTTGTTTTGTTTTTTTGCTTTATATACTTCCGAAAAGAAAACCTAATTTCTGCTGTTCAATACTGAACAAATTTAAACTTTTTAAAATTATGCAAAATGCAAAATGCTTAGCCGTGTCTCTAATAAAACCGCTGTAACTTCAGAGGTAACGTTCATGTGTTGATTAATGGTTTTCTTTCGTTTTTGATGTACTGCAGAATATTTTTATAAAATCCCAGGCCAGGAAAATCACCTTCATGTTTTTCTGTGTTTTATCCTCAGCTACTTTGACACAAAGGCATCTGCTGTGATGCTCACACCTTTCATAAAGTCTTGCGTGTGTCAGCTTCCTTTTTAGAGATACAAAAATATGTAAATGTACTGATCTGAATTATAATATTTCTGACTGTCAAAATTTCCCAGATTCAAATCGAAGTGAATCAAATCGAATCGAATTAAATCGAATCGTGGATCGAATCGATTCGGGACCTTGTGAATCAGAATCAAATCGATTCTAGAAATCAGTGACGATACCCAGCCCTAGTTTCAATTATTACAAATTAAGCAAGTGAGTGTTAAAAAAAGGAGGATTTAATCCATGAAACTTCCTCTTCCCCTGTTCATAAAATTGAATTTCTTTCATTTAGTGTCAACTAAAAACACCTTAAATCCAGAGAATGACCGCATCCACCGTTTCACTTCACATTACGTCAGTACACTTTATCAAGAGCGAATTATCAAAATGAGAACGGAAACAACACGTGAAAATGCATCTGCATATCTCTAAATGGTCGGTGAATTGTTTTGTTTCCCATGGCCTTGTGTGCATTGTTTCCTCATGCTCCCTTCAGACAGAGGTGAGCTCATACACTCACAGCAATTAAAGCAATGGACCAGTAACTGTGATAAGAACAATTTCAGATTGCTCAATATTCAGTTCATGGTATGAAACTGCATCTGCTGTGCTGTAATTGCCCTTTGGGGATGATGCTGAACTCCAGGCAAGTGAAAACACAGATATTTTCATGCAGACTCGGAAACACACACAGAGACAGATACGCAGATATGCAATTAAATGCTGGTATGCATATAAATCAATACTCACAAATATCACTGCACACATACATTCTTTTGCTTCATAATTACTAAGCCTACCATGCATACAAATGTCAAGAAATCTCTAGAACATGCATGTGTGTATATGCAAAAGCAGCAAACACATAATTTATTGCTTATATTGATAGACTAAGGTGGTTAGTATTGGCAATATGCTGAAATAACCTTTTGCATATCTGCAAACACCATGTCCACCTACAAATACATGCAGCATTCATACACCAGACATAGTGAAAAACAAGAAGTGGACAAAAGATGAATAACCACCATGTTAAATACATAAATTCAGAGAAACTGATGGAATAAATGCAGCAGTCGAAGCAGAAAGAAAAGAGGCAGACCTATTTTTTTCTTTCTTCAATCTTCATCTGCTTGAGCAAAACAGATTAGCCTTTCATTCATTTATTTATTCCACATGTGTGCTGCATCCTCTCTCTGCCATTCATTCTTCTCGCACCTCACATTTGGTCAAGCCTCTGTCTTTTTCCTTTCAGTTTTTATCCCTCCGTTCTTCTCCTCGCTCCTCCTAATTTTTTTTCCAGCTTACGTACCGTATTGTTCCCGTCTTGCCATCAGTCCTTTTCCACCTCTCTCCATCTGTTCATCCAATGTGTGTGTATGTTTGCCAAAAGTCTCTCTCATCTCGCAAGCACTTAGATGGATCAATAGTGAGGCACGAGTTGTATTTGTGTGTGCGTACTTTTTAGTTTTGATTTTGGAACATAAATCTGTTTACACAGTCATGCGGTATTTCGGGAGGGGTCAAAAAGCAAGTCCTTGGCAATTTTAAGGTTGGAGTCTTGATTTAAGGTTTGGGTAGTGCTAGGCAAGAAGTAGTAGGGTTAAGGATATGCTCTAAAGGATTTAATGTAATCTCTTTGGAAGTGATGGAAACATGAAGTCACAATTCACATGCACTGCTCATAGTGAGCATATTTGATTTTTCTGTACATTTTTTATGCATATGGTGCGTAACTAGACTATTGTATTTTCATGAATAACATTATCATGGCAAAGAAAAAGCAGAGATTGGCACTGAATAAGAACTTACTGATGTGCACATCATGAAAGCGAAAAAGTGCTTCTGAACTTTCTCCATCTTCTCTTTATTTCCATCGTTTCCCTTTTTATGTCCAAATTTCCACCTTTGTGTTTACTTTTCACCTTTCCCTCCCACTCTACCATTAGTTTCTATTTCCAGCTTCCGCAATCTCTTTTTTCCCCCTTTCACCCGCTCGTTCATCGACATATGCACCCTTCCACCCATGCATTAAGCCACCTGTCTAACCATCCGTCCCTCAAGCCATCTATTTGTATCTATAGGTACACATGATAAATGTGTAGACCTTGTTTGGGAAAAACATCCCATCTAAAGGACACTGCCACAGACAGATCATTTATCAAACCCCATCATCCTAACACTCAAGCACATAGACCCACAAACTGCAGGTTCAGTGCCATCACATATAAAAGTCACCATCATTAGGTTGTGCTGTCAAAATACATTACAGCTGGATCAAAACCTTTACATATACTCAAAAACATTTTGCACAGGGAGACAGATAGAGTGGCATGGTCTCACACTGTGCAAACTCTTAGCATTTTATTAATTTGAACTAATTTTTTTTTATTTAATAATTGAATATGACAGTTACATGTATTTCCCACAAGAGAAGCCTAAAGATTCTGTAAAGGGGGGGGGGGGGGGGGGGGGGGGGGGGGTGGACAAGTTAAAAGAGGCCATATGAGTCATCCAAGAGAGAGGTCTTATCTTGTGTCTCTTTCCAAGATTGCAGTTGGAATATTTCAGCATTTTCTATTTGTAGTCCTTTAGATGTCTTACTGTGTAAGGGTGAAATGAAGATGAATGGGGCCACTGCCCTCTCTCTGCCTCTATTGATTTCTATATCACTGTGTCAGTCTGGCCTGTCACACACATATCTATCTGCTCTGACTTAGCATGATGCACGCATGTCACGCACTGACCTCATCTCAGGGGGTCTTGCTTCTCATGGTCAATATAGTTCTAATTAAATGAACATGACAGACACCAAATGAAGTCAACAAAGCCGTGTTAAGGATTTGGAAAAAAATATATATATACCTGTATTATTGTTATCGTCCAGCAGAGACCACAAAAATAGCAAGGATTTTCAAATAGTCCTTTTGAGACTAACCATGTAGCAAGTATATATTTTAAAGCACTCATTTATGAATAAATGAAACTAGCAGAAATATAAAAACAGTCAGACACATCATCATACTTACCTGTATTGTATGGATCCCTCTTGATAAAATGACTTATTTGTTCCTGGGCACTTTTTGTGGTGTGGCAAGGTTCATTGTCATGACTGGGGAGACTGCTGCCATTGGAAAGTCTCTCCAAGTTCTCAGTCATGCTTCCCAGATTAGACTGAGTCTAGAAAAACTGAAGACTGTGAGGTTTGTTTTACAAGGTGGGGCAACTCAGAGCACAGAGCGTCTGAAGATTGGGTAGCCTTGTCTCATTGGCATGTTTCTCCTAAGCAGTTTTTTTGAAGTATGGTAAGGTTTGCCGTCTTGCTAAGGGAGACTGCAGCCATTGGGGAGTGCCTTAGCAATGCAGGTAATGCTTTATCAGTTGTGATTTTTATATGATAGTATGTTTCAAAATAACATCACACCATGTGGTTCTAATAAGAAGGTAGCCATTGTTGAGCAGCAGTTGAACAAAGCTAAGCATTAATACTTTGTTATCTTATAATTAATCATTTTAATGGTTCTTGCCCCCCTTTTAGAATTCACGTTGTGAAACACTGCATCCTAATATAATTAATGCTATTTGTCATTTGTCTCATGGTTTTGATAATTTGAGAAATCAAAACATTATTTAATGGATGTCTGACTTCCTGTTCCGCACATGACAAAGCAAAACATTCAAAGCTTTAAAAATAGTTGTTTGGCGCAAATCTCACATCTAAATAACTCCTCTTCTGAGCTCATTCAGTTCATCCAATGACAAGTCTGTGTAAAACGGTAAAGCATGTCAGCTAATTCAAGGTTGAGGGTTCAATGCTTGGTTTTGCTCACCAGCATACTAAAATGGCCTAAGCAGGGAAACTTACCATGAATTCTCTGTATGAGTGGAGAAATATAACACTTATTGCAAAAGTGCTATGTAAATGCTGTTCATAATACATGGACAATAACCCCTTTTTCCAATATAAGACCATGATGTTCCATTTACTGTCTTAATGTGTGTATAAGGTGTGACATGTCACAGCATCTACATAAGGATGTGTGCATCTTTAAAAAAGGGCAAGCTTTCATTTGATCAGCATTCAGAAAGGCAGGATTATGAGCTGATAAAGACATTCTGGAAATGTGACTTGAGCTTTTAAGAGTTTCTACAGTAGAGGAGTAGGAGAAAGATGAACTCTGATTTTAGGTTTTATGACATGTTCATGTTTCACATCCTTAACACGCTGGCAGATAGCATAAAACAGTGTTAATACAGAGCCAACTCCACCTCCTGTGTTGTTCAAATTACCACACGCTTTTTAAGGGTGTAAGGTCTAGTCCGGGATTTTCGATTGGCTAGGTGGGGGGTTAGCTTCCTTTTACAGTAATTGCTGCTATGGTGATTGGGGCTTCAAAGAGAGAAATACTGTCTGAGAAATTACCCCTGGACCTAGTGTTCGTGTCCGTGTGTATGTGTTCGCAAATGGGAGGAGAGTGCGGCGGAAAAATGGGAGCTGTCAGTCAACCTAATGAGACCAACCTTCTGAATGCACACACACACACATACACACAGAGCGCCATCGGGCCAGTGGAAGTGCCATATAATTGGGTTTCCTTTCCAGGACAAGAGACATGCTCACTGGATTAGATCTGACCACCGACGCCAATTCCCTCCATGTCTCCTTCTTTCTGCTTTTTCTTCTCTCTTTTGCATCCTCTTTTCTCAACCTCTTCATTTTTTCCCCTGGTTTTTCTGTCTGGTATTTCTCCTTTCTCCTTACTGGTCAGCATGTCTTATTGTCCTTTCCAGGTCAGCCTACAACCTGTAGCTTTATCAGAA
This sequence comes from Neolamprologus brichardi, assembly GCF_056152115.1. Lineage (NCBI taxonomy): Eukaryota > Metazoa > Chordata > Actinopteri > Cichliformes > Cichlidae > Neolamprologus > Neolamprologus brichardi. Next base: position 39,433,126 of record NC_142110.1, on the reverse strand, counting down.
ATGGCCTTGCAGATAATGTGTACAACAAAATATGATATCTAAGCACGCATTATCGCAATCATACGAGTTACAATTACAACTGTATTATTATACAAAGCCCGCCATGATCACTGGAGTCCTTTGGAGTTCCTCTGTTTCTTTTTATTTCCACTTCCACTTCACAATGAATTTGTACCTGTGCACGTTAAGATGAGAGTAACCTTTATTGATTCTACATGGAAAGTATTGTTTGTAGTTTTTGCAACACCAAACAAAGTACTAGACAAGACAAGAGCAATGTGGGGCAAAACAATTAAAGAGAACACAAGAAAAAGGAGGCATGAAACAAAATAAATGAGATGGGCAGAGAAGAGGAAAAGCAAAGGGTCACTTACTTTCCTTGTACTTTCTTATGCAATCCCTAAGGAATGTTCACAGCTCGTCTCTCTGCCTCTCCCATTGTCTGGGTTTTTGTAGAAGTTTATTGTGTGTGTCTTTGTGCATGTGTTATAACAGACTGAGACTGACACAGTATTTACAAGCTGCTGTGAATAAAGTTAGAACAAAGAAGCAGAAAATATAGAGTGCATACTATATTAGTGTTCATTTCTGTCTTTACTACTAATGTAAAGCTTGTCATGCATTCCAGTTTTATAGAATGACAAGAAATTAGATGTGTACTTTATTGATCCTTACACAATACAGTCTATCCAGTTAAGTTCATCACAAGATTATTGCTCAGCAGTAATAATGTTGTATTATTTGGTTTCTAGAGTAACCTGGGACCAAACTAAACAGAAGCTCCAATACCAGCACATTAGTCTAAGACAGAGTCCCCTGACCTTTTTTTAAAACAACCTATGACCACCACACCAGGCATTCTCACAATTATCCATTTAGTTATTTGTAGACACCGCGATCAGTGTGATACAGTACTTGAACAGGTTTTTTTTAAAATTTCAGGACTTATTGTCTGATGCTTAAATTATATTTTTGTTAGGAGAATATATTTTTCTTGTAAGAAGCTGTTACATTGTTGCAGACCCCGCTCATGTTAAATACCACTTGATTTAGCTTGTTAATCAATTAGTCAGTGTTGCTTAATCAGTTATCTACCTGTACCACTTTTATTTATGGTGCTTAACTAGCTTGCCACCTACCAGGCTCGTTAACTTGCTAGGCTGGTTAGTAAACTTATTTTGTGAAACGCAGGGTCAGTGTTAGCAGAAATCAAAAGTAACCAGAGGGTAGTGCTCTCTCTTCCTTTGATCTCCACTGAGATATGTGGGTTATTTTGCTTTGCTTTGTTTTGGAGGGGTTTCTGCTGAGAAATGTCCTAAGAATGTAAAACACAGTTCATTCACTTTGAAACGTGCCAGTAACAATCAGTAGACACGACCCACCTTGGGAAGATGGTGTTAGCGGCAATTAAAGGTGAGGTTTGGTTACCGTTGTTTTCTTGTAGCGTCAGCAAGTATCTTCAAACAGCCATGTTTGCATATGCTGTGTACAAACAAAAGACACATGTGTTTATTCATTAAACAAGAAACTGTAGTAATATTTTAGTAATTACCTCCAAAATAGTCCATTCTGTGGTTAGTCTATTATGGTTGAATTATTATCATATTATATCTCAGGGTTAGTGAATATTTACTCTGTCTTAATGAGACATGATTATGGCAAGATAAATATATATGTTTTTGGAGTGGCATTTTGTGTATGTGTGTGTGTGTGTGTGTGTGTGTGTGTGTGTGTACCTGCTTGCCTGTCTGTCAGTGTGTAGAACTGCACATACAAATGTGTGGGCACACTTTTACATACAATTTAAATGAACACTAAACAATTTTAATGAGCGGTAAACAAGTCTGATGAACAGCTTTGAACAGCTCTATTTACAATAGATCAGCCCTGAAGACACATGTGAAACACATATCCTCCACACACACGCAAACACATGCACCCAAACACACACATACACACGTACATTTACACTAACAACATTAAAACCACTGACAGGTGAGGTGAATCGCAATGTTTATCTCCTTACAAGGCAGTATTGTGCTGGGAAACCTTGGCTGCTGGCATGTGGATGTTATGGGACATGCACCAACACATAACAGACTTAACATACCCTCCAGTGCACCCCACTGCACAGCAAACAGTGGTCAAGGACGGTTCAAAGAGCACAATAAAGAGACTAATTTCTATGCATAAAGATTCACGAGGTACTTTGCATTGACCATTTATGGTTAAATGTGGCCATTTAAAGGGCCGATCCAGATATGCATATTTCCAGGTGGACTGCCATAAAAGGAACACTTTGTGCAAGTGTGTATGAAAAAATTGACTTTTTTTGTTCAAATAACTGTTAGTCTTTTCTGCTTGCGCACACTTTTAGTATGGATTATGCTCAGTTTTTTTAAGTAAGTCTGTAGGATCACGGAGACCTACATAGGTCCAGACAGGTGATTTTAATCAGTTTGGCTGATCACTGAACCTTCACCACCACATGGCACATCACACAGATTTGGTCTTGCAGTGTGAATGATCTGATAGTGTTTTTTGGCAGCAATAGCAAAAGCCCTTTCCAAAGTGAATCGCCTTGCATCTATCCTCAGCCCCTCCTCGCCACCTTCTTTTACTACGCGATATTAAGTGCTGCTTTCACTGCTCCCTGTTAGCCACTTGGCAACGTGGCAACACATCCATCTCTCTGGAAATGTTTATTTGCAAGCTGTTTACTCCATTTACTCCTCCTCACATAGACATACGGTATATGTAGTTCATACACATGCTGATGTATGCATCCGTCGGTTCCGATTCAGCCTCGCAAACACAAACAATAATGCAACAGACGTGTGCAGACATGACAATAAATACACGAATACAAAGAAACGCAAACACAATTGTACAAAGGCATATTTGCCTAAACTGGTGTATGTGTGCTTTCCCATATTGAATGTAAGCACCGACACACGCACAGGAAAAATATAGAGAGATAGGGATAAAAAAATAAAAGCCCAACAACACATACACACATAGTCAAACAGATGTGAGCAGATTAACATAGACATCACTATCCAAACATACACATACAGATTGCAGTCACTAAGGAATGCTGATAGAAGCAATGGCTGGATATGCTGGTTGGACAACATCTAAACAATGGAAGTTTTAGCCTCAAAGCCAGCGCAGACGTCTTTTAACCGATCCATATGCACACACAATATACACTGCAGTCTAACCACACGCACAAATGATGTTGTTATTGCATTCCACTAATGAAATTAAGCCTATAAATGTAGCGCTTGGTTAGACAGATAAAGACTAAGCTTCCTTCCAAACAGAGAGCGAGGGTGCGAGAGCTGAAAAATACATTGCCTCAGTTCAAGGCAATGTGGAAAACAGAGGGGTCAACTTTACATAGAGCGTGAGCTATGAGAGATGGCTTACAGGAATAAAGAGAAAGCAGTGATGCTGGGGTTGTTTCAGTGGGTTATTTGTCAGATTGACTACAGGTTTTCATATCCTGGAGGAGTGGAGAAGTAAAGGGGAAACTCCAGGCTGAGGCTTGGCTATGACTGTTAGTGGGTGAAAATTATATGGTGGCTGTGAGGGAGTTTTGATCAAATCACAAGACTCTTCGGAGCAGCTGCTAGTGATATTTCGAATTTTATTATTATCACTATTATTATTTACTCCCCTACTTTATTTTGACTGTCATCGTCATCTGTTTTAGATTATTTGTTAACGAATCAAAGCCAAAGAGAAAAATCACATAGTTTGTAAACATCCATCCATTGCTGGTTATGCTGTGCCTTAGTGCGTTCACAGGTGTTTTCAGTTTTGTTTTGTTCTGTTTTTCTTTCTTCTTCATAAAAGAAGCAGTTTAGAAAACTTGGCTAAGCTGTTGCCTTGTTGTTATCCTCTCCGTTCATCTGACTGCTGACTTTTTTTGTCGTTTGCTCGATATTTTCACTCTTCACTTTAGTGAAATTGCTGCATTCCCAAACATCAGTAATTAACATGGTGTCAAAACCTAGAAACAATAGCCAGAGATGCTAATGAAGAACCTAAATTACTTGAGTGGAATTAACAGTGAGCTGTGAGTTTATGGTGAAAAGAAAGGGAAAAAAAACATTTGAATTTTTTTTTTCCTTGCTGCTGCAGGTGTTGATGACATTCATGTAAATGTCTGTGTAATTGCAGTCTTTTCTGACATTACTGGAATTCTCACCTAGATAAACATTGCCATAAATATAATTTAGAAGATAGCTAGGTGGGCATCAGTAGCACGTGTTGTAGTTTGTGTTGCAGAGTTGGAATTATCAAGATTACATGATTGCATCACCAATCATTTATCAAGTACTGGACTATATTTGTGTTGTCCAGCAGGTCAGCTGCCTGTCAGGGTCTGTAAAATCTCTTTTCTGACAAGTTTTATTAACTTATCTAGCCAGCACAGGTTACATGAAATGTACAATCATTGTCCTTAGCAGGCCTTAAAATAATGTAAATGCAACCTGAGATGAACAATAATATGGGACATATTACACAGTGTGATTTTTTTAACACTAAGTCAAAGATGGAGAACAATGTGTAGAAAAACTAAGTGCCCCCATGCTTCAGTAGCTTCTGAAATCACTTTTAGCAGCAATAACTTGAAATGACTTGAAATATTCATTGTCTATATGACTTTTTCAGTCTCTCACACCATTGTGGAGGTATTTCAGTCCACGCTTCAGTTATTTCTGTTCACTGAGCTTTGCAGGCATTCGTTTGCGCACAGCTCTCTTAAGGTTCCACCACATTTCAATTACTTTAAGATCTGGGCTTTGACTGGGCACTTGCAACGCCTTGATTATTTTCTTTTTCGATCATTCTGTTGTAGATTTGTTCTTGGGATCATCGAGCTTTAGCTGTGAGACAGATGGTCTCACTCTACAGTACTTTGGTATACAGAGGAGTTTATGGGCAACAAATGGCTACAATGTGCCCAGGTCTTTTGCCTGCAAAACAAGCATCAATCATCAGTCTTCCACCACTGTGCTTGACAGTTGGTATGAGATGTTTGTGTTGACATGCTATGTACGGTGTTCTGTGCATTATGACCATTGTTCCAGAACTCTTGTGGTTTATTCAGATACAGTTTTGCAATGTTAAGCTGTGCTGTCTTGTTCTTTTTAGAGAGGAGAGGTTTTTTCTGGCAACTTTCCAAACATGTCAGTCTTTTCCTTATTGTACTATCGTAAACTTTAACGTGTCACATGCACATTTGGCTTACAGAGACTGAGATCTAGTGCGTGGGGTTTTGACATTTTTTTCTGAGGATTGCACAGTGTGATCTTTGGGTGAATTTGGTGGGACGTCCACTCCAGGGAAAATTGGCAACGGTCTTGAATGTTGTGAACTTTTGGATAATCTTTCACACTCCAGAATGTTGGGCTTTTTTGGGCAGCGATCCTTCCAAGATTGATTGGCAGCTATCATTGCTTTTCCAAAATCAGTGCTGATGTCTTTCCTTCTTGGCGTTGTGTCAAAAAACACTGGAATGTTTCAGACCAGCAAACAGCCAACTCCTTTGCTTCTATGTCCCAATAGATAAAACCTTAAGATTCAAATTGAATGCACTTTCTTTTTATCATATGTATATTCCTGTTCATTATTTTTCACTATGTACATTCATTATATTGTTCTTTAGATGAAATTGTATCTACTTGTTAAATTAGAAATTACAAGTAACCTATCCAGTATCCCATTATTCTAAACGTGTGTGTGTGTGTGTCCATCTGCAGGTGCACAAGTGTTTATATGTCTCTTGCACAAGGCAACAGGCACGTCAATAAATCATTTATTATGACTTCAGGAGAAACAAAAAGAGGCAGCACCCTCCCTCCACCTAGTTTTCCTTCAGTCCTTCACACACACACACACACACACACACACACACACACACAAACACACACACACACACACACACAGCACTAACCGTAAATTACAGAGGAGCAGCAAATCATTCTCTCATACACTCCTCTGTAACTCAAACATTTAGTTAATTCTCTGTTTCGCTCTGCAAATTAAAGTGTGCGCAAAAAGGCTTTCAAATGTTGGCATGCATAATATTGTGTCATAAAATTATGTAGCATTGATGCCAATGTCTTCTGGTATAATCATCAATTATGCAGCTGGTATTTTACATGTGTGTCTGACAGTTGGTATGCATGGAGCGTTGTGGCTGCAAGGCCATCAAGGTCCAATCAATTCAATAATGTAAAACAACACAGGGATAAAACAATACACTTGACCTATGCATAGAATAATGATGAATGATGTGTTATCAATAAATGATCACTGCAGAAACACTGTATTCAGTAAGGCACAGCTGAGGCTTCCATAAAACAAGCTCAAGCTTGGATTGCTATACAGAGATCATAATTTATGGGTAGAGCTGTGGGTAGATTGGCATTTGATCCAGACCAAAAGTTAAATTGGGACCTCGAAAGTGTCTTTTTTAGCCGAGAATTTTCATAATTCATAATCTTGGAACTTTTGATATCCCCAGGGCCATAGAGACCATATTTATCAATAAGGATATTTGATAACAACTTTAATATACTGCAAAAATAAAACAGGCAAGACACACCCTACTGTAACCCAGGGAAACCACATGTGCTGTGATCCAGACTGACTCCATGCTCTTTTCCGTTTGATGTTTAGGTGGAGCTATCTGACACTACATCCCATAACATCACTGATGCCTACGCTGGGAAGGAGTACATCATCCAGGTAAAGATTTCATACTAACTAGCAAAGAAAAATGAAGGTTAAAAAAGGTTATTTCAAGATCAGCTCAATACTTTATGTAAATATTGGGTTCAGTATTATGTACAATCTACTGAAATCGCATTAATTTTACACTTTTACTATTAATTTTGAATGTTAAGCTGTCAGACAGGAGGAAAAGAGGGAGACTAGAGAGAAGATTAATGTAGTGAAGAGGATATGTAGAGGGTCAGTGTGACAGTGGAGGATAGGAATAGGTTTAGATGGAGGCAGGTCATCTGTTGTGGAGGGTTATTGTAGGGTCTTTACAATATAAAGTGCCTTGAGGCAACTGTTGCTGTGAGTTGATGCTAAATAATTAAAACTGAATCGAATACTTCTGTTATCCCTGTATTCATCAGGTGGCTGCCAAGGACACAGAGATTGGAACATGGAGTGACTGGAGTGTTGCTGTCCATGCTACACCCTGGATTGAAGAACCCGTGCCAGTTGTTTCCACAACTGAAGTGGAATTTCATACTGGTATAACGATGGCTGGTGATAAATATCCTCGTCAAGGAGGATGAATGCAGCACATAACCTTAAATCGTAGGGGTAGCAGGGTGACACATCATGCTAACAGTTCGCCATCTTAACTCTATTTCCTAACTCTATATTTTCAATGGCAGTTTTTTCATGACACCACCCTCTAGTGGTGCAATATTGTATATAACATAACAGAACACAACAACTGGTAAGTTATAGCCCCAATTTCAGTCAGAGGGAGACTCGTTTTCATCATGCAGATCTTTCTTGGTTGGAGGCTGTTCAGTGCGTAAATGTACTTTAACAGACGTTTTCAAAATACATGAGTCATTGTTCCATGAAAAGATCAATAACAGGGGACAATGAAACATAATGAAACCCAAAGAGAAGTCTACAAATGTGCTGGCAGCTCAGTGTGACAGTCCTTTGAGCTAATGCCCTGATGTCAGGTTGTTAATGACAACGTTGCTTAGCAGGTTTAATATTTCCCACATTCAGCAGCTTACTCTAATGAGCTACACCACTGGCATGACTAAAAGGATAGAGGGATAAAATAAAAATAATAGCAAGTAAAACATAGTGGGCTCAGTAGTATGTTAACATGTTAAGATGGCTCATGTGTAGTTGTGAAGTGAACAGAGGTTAACACTAAAAGAAAAAAATCTAAAATGCTGTTTTTGGGGGGGTTTTTTTAAAATGAGATTGTAGTCTGTTTTCTGGAGGAATCATTGTGATAGCATAATATAGTATTCCAATAACATTCTCGACATTGTTCCTCTTGCCTGTGGCTTTCACAGTAAATTTTCTGAAGCATTTAGGTATGAAATTAATTTTGGTTAATAACTTTCTTAATGATTAAACAGAGTACACTATAAGCATTTGATAGCTCTGAATTTTTATTACAGTCTAAGCTATAAGACCCATCTGCCTCGAGACAAATCGACACACATCAACCTGAGCCCTTCCTTTAAAAAAAAAAAAAAAAAAAAAAACTGCTCTTATGTTGTCAAAAAAAATGTCAACTTCTGGCAGATCATATATATTAAAAAATTCATTATGGATATTGGATTTTGTGTGTGTGTGCATGTGTGTGTGTTGACTGAACACTATACTCAGTGACTGACAAAAACAGTCTCTGGGAATTATTTACTTGGCACCACTTGAGCATATAGCAAAGACAAAGGACGACTCACTTGTGAAATTAATATCTTTAAAGCTTTCTGAAGACCTTCAGCAAGACACCTATTCAAGGCCCAAATACTTGTCTGTGCACCATCTTCACATCACACTGATGGAGGAAAGAATAAATGGTTGAATGAAAAAAAGAAATGGATATGAAGCAGACAAGGATTTGGACGATTTCCATTTTAGTCTTGCAGATGTAGGGAGTATTTACTCACCAGATGAGTGTTCAGTCAGGACCACTACAGGACATTAATTTACGTTTGGTGGTATGGTTCAGTGACACTCTCCTTATGACCTCACTGCCCTATCACAGAACACAAAAAGCGTGAAGCAAAAATTATCAGAACAAAAAATTAGAGCAGAACATGACAGCTGATATGACAGATACAGCATTAAATGTGGGGCTGGTGTGAAGGTGGGTTGCAAAGTAGCTTATATTTGTGCAGCACCTGTGGGCACACTAAAGCAGCTTAAATTGCAAGTGGGCAAATTTATCATTACCCTATATTAATGTCAAAGGACACACTATTAGTATACATCTATGTTACAGCGACAGTACTTTTAATCTTTTGAAGTTAGCAAAAAAAAAGATTATTTTTAAATGTCATGCAGAGGAAAAACTGTATAAAATTGGAATATTACATTGTCTGTGGACCCTCTAAGCTGAAGTAGCTAGGGCAGAAATATATCCTTAGTAGGTCTACTGGCAATGTGTACATCTGCAGTATTAAATTATGCAACTTAAAAGAACATAACGTGAAAGCACTCGGGCTGATGAGGAAGCTTCTATTATCAATATGTTACATCTTGAAACTAACCACCAAGATCAACTTTAAACTGTGCGTACTGTATCAGACAGGCAAGCATGGACATTGATGCAGGTCTACAAAATGTGTTAGATTATTCAATAATATGAAAATATATTACTAGCCCTAGAAAGTTCATTACAAAGCTGATAAAATATTAATTAAAAAAAACAACTCACAGATTGTAGCAAAAAAAAAATGTAAGACTGCTATTTCCACAATTGTATGTAGTATAATATAAGTAGGATAGTATGATACTACTACTACTACTATTATTATTATTAGTAGTAGTAGTAGTAGTAGTTGTATTATCATTACAACTATATAACTCAGTAGAAAGTGACTTAGTTCTTACAAAATATGTAGAAAAATGGACACAGCTTCCTCAAAGCGCCTCAAACTTTCATTCTTTGAATGACCAGCAGGGGGTATCTGCTTGCAAGAAAGATGTCTGACTTTACGATTTATGATCGAATAACCCTATTGCTCACTTGATCGCAGTAATATTTTCCTGGTGAGTTTATGGTCTTAATCACTAGTTTCAATTCTTATTTAATACTGCATGATATTCATTTTCTAATTTATGGTCCCATTAAAAGGTATAAAGATGATAAAGTAGGGAGTGCTTCAAGGCAAGCCAGGTTTGACTCTGACTTCTTGCTACTCTGTGAGCATGATGGGCTCTTAGTTTCTAACTCAGATACAACCTTCTTCATTATAACAGATTTCCAAAAACAGACAACAGCCTACATGCTACCTACATGCTTTCATGATTTAAAGAGTCACTTAAAAGTCAAGAGTTTTTGTCCATATAATCTATGGTTCTTCTACAACGCCTCTTTTTCATCAAGAGTAGTAAATTGATCGTTTCCCTGGGTTAAACTGCTATTTGACAAAAAAAGACTGTCCTTGAGATAACCCTCACATAATGCTGCTCCTCGTCATCTTTAATCCAGTGTAAGCAAATGAGATGTGTGATCATTAGCAAGCTGTATTATTAGATTGAACAGGCAATGATAGTAGTATTGATCATCTCAGCTAACTCTGAGGCAGAAGGCAAATAAGCATAATCCTAAAATGTCAAACTATTCACTTAATGCTCCACATGAGGAAAGCTCTGAATTTATGATATATTAATTTAGTTTACTGTAATTTATTACAGAGCACTCACACTAACACACTACAGAAACTTTCATTTTGTTCCCCCGAGTTTTCTAAACCATAGTGCTATAATGGTTTGGTGGATGTTGTTGCATTACTGGGTTTATGTGTATTTATGCATTTGTATTTGTCTGTTTAAAACATTTTTAATGTGGGTTTACCATTATTTTCTTTCACTCACTTCTGAAGCCAATAATTTGACGCTAATTTCTCTAAGGGGCAAAGTCTGTCTGTCTGTGTTTCTCTTTGTCTTTCTGAAAGTCTGTTAAAACGTAATGGTTTTACGGTAGAATACTGACTCCTCTTGGCAAAGAGTAGCACTGCACAATCATCGTCACATTCAGCACTAAATGAGCTCACACATACCTGGCAACACACAAACACTAATGCTGAAAGACACACTCACAACATGCAGCCTCCTCCAATACTCTGTGAGCCACAAACACATCAGCACAAACACACCCACACACACAGAGAGTCCTTCAGTTTGATAACCTGTAGTGTATACACAGACGCACACACATATAAACACTCAGTCAGTACACAGTGTATTATTCTTGGTCTCGTGGAGACGGAGAACAGGAGGTTATTGGGATTCTCCTCATGCTCCTTCTCGATCCAGCTGCCGCTTCTCTGCTTCCCTTCCCTCTCCCCTTGTCCTGTTTCTCTTCCCCTATCCTTCTCCATCTTGCCTCTAGCTCTCTTTTTTCTCTCCATTTCTTTTCCTTCCCTTCTCACTTCTCTCATATTCTCACTCATATTAATTTCTAGCTTTTCTTTCTGGCCTTTTTCTACTTTCCTTTACAAATGTTACTTACTCGATCACTAATTACATTCAGGTTTGGCTGTCATTCCAGCTGATCTGTGATCTGTACACTGTTCTTTGTTTGCTTGTTTGTAAAAACCGTAACAGATTATATAAATAATGAGTTATATAGTCTTTTTTGGACACTTTTTTGTAAACTTGCCTCTGTACACCATAAACACTGGATTTAAAAGCAAGCAAACAAGAGATGATTGAAGTTCAGACTTGAATCATTTTTAAGTGCTCCCTATTCAGAGGCTCAAAAGTAATTGGACTGTTCACTGAACAGGAGTTTAATGGCCAGGTGAGGTCTGTTTCCTTGTCATTTCATGATAAATCAAATGTATAATTAATGTGAAGTGATGACTTTGTGAGGTTGCATTCAAATTTGGTATGCATTCTTAAAAGAATGAATGCACTGGCGAGCTCAGGATTACCAAAAAGGCCTGAAAAAAACACAGAAATCACGTGGATGATCACAGAATTCTTTCCATGGTTAAGATTTATAAATGTTAACAAAGAGTGTTTACAACAATGTGCAAACCACTGGCCAGAAAATGTCTGAAAGAGCCTGCACAGTTTTGGAAAAGAAAAAAATGTATGAATAAGGAAAAAAACAGCAATGTCACACCATGTGCCTGAATGGCAGCCAATGGAAAATGCTAGTATTTACTGATGATGTGGCTGCTGATAGAAGTAATACGATGTAATGTCCAGGCCAAGAGACTATGCTCAGATTCAGAAATGCTCAAATACTGTGGAACTGATTGTATGGTGCTCCACAGTGCAAATGGATAATGATGCAAAGCATGCTGCAAAACAAAAACAAAACAAAAAACAAAGTTGAATAGCAGTCCAGAACAGCAGAATGGGACTACTGAAGTAGAGCCATGCAATGAGGCAATAAGGAAACAGAGACAATATCTGATTCCTGTCTATGATTCGTAAACACACACACACACACACAATAAAATGTAGCCAAGGCCTGCTACTCTTAGTTGACCAACTTGTTAACATCTCCACACTCACCAATATTTTCTGGCTGCTCAGCCGAATAGTAAATCAACAGACTTCCTGTGACTTATTGATTGTCTTGCTCGGAGTCTTAACACACAGTTACACATTCTCCTTTTCTTCTCCACTGTTCGTGTACCACATTTTCCTGTTCTCCTTTGTAACACCCCACCCCTCCCCCCAACAACAGAAAGTCACCTATACATCATGCAAAAGTAGCTGCCAGTTGAACCTAAGTGGCTGTTCTGTTTCCCGGCATTGTCACAGAGCAGCTTTGAATCAGAAGGATAGCATGGGGGGCAGGCAAGAGACATTTAAGGATCCCATCCTCTGTGACTGGCCCAGTCACTTGCCATTGCTTAGCGACCGCATTCCAAGAAGAGCGGATTAGCCGAGGCATTGCATTTAAGATATAAGTTGGTGCCTCACCCAGCGTGTGAGACAGAAACTGGACACTGTCTGGCACTGTATATTAGTTTGTTTATTTCATGTCTGGGGCTATTTATAAATGTATGGCTTCTGTTTCATGCCTTATAGTAGAACAGGAGTATCTATTAAAAGGCAACCAGGCTGAACCCTGCATAAATGCTATAAGATCCTCTTCTTCTGTATACCCACTCTAAAAAGCACTACAGTTTGTCTAAACTTATAGTAAACATTGCTAAGGTGAAGCAGAGTGTCAAAGCCAACAGATAGTGTTGCATAATCTGTTCGAAAGCGATCCCAATGTAAATATAAAAAACATATGACATAAGTTCTTTACAATAATATCAAATCACAGCTGCTTTGCCATTCCAAACTGTTTCGAGGATTCATAATTTAGATTCATAATTTATGCCACCTTGTTTTCCACTCTGCTGAAATGACTTCATTGACCCACAAATACAGCAGCAAGGGGGACAAAAAAGCCCAATCTAATCTCCAAAACAGAAACTCTACACTTCTGGATGATAACAGACACCGCTTTCATGTGTGCATTTTGGATTAGGATATCCTAGCGCCTCACACATCAACAGCATTTGCATAAACAGGCAGCGTGCTTGGAGTTCAAGTCGTTCAGCAATTTTCTCATCTCATTAGCTTTTTGTCCTCCTCGTCTTTCTGCTTTTCTTAGCCTCTTCCTCCATTCTTCATCACATCACTGTCTCATCTGCTATGTTTACCTGTCCTCACCTAGCTTGTTACATCAGCATACACCCCATGACTGTATTTCCTTGTCACCGGCACGCACATTATTTTCTGCATAATTTTTATTTTCTCTGTCACTCCAAAGCACAATGTTTTGCTCCAGGCAGGAAATATTGCACTGAGCTGCTGAACATGTTAAATGCGTTCTACCTACCCCCCCCCCCCCCCCTTTCGTCTCTCTCTTGCCATTTCACACCTGGTTGCTTCCCTCTAATATCTCCCAACTCCCATCGCAGTACTATACAACAGTCATTAATTGCAAGAAGAGGGAAATCATATTCTCTCTTCGCTAAAAAAAGAATGAGTGCAAACGTTGTGCACCAGTTAATATCTACTGTGCTGCCTGCAGCTGTAGCAGAGGTCCCGTTTTCTAAAGCATTAAACTGTGATATTTTTATTTGTCGAGCAATGAAAAACTGAAGCACTAAAAAATGCCTAAGCACATAGTGATTTTCAGCATATTTATGTTTGCCACAAGATGTTAAGTGCCTCTCTCACTCTCGTACGCTTGAGCGTAATTGGATTAGCTGAAAATATACAAGAGTATCATAACTTTTTAATGTTTCCGTAATTGAATATACACTTTTTGCACTCACCAGACTGTACAAGTCAGTAGATCTTTTAAGAAAATTGCGTTCCGATTGTATTAAAATTCACTTGCTTCTGCTACTAAGCTGCTGAGACCTTTTTTTCTATCTGTCTTTGTCTTTTTTTTCTTTTTTTTTTTAAATCTTTACTGATTTGTTATTCTGAAATGAGAAGCCATTCAAAGTATTGGTCAAGCCCCTATGCAGTCCAAAGAGTTTTTGTGAATCCAGTTGTTCTACGGCTTTGTATTACAGTTGGGTATAAATGGATAGATTTTCTAGCTGTGCAATTGACTATTATCAGCAATATATTAACTACCTTATTGCACATTTCCTTTATTTTTCACTCTTTCTATCCACCTCCTGCTGTATTCCCCGCCTGCTTTACCTCAGGGTTTTTTACCTTGCCGTCTGTTTCCGTTCCAGTTTCTCCATATTTCATCTATATACTTTGTTCCCCGTCCTTTCTTTGCCCCGTTTCCCTGCGGCTTTAGCGTGAAGGGGATTTTTTTTTTTAATTCCAGCTCACTTCATAACTGCCTTGACAAGTTCTATATTGATTGCTTGTGCAGATTACAATTGATTTTGCTCTTCACTGTATTTTCCTTTCTGCTTGGTTCTTCCTGGTGTGATGAGCACTTTTCAGCATCCATTCATCAGCATGTCATTTTTTAATGTTTTTTTTTCCACACGTAGGGACAGAAGTATTGTGCACTGTGTTAGCCCAATAAAATGAATAAATAAACACACAGAGAAATGATAAAACTCACCAAGAATTCCAGTTGTTAATTAAAATATGTTCCTAAGGTTTATTGTGTCTTCTGATAAATTTTCTGCAGACACTAAGACCTCCCCCATGCCATGCTCCAACGCACCACAGAAGGCTGAACCTCCAGTGGGAGGAGCTGCCACGGTCATCACATTTTTCTCCCGTTTGCTGTTAGGAATGCTGCTGCTGCTGCTTATGTGGTGAGCGACAACACCCGGATACACACACACATACACATATATACACATCACTTATGTATATACATATACATAGATACACCATGTAGACTCCTTAGTCTACATGATCCAGTTTTCAAATTGATTAGTAACTCAATCGCTCACTCATGTATTGGCAGGTCGATGCATGTCTGTCTATGTGTTTATATGACATATATTTATATGTTCTGTTTACATGAGCATGTTTAATGGACCAGGAGCTGTAACATCTGTGTAGTTTAACTCTATAAATCTTGTTGAAATAGTAACGGTAAAGGTTTAGATTTCTTATTCTTCTTTTGCCTTGAGGCGACTGTTGTTGTGATTTGGCGCTATATAAATAAAATTGAATTGAATTGAAGTGAATTTTGGCTTCCCCGTTTAGGGGTTACCACAGCAGATAATCTCCCTATCCATAGTACTTTTTTGTCACACCAACCCTCAGCTTGTCCTGCTTCACTACATCCATGAATGTTTGCTATAGTCTTCCTCATCTTCTCCCACCTGCCGTTCCATAGTCAACATTCTTTCTCCAGTATATCCGCTATCGCTCCTCTACACATGTCCAAATCATCTCATCCTTGCCTTTCTAACTTTGGCTCCAAACGGCTCGACCTGAGCTGTCCTTTTGATGAATTCATATTTTATCTAAATGCTGAAAAATAAATCTAAAATTAATGAAACCATGCGTAGAAGTTGTATTTTTTCTTTTTACTTTAATCAAATGATTAGCGACAGCTTTATACCAATAACACTTTAACAAACATACATTAAACATGGACACTTCTCCAGCTGAACACCCGCTGCAAGTGGAGTGGTTGAATACAATTAAGGCACTTTCATGCCAGTTCCCCTCCCATGCAGCCTGTATGTGCAGGTCCAAATGGGAATCTGTTCTAATTTGTTTTAGAGTTACAGGCACACTCCATTTCAAAAGATGTCAACCATCTTGTGTATCTGTTGACAACCATGTCAACAGATACACACCAAAGGATTAATAACTCTATAACAACAAAGGGAAGCAGAAAGGGTGACAGACAAATTAGACGGCACAATTAGAAAATACTCTGGAAATATGAAGAGAATTATTGCAAATTATAGGAAATTATTATCAATACAATTATATAGTATTGTGTAAAAGTCTTAAACAACTTAATTCCTATAGGAATTGGAAGCTGGTGATGCAATTCATTGAAACGTGCAAACACACATGAAAATACAAAATGTATAAGGAAACAAAAGTTTGTACAATTGTAATGAACATTTCAAGTTGCTTTATTCTTTAACAAAGCTTGAGTTCTTTTAGGCAAAGTTTCTTCTAATTTCTTTAAGTAGTTTTGAAGTAGTCTAGTTCTCCAGGCTCCTTGAATGACATTTAAAGCTCTTCTTTTGATGTTGGCTACAAATGAGGTAATAAAAAGTGCTTTGAGTACTTATGCAATGCTTTTCTACTTGTCAAGTTTCCTTAAATTTCTTAAGGATGCAGTACACACCTTGTGAGGATATATCAAGTTTTCAGCTAATAGCTCTTTGGGAATCACTTTGTTGGTGCAGAAACATTATTTTGTGCCTTTAAAACTGTTATTATAACGGCCCATAACTATAATTTTTATTAACTCAACTAAACTAACAAACTAACAAATTTCCCACATGTGGGACAAATACAGGTTATCTTATCTTATCTTAAAGAATTAGGAACAGGTTTTATGGTTTTATGACAGTCAGCTTTACTGCTAGTAACAAAAGACCTAATGGTACAATTTAAAGTTGGTTCTTTACTAAGTTGTCTGGAGATACAACATTGGTTCATCTGTATTAGGTACCTTTTTTATGCTTGAATGGTTCATAGATTAGTGTTAAGTGTGGAAAAAAAAACCTCTGAAAATGACATTGGCTGCTTTTTTCACTCATTCTCATTCCAATCCTTGTATCAGACTAAAAATAAGGGGAAAAGCACCCATGTCCAAAGAAATTTTTGAAAAGAGCTCCAGAAAGCCTGGAGAACAATTTTGTGAGTGTTTTGTTTTGTTTATTTTCTAAATACACAAAAGTCAGTCTCCCTGAAAACCATGTGAAGAAATGAGGGCTGGCTCAAGTCATATAGTTTGAGTCCCAACATCTTTGGTTTCTTACACAAAAGCTGTTAGAAGCCCCTTATCACGTTTTAGATGGTTGAGTTGATGGCAGCTCAACGAAAGCACAGTCTTGTGCAGTGTTTAAAAAATGAAAAGCAGCTAGTAACATTACGAGCTGATGCTGTTACTGCTATTAAGGATTAATCCCTTGTGTTACATTATATCATAACTTACTAAGGAAATTAACTCATTACTGTTCCCAAACTAATAGCTTAATTGACTTTGGGAGCATTATTCTTTTCCATGCCACAAGCATTATGGAGATGCATCCAAGTGCTTTTACAGACACGAGTTATGACCCAATGCCTGATATACATGTCACTGTGATGTTGTTTTTGCCCATTTTACCCACTGATTTTAAATGTGTAATAACTTCGCACAATGCAAAGAGAGAAAAACTGTCCTCTTTTGCCATCCTGCCAGCTGAGCCACATATGTGCACTGACACAACAGGATCGGAGAAGTCGCACTAGTGTGCAGCTACCTGCCAAGAATTAGAAGAGAAACACAAACAAATGTGTAGGGGATTTGCATTTTTTGCAAACAGAGTTACGGCTAAGTCAAAAAAAAAGTCCCACTGAACCAAATATAAAGGCCGAAAAAGCAAACAAATTAAGAATGACATATATGAGAAAGGCAAGAAGACAGATCATTCATATTTTGATGCAGTGCAGCTTGACGAGGCTAATTTGTGTTCCTCTTTCTGCAGATGCGAATGTCTTATTGCTGAAGGCTGATGTGAAGTAGGAGAACAAAGAAGAAGAAGGAGGAGGCTGGTATTTTTTCCTGTTTTGCACATGTTTCAAGGATACAGTGCATTGATCATTTCGGTCCATCACACAGTTACTCACCAAAATTATTCAGACATTAGACAACGATAATGCGACTCAGCATTTTTGGATTATTTGATTTGCTGACAAAAAAAACCCAAGAAAAATCTACAGAGGAACTTTGGAAGATTGTCATCTGTATCATCACCAACAGCAACTGCAGCGACCTGAGAGGCAAACACCAAAACAAGATTATTGTCTTACATTACCCCCTGGTGGATTTGATGAGCCACTTTAAACTGATTTGTCTCAGTTGGGTTTTAGAGGCTCCTCTTCGGCAACAGAATCAAGGCCACAGCTGACATCTCTTTTTACCCTTTTTTCTTCTTTTTTGTACTCACTCTCTTCTTAAGTCGCAGTGCAGTGCAGCACACACACACACACAGACACACACACACACTGATATAGGGCACGTGTATTTGTGTGTATACTTACAGCCCCTTATACAGCTTAATCATCATGCCAAAGACTCCACTACACCCCCAACAAAGTGGTTCCCACCCAAGTCATTGAGCTTCCTGAAGCCTGTGCCTGTCTTCATCGTGGGATGAAACCCCCAGAAAGTTGGGCGTGTGCACGTGTATGCGTGACATCTAATGGATGCTGAAACCCATTACAGGAATCAAACTGGGGACAAAGCCCTGCAGCCCATGTTTGTGTCAACCCGCCAGTTAACAAAGAAGTCACAAATTTATTCAGTCAGACTCTGAGTCTGCACATCTCCAACAACTGACAGAGCAGAGTGTTGTTTGTTGTTTTTTTTCTTTTTGTTTGTTTGTTTTTGTTTTTTCAACAAGAGGACTAACACTTTGGAGAATTCAATAACCATAGTCTGGCTTATTTACAGTTAGCTTTACTTAGAGCTTTGAGAAACCGGCAAGGACGACCTGAACTGTAAAAAAAAAACAAACCTAAAAAACAACAAAAAAACAACAAAAAATAAATGAAATAAAGTGGATTTGAGACTGAACCATTCTTTCCCCACCATTGTTTTTTTATTTTTGGGTTGACTTTGTATTGATGGCAGCAAAGCTGGTTACTGGAACTTCATTCTGCTCTGTGCTGTAAAATACAGTAACACAAATCAGTTTGCTGTCTGACTTCTGACGCCTTTACAAACATTAGAAATGTCTTTTTGCAGTTTACATTTCAATAGCCAATATCAGTTACCAGTTAATATTATGTTATTCACAGGAATCTTGAAGTGTTTATTGTATTTTTTATGGACAAATAATAAAAAGACGCATATAGGAGTTTAGTTTTTTTTTTTCAGACATTCTTAATGGCTTAATTCTCTTTGATCCTATTTTGTAAACTATGATACAGTATGTAACTTTAACAATGAACAAAAAGTTTATTATTTAATAATAATGTATGTATTAGCCGTAGAATGTCGTAACCTGTACCTGGGGTCTTTTTTATAGATGTATATACAATGACAGGTTTCAACCATTAAATGTGACCATTTCACAATGAATTGCGATGCACTGGCCTCATGTTCATTTTGTGAACTTATAACACATCAGGGCAGACTAATGCCTCCTGCTCCGTCTGGTTGATCCTGATGATTTTCTCCTGGCAAACCAAGATGAAGGTGAGGTGCCAATGGGGGATGTTAAAAAAAGAAGATGCAACAAGTTTTCATTATAATAAAAGTAAAGACAAATTACTTCCCAGACACAGCTATAAACACACAGTGCCTCATTTCAGGTTTTACAGATCGATACTTTTGACCTTGCAGAGGTAACGTTGTTTGCTTCTCAGTTTGTTTCTGAAAGATGAGTGTCTGCAGATTCTAACAAGCTCCACTGACACTGCATGGAGTGGTCATAAAGCTTAATACTTTATGGGCATGATGCATTATCCTTGATATAGTTCTTCTTATTTTCTTTTTTATGGGGGGAATATTCAAAGTCGCAAATATTTCAAGATAGAGGATCTGTGTCAATTCTCAGAAAGACACTGAGAGCAGCATTGATTTGAGCAACCTTGACGAGTGCATTTTTTAAAAGTCAGTTTCATACTCCAAGAGATTCAGCAGTGTGTTTACTTGAATGCCATCATCAGCATGCTGACAAGGTCATGACCACATACTGATCATTAGTAGTTCTGTATGCTTTTTTTTTTTTTTGTCTTTGTATGTTATTTTAGCATGCTACTATGCCAAGTGCATCACACAGCCCACATCTGAGAGAAATTGGGATGTTGTTAAAATAGTTTTGCAGATATCAAAAGTGTTGGACAAACTGACTTGATGATTGTGCTATATCCCATTATGGGAGCCGAATGTTTAGAAAGGTCAAAATGAAATGTATATTTGTAGAACTGACAGGTAAAAAGAAGAAAAGAAGATTTTTTTTGAATTATAAATAATTGCAAAAAACGATGGCTGTTCATCCAGAAATATTTCATGTGGTTTTGGTGTATGCATGTGGGTCAGACTGTCCATGCAAAGGGAAGCACACTCACAGTTCACAGACAGAAAAGAAATAAAGTTACACTCGATCTCCTATACCTCTCCTAGCAGAGAGGGAAGGAAGAAAAACAGGTGGCAGGGGATTTGTGTCTGTGTCCCTTTCAGCCTTGTCTACCAATAAAGCCAACTGTCATTTCCCAGGGTTGCATCTGTGCACTTATCTTTCTCTGTTCCTCACCAAACACGGTTCTCTAATTAACATTTGAGAGTGAATAGATGAGAGCTCCTCAAAGGAGAGGAGGACGTTTTGATCAGTGCAGCAAAGGTCAACCTTATATGCAAGCTGATTCTGCTTGCAGAATACACACAGAGATAAAAGTGGAAAATATGAAATTTCCTCCACAATGCACCCTGTGACTATGAGTGTTCCCTAATGACTTGTGTCATCATTTTAATCTCTCACAATGACATGGCACTCATAGATATAACGGCTGAGTTCTGTGAACGCTGTAGCATTGTTGAAAGCCGAAACGTGATGATCAGACGGGTTGTAAACAAGTAGCAGTTTCACAGATACATAACATCTGCACCGATGTGCATGCAACAGGAAATATGAGCAGAGCACTGGAGGTACAGCTTGTCAAAATTTCCCTTTTGACCTTTAGCTTTCACTCTGGCTGTCTCGCCATCTCACTCGTCCCTCTCTCAAGCTCTCTTTCTTCCATTATACTGACAAGCTCTGGCAGGCCGATTTGGAGGCCGAGGACAAATCAATACACCATCTAACAGCTGTCAGCTGCAGTTCCCTGTGTGTGCGAGAGCAGACAAGAGTGTATCTGCTTGTGTAGTTATCGCGTTCATTACTCTTTCTTTCATTCCTTTCTTCTCCACCTGCTTATACTGATCTGCCCTTTGCTCTTTTTTTAATGTCAGTGTCAATGAGGAGTCAACTAATATTTACAATGACAATGCATGACTTGAACAAGGAGGGTACACAACCAAGGAGGTTTCTGTTCTTTCTGTTCTTTGTGTTCTTTGTATTGTTTTTATTATATAGCTAAAAATAATTCTGTATGATGACATTTCATTCTTTATAGCTTTAATTAAATCACAGATGGGTTTTTAGCCATGCTCTCTTTGTCCACAACCATGATGGGATTCATATTAACCTCAGATATATTGAGAGTGTGTGTGTCTTTGTGTGCGTGTGTGTGTACCATCCAGAGCCTGTCAGTTCCATCCGCCTTGCTCTGCTCTAATGACTAGTTTGACCTTTCACAGAAAACTGGATGAATGACATGATCTCTGCGTCCATATCACTTCTGATCTGGCTTTTGGCTCTGACCTCTTTAAACACTCAGCTTACTTCCCCTCTATCCACGGCCTCACTCAGTCAAACTGTTTTTGTCCATCTTCCTAATATTCTAACTTCCTCATTAAGCTAATATTTCAAGACGTTTGCATACCCAATTTGTCTCTGAGCATTATTTCACCAGTTTTCACACCATTTTCAAGCCAGATGAACATCGCTGCACACGACTCACTGAGCACACTGCTTCTGCTTTTGGCAGCAATGTTTTGTTTGCTCTTTGAAAAGTCTCCTTTCAAAGGTATTTTCTTTGTGCCAGATATGCTAACAAGGAATACTCCAAGGCAGCCTCTCTTTAATATACTCACTTGCTAATTTATTAGACACTTAAGTAAACTGTGTTAGGCTGGCGTTAATTTTGCAGTAATTTGCCATCCACATATATGAAGGAAAAATAATATTAGACACATATTTCATTGCAATGCAGTCCTGCACAACACCACTGCAACAAAAGCTGAAGCAATCTGAACTTCACAAAGGCAGAGTGTGTGCCAACGATGGACTGCAGGAAAGAACATTTCCCATTATTTTAAATTGGGTGCCAAAGTTAAAACTTTTTGACTTAAAATGATCTTGGAGTGATTTATTTTACACGCAGTGAAAATCTGCCAAATCGAGTATGCAGAGCTACTCGCTGTGGTGACCCCCTGTGAAATTTTTATGTACAGCTAACCCATCTGTTATGTTTCTCAGGGGACAGCAATGATGTCCCTGACTCAGTTTGACCCAATAAACATTGCAGGTTTAGTTATCTAAAAGGGTTAGAGACCAAAAATCCCAATAAACAGTGTTTATACATAATTTGTCATTCCATTACAAACCATTTCAATCACTATGTTGTGCAGTAGAGTTGTTTACCTCTCACAGATAATGGTTTAATGAGAATAATTCACCTGTTCTCCATAAAAAATAAAATTTGATAAAAATGTGTTTTATTGGAAAACACTGGAAAAACCTACATATTAAATGCAATAGTTTTACATGACATTTTCTTTTAATTTTCTTTTTCATTTTAATTATTTTTCTGGATTTTAAGGGAACTTTACATGCTACACTTTACATGATGCTGCATCTGAGAATCTGGATGAGCTGACGGACACTGTGACATCAGACATCAGTTTTTGTGAAGATGTGTGTGTGCCAACCAAGACCTTTTGCACATACAACAACAATAAACCATGGTTCACTCCTAAAATCCAACATCTTCTTAAGGCCAAGGAGGACACCTGCAGAAGTGGTGGCAGGGCCCTGTACAAGCAGGTCAGGAACACACTGACCAGGAAGATCAAAGCAGCTAAAAAGATCTACTCCCAGAAGCTGAAAGAACGGCTCTCAGCCAACGTCCCTGCGTCAGTGTGGAGGGACCTGCGGGAAATCACCTGTTCAGCTCTGATGATTCATCTTCATGTTTCCCTCTCATCACATATCCAAACTGATATCATGACCAGCACCTTTTACAGCTGTGGCTCCAGCAAACATCAGCTGATACTAGGAATTAATATTAAATAAATTCTAACAACAGCTGATCAAGCTTAAACGTGCTGCTGTTGTTTAGCGTGACATCCGCCGGCTTTTTCCATTCTAGCTGAAGTCCGGGACAAACTGCGTCCCTTCTCAGCTCAACACATAACGTGTAATATATTCTCCGAATACGAGACAATTATGTTTTTTTACAGGTCAATTGGCAACTCTACTAACCTTATAAATAAAATAAAGTTCACTATCAGTAACATCATAGCACCCACTAGCTAGTACGCAATACAAGTTATTGTAACTGACTGTAAACAGTCAGCACAGCAAAAATAAACTACATGTAAACTTGGTTTATATCTGACCCAGATAGACTGCAGGTCATAACTTCTTACCTGAAGTTCAGTTCACCTGACACTCAGTTCCCTCATCCACCTGCTGGCCTCCACCACTTGCTAATGTTACTGAATCTGTGGAAGCTCCGCCATAGCCACCACCAAACAACTGAGTTATTTTTACACACTGGTCAGCATCCAGCTGGCCAATCCACCACCTTTCGTTGTTTATACCGTTACAAAAAAAAATCATCGGCCCACAGAGCAAATGCCCGA
Source organism: Neolamprologus brichardi (assembly GCF_056152115.1). NCBI lineage: Eukaryota > Metazoa > Chordata > Actinopteri > Cichliformes > Cichlidae > Neolamprologus > Neolamprologus brichardi. The sequence continues at coordinate 39,409,278 of NC_142110.1, read as the reverse complement.
TGGCCAGTCCAGCTATGGTCGTGCCATCAGTTAACCCTTCGCGTGCCAGCTGTGGTACGCGTGCCTAGGGTTGCCGACCCCTGCTCTACACCAATGACTCCATCTCCAAGAACTCAGCTGTTAAACTCCCAAAGTTTGCAGATGACACCACCATCATTGGCCTCATTCAGGATGGTGATGAGTCTGCATGCAGGCAGGAAGTTGAGCAGCTGGTACTCTGGTGCAGTCAGCACAAACTGGAGCTGAACACGCTTAAGACTGTAGAGATGACAGTGGACTTCAGGAGACATCCCTCAACATTGCTCCCCCTCACCATATCAGACAGCCCTGTGTCGACCGTGGAGATCTTCAAGTTCCTTGGTACCACCATCCCAGGACCTGAAGTGGGAGACCTCCTCCATCCTCAAAAAGACCCAGCAGAGGATGTACTTCCTGAGACAACTGGGGAAGTACAGTCTTCCACAGGAGCTGCTCATCCAGTTCTACACTCCAGTCATTGAGTCTGTCCTGTGCTCCTCCATCACAGTCTGGTATGGTGCAGCCACTAAACAGGACAGGTGCAGACTGTATGGGCAGCAGAAAAGATCATCGGCGCCCCCCTCACAGACCCCTCACACCCTGGACACAGACTTTTTGACCTGCTGCCCTGTAGGAACAGTTTCTTTCCCCTAGCCATTTCCCTCCTAAACAGTCAAACTGTCACACTGCTCCCACTAGCAGACTGCAACTGCACCACATTCTGTGGTATTCATTTCATTTCTGTCATCCTGTATTTTATGTATGTACACAGCAAAAACTGTAGTGTTGAATCAACTCCCACAGAGTTGATTTTAACATTTTTTCAGGGTTTATATAGCTCCACACTCTACAGAGTTGAATTAACATTTTCAAAATAGTTAATTATTTAACACTTTGTCAGAGTTCCTTCTTTAACTCTTAAAACCAGGTTAAATTAACACTGAGCAAATTATTATTAACACCATGTCTGAGTTAATTTTTAACTCTTAAAACCGGGTTAAATTAACACTGAGCAAATTATTATTAACACCATGTCTGAGTTAATTTTAACTCACCAAACTGGGTTAAATTAACACTACACAGATTGAAAAATAACACTACTTTAACTCTTTACTCTTTTATTAAGGTAGTTTTAATCCCTAAAAGAACTATTTATGTAATAGATTAACATAACTTTTTAACGACAACAATTACAATTATGAGAATAATTTCAAGAAAACTGTACATTGTCCAAAAACATTTATTATCATGCTTCTTTTTCCCAGAAAGTGAATCAAAACATAATAAATGAAGATATAATGTACAAACTTTCATCTGCAGCACTGTATGAGTTTTGAATATCAAATGTGCAGACCAATATCAAATGGTCTGCACTACCCTGCAGTTTGGCCACAATGGATGCACACATTTCTTTGGATGAATCCCTTGTAAGTACTGAATCAATGCTCACTGGAAGAACTAGACTCTGGAAGAACACTGGGAGAACTGTGAGGAAGATTTGAGGAATTAAACTGGTCCTCCAAAGCAGGTGAAACTGTGTCATTAGAAAAACAAGCAATGGCTGAAGTTCGATCATTTTGGTCAACATTGCTGTGAAAACTACTGAGGTGCTTCCTAAAGCCTGCATAAGTTTGGAACTGAAGCCTGCAGCCTGGCTGCCAATAAAATAACTTAAACTTAGGTCCAGGATAATAACCATGTTCACCTCTTAAATGTGAAATCAGCTGCTGCCTGCTGGGATAAGCTCTCTTACACAAAAAACATGTCAGCATTTTAATGATTTTTACTTAGGTTGTGAGAAGAATTTCCTGGTTAAGGATTTTGGCTCTCAGGTCACGAACTCTTGGGGACTCCTTCATTTTCCCCATATCAATATTGTATACTGTTGTCTGCAGAAATGTGTAGAAATTCACAAGTGCAGCATCATAAGACACATTGAACGCAAAATGAGCTTTAAAAAGCTCATCAAATGCCCCAAGGGAGCGGCTGGCCTGGCAGGGGATGAGACGCTTGTCTATGGCAACATAGAAGCTGTCGACCTTCCTCTTCTGGCGCCCAACAGCCAGGAGGTATGGCTGCTGACTCTGCTGATTCTGGAGATGCTCTTCCAAACTGCAGCAAGACTGGAGTTGAGACAAAGATACTGAGCATTAGACACAGGAGCAAGTCAGAGATAATAGCATCACAGAAATGAGTATGTAAACCTCCTTTGTAAGCTCAACTGTAATTTGTTTCATTCACCTCTTAACCAGTGACATGGCAACTTATGATAAAAACTATAAATATTAAATTACCTTATGAAAGACTACAAGTCTCTCAACAGCATCAGAGGCGCTGATTTTTTGATACTTTGGTCCTCCTGGAGGTGGCGGAAGGAGATAACAACAGGGAGGCCATGTCTTGGTCAAAGGCTGCGGCCAAAGAGTCACAAGAATCAATTGACAGCAAATCTTTCAAATGCAATTTTTAAGGAGAACTAGAAAAGCACTTCCTAAGAAAGTTGAAATGTGCTGTCATAAACATTAAACTAACAGCTAAAGAAAACTGATGAAGCAAAGCTAACAGGTGAATGAATTTGTATTTATTAATAGAATCCTGATGCTATTGAACTTTAACTGCTTATAGCAAATCATATTTAACAAACTCACTTGCTGCCTCATCAAGATCACTTCCTGGTGGACTCTCTGCTGACTGCACCAATTGACGCAACTCTACTGTTGAGGTGAGCTGCTTGGCCTCTTTGATGATTTGATACCTAAAGATTGGATCCCATTTCTGAAGCAGCCTGGTAGATATCTCATCATCAAACAGGAGAGTGAAGTCTTGATTCACCTTTAAGAAAGAAAATCTACTACTGCCACATTCATCTTGAAATTTAAAGTGATATTAAAAATTCCACTGAATATTCTCACCAATCCTTTTGTATCCAAGAATCTTGGGAAGATAGACAGGATATCAAGACTTTTGTCAGGATCATTGATGAGCTTCTGACGATGCTGAAAAGTCTCTCTCATCTTCTGGAAAATCAAGGAAGTGTCGGATGTATGGTTCAGCAAAGAGATGGCCTCCTGGCAAGCATCTCCATCAAGCTGCATGTCGACATTAATGGGCCTTTGGTAATTTGGGCCCCCTGAAGAAAAACACACAAACATAAAAGCATAGGTGCTGAGCAGATAGGTAAATGAAAACAAAATAGTATATAATGTAAATGAGAACATTATCTAGTTTGTGGACACTTAATTTCTTACCTCCTTCTTGAGCAAAGCCAGTGGAGCTACTTGGTGGTGCAGATCCTCTTCTAGTCTTTCTCTGTATCGTTTTCAAACGCCAAGAAATGTATCCAGTGCTGCTTGCAGCATCATAGAAGTGTTCCTAAAATGTAAATACATTCAAAAATAATGTGTTGTCAATCTGAAAATTTTCAGAACTTAAATGTCAACGCACACAAATCCCAATGATGCACAGCATGAAAATTATGTAAACAAAGTGCAATAATAGTGACTATACATAGCCTTTCTTGGAGTATGGGTCTTTCAGGGATGGGAACAATGTCACTACCCCTAGCGCGTACTGTTCTCTAACAGCTTTGGTGGGGAGGTGCCTGAAAAACGATTTTAAATTAGCATGCTTAAGTAATGGCAAAATAGTAACTTGTATTTAAAAAAATAAATAAAATGCACAAATAGAACACACATACCCATGGCAATCAATCATGTGAGCCACTATTATATTGACCATTTTTCTTCTGGTAGCATCTGTTAGAGTTTGTGTTGTGTGATATTCCTGGAGAACCTCTTCACCACCTGAATTGGTTCCAAGTACACCTTCAATTAACTTGAGAAAAAAAAGATGCAAAAAGTGAGGAATAGTTTTTCTACATATTAAGAATAATGAAGTAGAAAAAAAACTATGAGAACTGAGTTTTGTCACAACCTTTTTAGCAGATGCTACATCAACAGTACCCTCAACTCTTGTTTTCTTCCTGGGACCCTCATCTAGAAGTATAGTTGATGTACTTGCATTTGAGCTGAAGCTTGAGTCAGAACAATCAGATGCAGAAGACAAGGAGCAATCAGAAAATTCTAAAAGGAAAAAACAACATTATTCTGTAAGGTGTAGAAAAAAAATCTGGCTGCAGATTTTTAACTAACAAAGCAACATCACACTGCAGACCTGACTCCTTTAAATTAACTGATCTCAATGTTCAAACAGCTGATTGGTCAAATTGTGTGCTCCTGATTATTTGGAACAACCAGCAGCCACACAGCCCTTCCCCATGTCTGGTGTTGAGCTTGCCCCTTTAAATTTCTCACCATCACTTGAGAAAACTGTTAGGACCACAGTGCCTTGGCTGATAAGGTCACTGAAAATCACTTCATCAACTTCTGTCCCTGTTGCATCTTTGTACGCTACTTTTGCATCAGGTGGCAGGCAAAATCTCTCGATGACTGGAAAAGATAAGATATATCTGAGTGCACCTTTTAAGTAAACTGTTCTTGCCTCACATTCACTAAAGTGATACACCACTGTATGATTCAAGAGACTTGGCGAAACGCCCTACAAAAAATTCTGTCCCCCCAACTAAAATTAGGTAAGATATAAACAAACCTTTTTCATGAAACTGCATAAACTCAAACCGCCCATCAACCTCTTCCAACTTCACATACTTCTGCTGTTGGCAGTATCGAACCTGGACCAGCATTTTACTGAGACAAAATAATAACAAAAATGGCATACTAGTAAGTATTTGACATTTAGAGCAATTCAAGCAAAAATGATTAAAACACTGACATATACCGTACATGGTGATTAATACTGACCATGCGTTTGAATTTCACTGCAATAACATTTAATGTTATCAAATAAACCTGCGTCTGTCCATGCAGCAGTCCAATTGATACACAACACAATACAAAATACATGTTAATCTATGGTGTAGTTTACACCAGACACGGAGTGCTACGAAGTGATTGTTTCGGTATCTGGTCTATTTTTTGCGTGGGCCACGCATGTTCCGCAGGAAGTTACACCAAGACACACAAGACAATCCAGGCAATTTTGAAGATAAAAGCTATTCTCCAAAATAAAATACTGCGATTGACAAATGCGATCAGATTCGTGTATGAAAAGAGACAACAGAGATGAAAATAAACACATCGCAAAGGAGGGGACAGCCTAACTGACTATGTTTGGGGCGGGTGTCTCAAAGGGAGAAGAGAGTGAGACAGAGAGAGAGACAGATTAGAGACAAGTCAACGATGAACGATGTCAAAGTAAAAGCAGGAGTGACTAAAACAAGCTCTCTTCAATTATTTTGGGATGTTATTTACTTATCAATTGTGAAAAAATTGCTCTGAATAAACAGAGGAGCAAAAACGCTCATGAACTGGCGTGGAGAAAGACGTGTCTGTGTGAACAGGGGAAAAGCTGAACGTGGCGCGGCGCTTCCACGTGCAGTGTCTACCGTCACTCACGAGTAAAAAGACTGCAACATTAACATTAGCATTGGAGGCTAAATAGAATTTTCGACACATCTCCTCCTCTATTAAAGCTCGTTTTCAGCAACCGAACACCAAGAAACATCAAGAAAACCTCACTGCACCGATAGAATACCGTGAATTTTATATAAGTTTGAATTACTTACCGTTTGTGTAAAATACTCCAAGCAGCAACACGGCAGGTATCCACCACGGTGTAACCAGCAGAAGCACATGGAAAATCGGCCCGGCAGAGCAAACTATTAATTGATCCACGGGTTTACCTGAGCAGAAGCCCAGGGGCCTACCAAGATAAATAACTCTCTTCAGAGTTCATTTGCCTGGACTTGAATAACACTGTTTAATAACTCCAACACTGAACACTATTTGAATCAGAATGTGTTAAAATGACACTTTGAGAGTGGAAATCAACTCTAACATGTTTAACCCTGAAATTTTAACACTCCAGTTTTTGCTGTGTAAGATTTAGATCGGTTATTTATGGTTGGTTTATACACCTTTGTGTATGTATGTGTGTATATATATATATATATATATATATATATATATATATATATATGTATACACATAAATGTGTGTGTGTGTGTGTGTGTGTGTGTGTGTGTGTGTGTGTGTATTGTGTCGTTTACATATTGTTGTGATTTACATTGCTGTGCTTGAGAGTCACCAACTACTGGAACCAAAATTCCTTGTATGTGTTTGCGCATATACATGGCCAATAAACACGATTCTGATTCTGATTCTGATTCTGATGTGTCTTGTGTTAATTTGTTAATGTCAAGCCACAGAAAGAAAAGCCAAAATAGTCAACTTTATTTAAAGAATTGTCATGCATTTGTCCACTGGATGGCAGCATAGGCAGTGGGCCTTGCTGTGCGCTGTCTATGGTCCTGAAACAGTCAAAACCCAAGTGTTAGGTCTCTGCGAGTCACCCCATGGTGCTAACTGAGTCAAGCCCACGCACCTCTCAGGTTCTCTATGCCCTCTGTCATTGGGTGACCTGAAACATCCAACACTTTCACACACTCCATTTGTTCAACAGAATTTGATTATGAGGCAAAACCCAAATGCCATCAACTTCTTGTGATCTGTCCTCAAAAACAAAAATAGGTCATCATTGTTATTAATGGTGCTTGTTTCATGTCACAACAAAGTGACTTGGAAATGATGGATAATGAGGAAAAGAAGGAACGTTTCACCGTGAGAAGTGACTTTCTGCACGGCAAGGTGGCTTGAATCCCAAATCATGTTCGCCTCTAGAGTCCAACCAATCACAGGCCTGCTCCACAAATTGCTTGTCAGCCTTACACATCGAGCTCACACATGCTGATGACAACACTTGACAGCACTGACATCTGTGAAGTACTGCAATTGTAAGTCAGTGACACAAAATGAGAGGTCATGTTCGGCACAGCCGCTGCTGGAACATTGCGGCCTAATATTTCTGCCAAGCACTGCATTGAAGCCTCATTCTCAAATTGTGGAGATTCTTGTGATTGTTAGGATCTTGGAGAATTGAGGCATGCCTTCCATGAACAGATAAAATTAGGCAAGATTTAGATCATTCAAGGAACTCACTGCACAAGCTTGATGACTCACATATTGTGAGTCTATCATATTAGCAGCTGTCTGCATTTCCTTCCTTGAAATCCGCACAGTACATTGTGAAGCTGAAGAATCCAGAGCATTTCACAAAAGGTTTGTGTTTTCCAAATGAGGATTTGTGTGTGCAGCAGAATGGTCTGTCAAATGTCAAAGCAGACGCGCACTGCAGCACTATTCAATACTCAAAAATGAAAATAATAAAATAGATAAGTACATGTGCAAGTGGAACTCGGTGTAACAAAGGGGGGACAAGAATACAAAAAGGGCAGACAGAGCATGGATGTAGAAAAAAACCCAACACATCTATATTGAATTTGATCTACAGGAATACAATAAAGAGAAACTGGCATATTAAAGGCATTCCATTAAAAGAGATTAGACTCTGTCGTTACAGATCTAATCTCGGATCTTTAATAGAGACATTATTAAAATTGGATTTAATATGAGTGGTGAAATTAAAATTTATTGCATGGTAAGTTTCAGGATTTGAACTGACACACCTATTTAAATACCTTCCACTCAGCAGGTTTGCCTAATTTGAAATATGAGAATTAATATTTTCCACCAGCCGGGGTTCAATATTAGAATTATTCTGGCTGTCGGATTCACCCCAGAAATGCACTTTTAATTAAACTTGAGCCCAAATGTATTTTAGAGGCATGAAATTATTATTTTGGAGGGTTTTTTTCATCTTTGGATTATGGTGTATGTAATGGAGAAGTCTGAATGTAACAGTGTGATAAGTAAGAAATTATTATTTTAATAAAATTCCCTTTGGTGTTTATTATTATTTGGGTGTGTGTGCTCGTTTAAAGTGTTGAGATACATTTTGTGGACTCTTTCTCCCTCTTGTGGCAACTTGTATTAGCAAATTTATAGGGAAAGGAAAGGAAATGAAAGGAAAGGAAAGGAACATTTCCTTATATGTAACTCTGATCTCCTCTCTAAATGTTTTGATATTTCTGCAGCACCAAGCACAGTGAAACAGTGCTTGGCAGTTTGGTATTGTTACCTGGAAGGAGTTGGAGTGAGAGCACTGTTAATTCCCTGGTTTGCTTTTTAGTTTGTTGTCCCACTGAAACAAATGACACTTGATGCATGTTTAGTCATCCAGGTAAAGGTTTGGTTCATTTCACAGTGTTTACATTGGGAACAGGAAGCAGTGTGTTCACATGAACTGAATCACCTTTCTGCTAAAAGGTATTTCTTGTGTTATGGTACTCTTTTGTCAGTCTGTTGAGTCATCTCCACCCACTCCACCCTGCCTGCACTCTCTTTATCATCTCTTTTGTGTACTGTCTGTTGCTTATGATGGTTGACCCCAGGTATTTAACCTCATCTATCTACAATACCTCTGCTCTTTGCATCGTGACTGTTACACTTGTCTCACTCTCATTCACACACTTGTAGTTGTCCTGCTTTTACTGACTTTTATTCCTTTTCTCTCAGAGCATGCCTCTACCTCTACAGGCTTTCTTCCACCTCCTCTCTTCTCTCACTACAGATTACAATGTCATCTGCAGAAATCATAGTCCACAAAGACTCCTGCGTGACCTCATCTGTAAACCATCGCAAACAAGAAGAGGCACAGAGTTGGTCCATGATATAACCCCACTCCCTCCTGAAACCCATCTGTCAATTCTACCCCAGAACTCATCACTCTCTTGCTGTCTTCATACAGGTCCAGCTTCCCCCCTGACCTGCACTATATTACTAAAAGTATTCACTCACCCATCCAAATAAATCAATTCAGTTGTTCCAATTACTTACATGGCCACAGGCGTAAGAAAGCAGGCACCCAGGCATGCAGACAAAGATGTGTAAAAAAGTGGGTCGCTCTCAGGAACTCAGTGTATTCCAGAATGGTACCATGATAGGATGCCACCTGTGCAACAAGTCTAGTCATGACGTTTTCTTGCTACTAAACATTCCACAGTCATCTATTGTAACCAAGTGGAAGCAGTCCTCATAACTTCATGTGGCCTTCAGATTAGCTTAAGAAGACTGCACAGAGAGCTTCATGGATTGGGTTTCCATGACCAAGCAGCTACATTCAAGCCTTACATTGCCAAGTGCAATGCAAAGCCTCAGATGTAGTGGTGTAAAACATGGTGCCACTAGACTTAAGAATAGAGATGTGTTTTTTTATATATATAAATCACACTTCTCAGTCTGGCAATTCAACAGATCAGTCTGAGTTTGGTGGTTGCCAGGACAACAGTACTTGTCTGACTGCATTGTGCCAAGTGAAAAGTGGAGGTGGGATGGTCCCAACTTTCTGGAAACAGTTTCAGGATTTCAACAGTTTCCCTGTTATAACATGACAATTGGAACAGAAAAAGGCCATCCATGTTTTGAAGAATTGTTGGTGTGGTAGACATTGACACCTCTGCACGGAGTCCTGCCGCACAACCTGACAGAATACTTTTGGTCTGACTCACAAATGTGCTTCTGGAAGAATAGTCAAATTCCCATAAACACACTTCTAAACCTTTTGGAAAGCACTCGGAAGCGCTGGAGCTGCTATAGCTGCAAAGGAAGCATGCATTCACATCATATTAAAAATGTGATGTCAGTCAAGTTCATGTGCTTATGAAGGCAGACGAGCAAATATTTTTGGCAATATAGTGAATTTGAACCCTTCTGGACTTCTAGCGATACTTTGCTGGTGGGTCCCACTCATGTCCTGCGAGTGGCAGCAAAGCACCGCTGAGCGTTGGCGCGACACAGCAGAAGAAGTGTGAACACTTCAGTAGATTTACGGATGCAGGGAAATGGGGTAAGTGTTGGTTTATTTTTCACGCGTTTTATCAAAAATGACATAAAAAATCTCTTACTGATCGGTTATACATTTGTTCTTAATTTTAAATGGGGGACGATGCCTGTCATGACGTGCAATCCACCGCTATTTTGTCAGAGCTAATCGTGACAGCTGCTGTCCGCCTACACATAGCAGCATTTCTGTCACTACTAGCCACGTAGCGCCTAGCATTGTCTGTGGTGTTATTTTAGCTCGCTTATATTTGGGTCTAATTAAGATGCCTTTAACGGAGAGCCGGCCGAATGTCAAGTCAAACAAACATTACGCGGACCGCAAGGAGCTTTGCAGGCAGGGACTTCAGCTGGAGCCGCTAGCCGGTGACAAAAATAACCAGCTAATTAAATTTTCATTCATAGGAGCATCTTTAAGAGAAGCACTGCTGTTGCATCATCAGCTGGTAGTAAAAGACAAAAGCAGGGCGCCTTTTGAGTCTGTCCTACATTTCGCTCAGTTGCATGAGACGCATCAGATCTATTTTTGCATGCCCTCATGGTCCAAAAAATAAAATAAAAGAATAATCTGGGTGTTGGAAAGCTGTGGATTTTCAGGGAACTCAAACTGTCTTATGTGTGTAAACTTTGTATTTGTTGTTCAGTTCTCCACAGTACTTTATTATGTGTTGTTATTAGGTATTGTTCCTATGTGGAAGGTGCAGGGTGTTTTTTGTTTTTAATACTATGCTCTTTTCATATAGGTATGATCTGTAACTGAGATATGTACACTTACTGGACATTTTATTCGGCACAGCTTGCTAGTATTGGGTTGTTCCCCTTTTTACCTGGTATGGATTTAACCAGGTGCTGGAAAGATTCCTCCGAGATTTCCTTTAGGATGTGAGTCACATCCTAAAGGTGCTCTGTTGGACTCAGATCTGGCGACTGTGGAGGTCACTTGAGTACAGTGAACTCATTGTTGTGTTTAAGAAACCAGGTTGATGATCTGAGCTTGGTAACGTTGCATCTTATCCTGGCAGCCAACAAAAAGGGACAGACATGGTCAGAAACAATATAGGTATGAAAATTTAAATAAATAAATAATAATAACATTGAAGTTTGTTAAATGAGCCCATAGTTTCATTTATCAGACACACATTCGGGTGGTTTTTTTTCTGCTTTTCAAACATGAATTCATTTAAAATTAATTATCCTTTATTTTATGCCTTTATATTCAATTTTTCATCTCTCCAGTTTCATATGCACTGATTCATGTCAAATGAATATATTTTACCTTTAAAAGGCAATGTTGTCCACATTTGGAGACAGGATGGGGGTGGCGGTAGTGGGAATTTTACAGTTGGATTGTTTTAATTGTTTTTTTTTTTATTATCATTAAGAACTCCTTGGTTATGTTTTGTCTATAGAAATGCCCCAGTTAGGTTTGAGTTGCAATACAGTGGAAGCTGCTTTTAGAAAGCCCTCAGGACAGCTGACATGTGTCTTCTAAAGAATCTAAATAAGACACAAAATATGCTTCCTATTAAAATACATCAGTGTCAAAGTCTGTCACCAAAAATAAATAAGTAAATAAAATAAAAATTTGTGTCCATGAACATGCATTAGATTGTGTGTGTGTGATTACTTCACGTTTGCTCAGATAAGCAGTATATGATGAACATTTTATTTCCTTTACTCCAGTCTGCCTGAATCTTGCTGACCTTTAATGCTGACTGGCCCCTCCAGCCATCTAACAACATGCAAGGATTCTACTCCAAGCTCGACTCCTCCCCTTCTTCGTCCCCCTTGTTGGGACCTGGCCTCAGGGGAGATGGTGCTCCCGTACCTCTCAGCCTGGCTCTGGAGACGGAGAGAGCTCAGGCCCTCCTGCAGACTTTCAGTTCCGCCTCCCTGCTGGCGTCGGCAGGACTCGGGATGTTCTGTGTGGTGGCAGACCACGCCCTCCAGCTGTCTGTCATACAGCAACACTTGTGGCTGCGTGCTGTCTTGGACAACGCCACGCACGGATTGGTGGGGCTGTGGTCATGGGCGGTTGTTATTGGACTGAGGAAAAAGAGCGATTTATATGAGGTGTTACTCGCAGGGCTCCTGGCATCAATCATAGACCTGGACCACTTCTATATGGCTGGATCCTTATCACTCAAGGTAAGACTTTCGCCATAGAGGGTTAATCTGAATGCTTAATAAGCGTACAAATGATAGGGTACAAAGTATTCCCTAAGTCCTTCACCTTTCTCTTGGAGAGCTAATTATTTAGTGATTAAGTCTTAAATGCACCCATATACAGTGGGGCAAAAAAGTATTTAGTCAGCCACCGATTGTGCAAGTTCCCCCACTTAAAATGATGACAGAGGTCAGTAATTTGCACCAGAGGTACACTTCAACTGTGAGAGACAGAATGTGAAAAAAAAATCCATGAATTCACATGGTAGGATTTGTAAAGAATTTATTCGTAAATCAGGGTGGAAAATAAGTATTTGGTCAATAACAAAAATACAACTCAATACTTTGTAACATAACCTTTGTTGGCAATAACAGAGGTCAAACGTTTACTATAGGTCTTTACCAGGTTTGCACACACAGTAGCTGGTATTTTGGCCCATTCCTCCATGCAGATCTTCTCAAGAGCAGTGATGTTTTGGGGCTGTCGCCGAGCAACACGGACTTTCAACTCCCGCCACAGATTTTCTATGGGGTTGAGGTCTGGAGACTGGCTAGGCCACTCCAGGACTTTCAAATGCTTCTTACGGAGCCACTCCTTTGTTGCCCGGGCGGTGTGTTTTGGATCATTGTCATGTTGGAAGACCCAGCCTCGTTTCATCTTCAAAGTTCTCACTGATGGAAGGAGGTTTTGGCTCAAAATCTCACGATACTTGGCCCCATTCATTCTGTCCTTAACACGGATCAGTCGTCCTGTCCCCTTGGCAGAAAAACAGCCCCATAGCATGATGTTTCCACCCCCATGCTTCACAGTAGGTATGGTGTTCTTGGGATGCAACTCAGTATTCTTCTTCCTCCAAACACGACGAGTTGAGTTTATACCAAAAAGTTCTACTTTGGTTTCATCTGACCACATGACATTCTCCCAATCCTCTGCTGTATCATCCATGTGCTCTCTGGCAAACTTCAGACGGGCCTGGACATGCACTGGCTTCAGCAGCGGAACACGTCTGGCACTGCGGGATTTGATTCCCTGCCGTTGTAGTGTGTTACTGATGGTGACCTTTGTTACTTTGGTCCCAGCTCTCTGCAGGTCATTCACCAGGTCCCCCCGTGTGGTTCTGGGATCTTTGCTCACCGTTCTCATGATCATTTTGACCCCACGGGATGAGATCTTGCGTGGAGCCCCAGATCGAGGGAGATTATCAGTGGTCTTGTATGTCTTCCATGTTCTGATGATTGCTCCCACAGTTGATTTTTTCACACCAAGCTGCTTGCCTATTGTAGATTCACTCTTCCCAGTCTGGTGCAGGTCTACAATTCTTTTCCTGGTGTCCTTCGAAAGCTCTTTGGTCTTGGCCATGGCGGAGTTTGGAGTCTGACTGGTTGAGGCTGTGGACAGGTGTCTTTTATACAGATGATGAGGTCAAACAGGTGCCATTCATACAGGTAACGAGTGGGGGACAGAAAAGCTTCTTACAGAAGACGTTACAGGTCTGTGAGAGCCAGGGATTTTCCTTGTTTGAGGTGACCAAATACTTATTTTCCACCCTGATTTACGAATAAATTCTTTACAAATCCTACCATGTGAATTCATGGATTTTTTTTTCACATTCTGTCTCTCACAGTTGAAGTGTACCTCTGGTGCAAATTACTGACCTCTGTCATCATTTTAAGTGGGGGAACTTGCACAATCGGTGGCTGACTAAATACTTTTTTGCCCCACTGTATGTGCCATTATAGTAGCTTACAGGACACAATGTTCATTATAACCTTCCCACTGAGAGAAAACACTGAAACAACCCATGCAGAAAATTTTAATTTCACAGACTTGTTTTTATTTTTAAGCCTCATAACTTGCTATTTATCAGGGATTGTAGGTGTTTGTGTTTGGCAGCAGCCATGTTTTCCTTGTAAATGTATTCAGTTTCTTTGTCAGATAATCCACGGGGATGCTAAATCAAACGAGCGAGCCAGGAGAACCAATGCTGGAGTGCAAATGGTTTCTACTCCAAATGGCCACTGAATATTAATAAGTTTGGATCCTTATGAGAAAGATTTTTTGGGGGGTATTTTGCCTTTGTTACATAACAACAGTTAGACACAGAAGAAATGATGGGAAAATAAGTGGCACGCAGTAACAGGCTTGGGGCAGAATTCAATCTGGGCTTTTCTGATATGGATTTTATGCCGGGAACATAGCACAATCCACAGGGTGAGCTATGATGACGCACCAAGAAAAATACTACTTCATTTTACATGTATGTTAAAAAATGAATGTCATCCATTACATCATTGAAATAATGATGTAGTCTGGCTTGCTACACAGCCAGACTGTGTAGCAATGAATCAAAAATTTAAATTGTATCTTTAGACACTTTCACTGGCAGAAACACAGCATTGGTTCTCATTTCTTTAGTTGAATCTACAAAAAAAAAGTTAGTAACTTCTTTTATTGTGTTACTGATAAAGAACACAGACAATAGATAACAGTTTAATTGACAGGCATAAAACTGTATGTCAGCACCAACAAAGTGATTCTCAAAGAGCAATTAGCTAAACACTTGGTATATCTTAGCATGGTGTGCAGTGTGAAAAAACTGAACAGCATCTATAAGTCATATAAATACAAAAAGTTCCAGCAAAGATCTAAGAGATGCATCTGACCTGTCAGTTGATCCATCTACATATACATATGTAAGTATGTATACATATGCATACATACATACATTTAGAGATGTACCTCATACACATATGTGTGTGTGCGTGTGCTGGAGCATGACTCATGACAGGATCTCCACAGTACAGAACACTGTTGACATGGATTGACATGTTTCCAAAGGACATACGTGGTGCTAACGCAGTCTCTCACTGCTCTTCCAGGCTGCTGTCTCACTCCCTCAGCGTCCACCGCTGCACTGTTCCTCTCTCATTCCTATCATCTGTCTCACTCTCCGCTTCCTCATGTGGCTCGGGCGCCTCAAAGACGCTTGGTGCTCCTTGCCATGGATGCTTTTCATTTCCATGGTGACACACCACGTCCGGGATGCAGTGCGCCACGGCCTGTGGGTGTGCCCATTCGGCAACACGGCGCCGATCCCATACTGGTTATACGTCAGCACCACGGCGACGCTCCCTCACCTGTGTTCAGTGCTCATGTACCTGACGGGAACCAGAGATGTGATATTCACTAAACACGGGGTGGCCATCGATGTTTAAGGCATCACCAACTTTGGATCACCTTTGGATAAAAATGTTCTTAGCTATTTAAAATAATTATCAAATACCTTTCAATTCTGAAGAACACGTATATATGGCTATGAAGACATTTTTCAGTTCATTTGACATAAATAATGAAAACTTTTTGTTTTCTTTTCTCACAAAAGAATGAGAAAGCTCATTATATTATAATGAAAAAAGTAAACGTATGACTTTTCATTGGTGGAGATGGCTGTAAAATACTAAATTAGCTTTTTGAAATGGGAACATCCCAATATAAGTGCCAATCACTGTTTTTGTTTGTTTGTTTATTTTCCTTTTCATGGCATGGATTTGTATCAGAATCCTCTTCAATAACCTGGGGACTAAATGTAAAGATGTGAACCCTCTTTTTACTCATATCTTTTTTACCAGGGCTTGCCCAACTTTTTGCTCACCTACACAACACCTCACAGACTTAAACCCCGATGGAGGTTAATCACTTCTACTGTCACTATCCAGCCTCATTCAAAGGGCGCTGAAGGAAACGTCAACCAAAGGCAAAATCAACTCCAGGCTCTGCGAGACTTCTTTCAGTTTCACTCTTAGTGCACCTCAAAACTGTTTTTCTTTAGTGTACGTTAAAAATCTGCCCACATACGGTTCTTTATTTCCCATGTCTATTACCAGCAGCTAAACAAAATGTTGTCTTTGGCTGTTAATGCTTGTAATATCCAGCATGTCAACACACTGCAACTTTCATTTTCCTGCCTGGAGAAGCCTTAATGTTCACTCAGTCTACTCAGTCAGTAACTTTTCCTGTAATGGTCAGTTTTTAGAAATCAGTTTGCAGGGTAAGTTGAGCCAGCCACAGAAATGGATAACATCAAGTCTCCTTATTCCAAAGGTGAAACTTTGCCAACAGTGAGTTATATGTGGCTCAGAGCCTTCTTTACTGTGCACGTCAATCATCACAGGAAGGGAATGAATCCCCTTTTAAGACATGCTGTAGTAAAGATGCTCAGTTAGGTTTTGGCTTCCTGCTGTTATGTATTTCTTTGACGGCTTCAAGCTCGGCCCTCGTCGTTTGAGCAAAAACTGTGACGGACGAGTAAAGTCGGTGTGATTTGGTGTCTTGACTGACATCTTGTTTTTACACTAAACATGAGCAGAAAAGAGGACAGCATGGAGTGAAACTTGAAAACAAGTTGAGTTTTGATTTAGATCATCAAAATGGAAGAAAGGGGACATGCTGTGTTAATTATCTGTGCATGGTTCCAGCATTTTTCCTCCCATAATGCTGCCATATTTATATGGCTAACAGTGTGAGGTACAGTCTGTATCAGGGGTGTCCAACTCCAGGCCTCAAGGGCCGGTGTCCTGCAGGTTTTAGATATCACTCTGGGTCAACACACCTGACTCAAATGATTAGTTCATTACCAGGCCTCTGGAGAACTCCAAGACATGTTGAGGAGGTCATTTAGCCATTTAAATCAGCTGTGTTGGATCAAGGACACATCTAAATCCTGCAGGACACCGGCCCTTGAGGCCTGGAGTTGGACACCCCTGGTCTATATGCTGAAATTTAGCTTTTCAGCGGTGAAAACAGGGTTTGCAGGACTGTTTGTTTTCACTCATTATAATCACTTTGCTGCATTATCAGCAGCAAAGATATACCACATATAGAGTTTTTTGTCATTACACTGTTTTTAGATGTAGACCAAATACATAAACACTCATTAACAGTATTATACACTGGTTTAAATGATGCTTAGTAATGTTGTATTATAGTGGGTTTAGAAATGGGTATTTGAATATAAGCAACATGCTTTCAGTATAAGAGAAGGTGGACTTGAATTGTCTGTTTCCAGATGGAAAACAGGGATACATTTTTGTAAAGCTGGTGCTTGGTGATTAAGGTTGTAGTTGTGCCTGTTGTCCACTAGGTGGCTACTGTAGTTTCACTTTTGATGATCTTTATTTATTTATTTATTTATTTATTTATTTCCATTAGTAAGTGGAGGTAAGTCAGGAATATTTAGTTGTGATTGTGAAATAAAATAATGGATGAGGGGGAGAAAGTTTGAAAAGTGCTCATTGTTTGGGGGGAGAAAAACCAACAAACTTGCTGGTACATAATAGTTTGAAGTGCTCTTTATTTGATTTATTACAGGCTTGTCTGTTTTGTTGCTACTTTCTTGGAAGGGTCACAGAACGGGTCGGAAACAACTGTTTGAGTAACAGAAGTGTTGAGTAACACTGGAGTTTTAAATAAAACCCAACCAACATAGAAGACAAAGGCATTGTAAAGCTTTGCTTATGACTACCAGGATGCGGAAAAACAGCTTTAACAGTGGCTAACAGAGCACCGGCCTCCACTTTACACCTATTTAACTTGAAGTTTAGTGCTTATGGAAGGAATTTACATGCTGGCTGTTGTCCCACTTTAACTGCCAGTGTCATTTTCTCCTTTAGGTCTACCATATGACTTTAAGTGTTGGATTTTGCACTATTTAAGTTTTGTGCTTTAAAATAATGTTTTGTATTTTTGGACAAATATGTTTTTGTTTAATAGTAAAGTATATAGTAACAAGATAGTTTTAATGTAGTGTTATTTTATCTCAATAAAATGTATCCTGTGTATATTTGCTGTGTTTTTGTATAATGACTTGCATCTTTCTGAAGTTCTCTAAGGGCTCTGAAAGTTTTTCATCACGGGGCAAGGTCTGGTTATTTGCTCAAAAATAAAGAAATGAGGGGGGTGGGCATGCTTTCAGCTGTTCCCCTGTTTTCCAGGGGATTGCAGAGGATCCACGTGTTTGATTTGGCACTGATTTGACATCCTGACACAATCCTCCTATTTTTCTGGGCTTTCGTCCAGCAGTAGGAGTACACTAGCTCAGGCCTCCTCCGAGATCTTTTTGTGTGAAAGGCAAATGTGCAAACTGCCAGACCAGGGGCCATATTTAGGTGGTTTTTGTGTCTTACCCTTTCACCACCAGGAGGCAGCATTTTACCAGAAAAGTTTTAGTGAAGTGTCCCAGAAAAACCAGATAAATGCAGCATTTGATCTAATAAGACTTTGGTTCAGTGGTTAGTACTGTCAACTCAGAGCAAGGAGATTCTGGGTTCAAACCTCACAAAGGAAATTTGGTTCAAAACTGCTTGTGAATGTTTGTATCTGTGAAGGATTGTTGACTTTTTCAGGGCCCTTCTCCAGCATAAGTTACTGTAGTGACATACCCTGATAAGAAACAAACCACCTTCATAGTCTAAAAAAAGCCAAAGCCAAGGTTAACCCTGACATTACCGGAGACAAAATCCTGCTTCACAGTGCATGCCTGGTGGGATAAATGTTCTAAGATCCCTCGTTAAGCACAGTTGAGTGCACAGCTATGAAACACTAAGCATATACAGTAATTGTCTGGTCTGAGATACATTAACCAAAAGGCTTACTTGGCAAAGCTCACTGTTGGTAACATAAGACAGTTACCTCCATTTATAAACTAACGATGGCAAACACGAGCAATAACAGCTTTTATCTTTCTAAGTGGTATTGTCTTAAACTGACCTATAGGGTCAGTACAAAGCCCTTGTGCTAATGTGCTAATGCAATACTGTGTGTATTCCACTCACAGTACGTTTATACTTGATGATTTACACTGCTCAAACAGAAGCGCAGATTGGAAAATAATTCTGTGCATTTTTTTCCTTTTATCACCAAGATTATAGCTCTTTATTTGGCTGAGAGTGTCACGCCCGACTGCACCGAGTACTATAAGATTTAAATATCAAAGGTTTCCGAGCTATAATGTACGGCTGTTATGGTAGGCATAAACAGAAGCACTGAGAGCCACAATGAAGACTTGTCTTATTTGCACCACAAACATTGCCTTTTATGTTATATTTCCTTACACGGTGTAGAGATATTCATCACCCTTCTTTGACTTTATTAGTAGCACTACCTGGTGCCTTTGTCTGGCTATGACAAAGTATCTTTGCGCTAAACCCCCCTGCACCACAAATAAGACTGTTGTCAAAGTGTGATCAGAATATCGGGGTTATTTCCTTCTAATTATTAATCTTAAAATTCCTTGTCACAAAGACAAGAAAAGGTAGCTTAAGCATTTAGACGTCAGAAACTGCCTCAAAGAGAAAAGGCCTTAAGGGGAAATTCTTTCAGCTTTTACACAATGCAAAGGACCAAACAATAACAAACATCTTTTGTTTTTGAGTAACTCTAGACAATTGGATTTTGTTTTCCACCAAACAACCAAAGAATAAACTGTGATACACAAGGAAGTAGATAAACTTTATAAAACAAATGCACAGCTGTACTGAAAAGATAATGGAAACTACGGACAAAAGGTTAGTGAACCATAACATTGAATTTTCATGGGAAACAAAAGAGAAAAAAAAGGAATAGAAGTGTGATAAAATAGTTTTTTTTTTAATTTCACAGACACCAGGACAGGAAGGAAGAAAAAAAAAAAAACAGCTTATGGTGATATTTGTTGAACACAAGGAAACAAAAATGACTATGTACATCTGAGAATGGATGCCTGAGTTTCATCTGAGTTGCAAGAACTAAAAATCAACAGGCTCCTCTACCTGTCACATATCGCAGAGGAACATAGACTGTAAATGAAGTTTGTCCACACAGAAAAAAACAAAACAAATAACAAAAACACCAAGAAAGACATAGAAAGAACTCCATAGGCATACACTTACAGAAAACATGTCACATTGAACCCTTAAAAACAAAATAGACAGGGTGAACAACAGTCACGGATATAACAATAATAATGATAATAATAATAATAGTAATAGTAAAAACACATCTTATTTATAGGCGCCTTTTAAAACATATGGCACTGTGCCCGGAAAATTGAATCTGATGGATGGTTTATACAATTGATCAAAGTTTACTTTGAATATTTATCATAAAAATATATTTAAAACAGGAATTTCACTTTTACATTACTGTGTAGATTGGAAAAAATATTAACTTTATTACCTGTAAATCCAGCAATTATGGCAAAGTGGCTTCTATGTTATATTTACCATCTTTTTTAAATTCCTAATTTGGCCTTATAAAACTGAATATTTAGTATAAAAGTCACACAGAGAGCAGGTAGTGGGTTCACTCTTGATTAAAGTTTTTTTTTTTTGACTGGACCTTGGAAGGACAAGACAAGCATAAGGAAAAGAATTTACTATACAAAGATTCAGCTACAAAGATTGTTTTAAATGACAAAAAGATGACATTCATTGCACCAATAGTAATATTTAAAATAAAAAAAACAGAAGAAATTAAAATCAAATTTGTGTGCACATTCTAGTACAAAAGCTCCAAATGCATCCTTTTATATCTCACATCCATCAGAGCCCCGAATTTACTGGAACACAATTTAAAAAGGAAGTAAAGGGCGGGTTCTCAAATTGACTCTGTGAATAATTTTTAAAATATTTCACTGTCTTTGTGAATGTTGCCACCAGAATGGAGGAAGGAGAGTGTCAGTGAAAAGAAAACATCCATTTGTGGTTCTATTTAAAAAAAAAAAAGGAATTAAACATTGGATAAGGACTAACTCAGTAAACACGTTGTCCATACAGTAATCGTACAGTAACACAGCTTCATATAACTGGGGGGAAAAAACACACATACACAATGCTGGGAAGACTCACAAGAAATGGCTTAGCTCAGGCTATTAATCCTATTGAAATCTCCCTTCATTGACACTGTATTCACTTCCAATTCGTCCAATCAGTTTTAGTATTGACCTAGAGTGATTGACAGGGAGCATGTAATGTATTTACCGATGTAATATTTGTGTAGAAGGACAGATTTATTAAAAGGAAATGTCCTTAACACAAGACTGAGCTAAACCATGTCTGTCAACCTACCCCAAAAATTATGTTTTTTCCTTACATATAAACATCACATATAACATAGGTATGCATTTTTTAAAGTTTGATATACAATAATATACAAAAAAGCTTCAACTGGATCCATGCATAATATGTGGAGCTAGCTTGAGAGACAATACAGTTGCCAAACTGGGAAAAACAAAAAAAAGTTTGACTTAGATGCAGCTTGTGTTTCTGAAATGACAGCCAGCAAAAGAAACTACACAGCCTTAGATGAGCAGAACGTAACAACCAAACCAGCAGAAAGAAAGAAAGAAAAATTGCTTCTCAAGCAGAAGAGCCTCTCGATTCCATCTGTGGTGCAAAGCTAGCAGGACACAAGGTTTATAGGCACAGGTGTGAAAAGCAGGACTAAAGCAGACAAGCTGTATCGGAGGTATTTTTAAGTGTTGGCCACCCAGAAATCGAGTGTTTTCTGTGAGGCGATGGGTTTTGAGACAGATGTACAGTGAGCGAGGGTTACTCTTGTCAGTTTATTGCGTGCGTGCTCATCTCCACCACCGCCCAGCATGCACTGATCTACCTCATAAACTCAAAGGTTAAATGAGCAGCTGATGCAGGTGGTTCTTACATTTGTACAATCTCTGCAATTGATGGCAACTATTTGATCTGTGCCAATGCCCCGCTGTTTATTTCCTCTCCCCAAATGTCCCCTAAAAAAACAAACAAAAAACCCCAAGAAAAATCAGCATCCTAAAACCATCGTTTACATTCATTTTACTAACTGCAGTGAAAGCCTAGTGCTGCGTACCCCTTTCGATGTTAGTTACTATGGTGAACAAGACCGTAGTAACCACCCAGAATGCACCTCTCTCGTGTATGGACAGATATGAGGCGTGCGAGTATACACATTGTTCATAATGATATCAAATGAAGCACTTTCTGCATCACTTTCCATGTTTCGTGTTAAAATAAAGCAAGCTACTTTGTAGCACTTTTTGCTTTTGTCCCCTCAAAGGCCCTTTGAGGGCCCCTTTTGATCTAAACCTTTGTCCTCATTTCATTAGTAACATCACTCTAATCTTGTAATTTATTTAAAAAAACCCAATAAAAAACATGATCTTTTTTTAATGGCCTCATTATGTCATATTTTGTCTTTGGCTGACTACACCAGTCAGTTTATGACAACAATTTTCATCTATTCCAATTAAATTTTAAGTTCCAGCTTTTCAGATTTACTACTTTCCTCTTCTTCTTATGATTTCATGGTTTGACTTAATAATGAATCTGAACAAAACACACGCCCATTTTTTTTTAAACACAATGACCCTGGGGTTATTATTATTGGAATCTAGACAAAACTGCTGAATATGTATGCTCCAATATTCTCTAGATGACAAAGAATCCATGTATTTTCATAATGCTGGTGATCTGTGAAAGGCCAGTATCTTTCCCTCTTTCTCTTATGCGAGTCTTTCGTTCGCACACATTTAGAAACAGTGAATGGATGGACAGAAAGAACTACAACAAAAGAAACAAAACCTTTACTTAATATGCCAGACAACATAACAGGGATATCATGCAACATAAAATCACTTTTGATAAATGAAACAAAGTCTATTAAACCCCGGACCTCATTCTCTATGTCCATATTCTCCCTCGTGCCAGTAGCAGGTGACAGGTTGCTCCCTGCCTCCCACCTGAGCCCATAATGCCCGTCATTGCTTCTTTGGCATCAGACACGCACAGAAATTAGCAGAAGTGTTGCTTCCTTCACAGCATTGAGTCGGTCAATCAGTCGAGGTGAGAATGAACACACGCTATATGTGTTACCTCTCACAGTGATTGAGAGTGTGAGGAGTTCTGGGTGATGAGTTCTTCCAGAAACAATGTTCCCCTTTGCTCCTGTTTGGCAGCTGCACTTGTTTTTCCTTATTTGTTGCTTAAAAGTAAAAAAAAATGTTTGGGGAGACTTGACAGAGCACTGGTTATGAGTGAACTCAAATGTCCCTGTGCAGTGTCGCTCCTACAGTCGTGTGTAGTAGTGAGCATTGCTGAAGTGAAGAGGACTGTCCCTATACCCATGGACGGCAGGTAGGAGTCTCATGTTGCATTATGGGTAGTGCACTTGTACTCACTGAATATGTCCAAGGAAATCTTTCAAAAAACTGCCCATCAGTCAGCCGATATAAACTGGTAATGACCTTACTTTGTCAAGTTCTTTACATGAGTTAGTTCCTGCTGCCTTGGATTGTGGATGGACTCTTGAATGACGCTCTGTGGTTAATGTAGCCAAATATGGACGGTCAGCATGTTAACAGCGGGGAATGGTACAAGCTGACTCACTGGTGAAACCTCAGAAGGGGCTGATGGGTTGAAGAGGTTTCAAATTAACCTGAGATGAGAGGAGAAAAAGCTGATGAAAAATGAAGAGTACCTGTGACATCTATATCTGAGAGTGATGAGTTTCTGAATTTCTTTGTGGATAAAGTTGATCATGTCCGTATGAGCATTGGTTCTTCAATACCATCTGTTTGTGTCTCTGGGTCACCTCCCCTTCATTTACTGTCAGTGTTTAACCCAATGACCATACATGACCTTTCACTTCTGCTGGATAAAATGAAAATTACCACTTGTGCAAATTACATTCTACCTGCTGGGCTGTTTAAAAATGCTCTCTCTGTCATTGGCCCCTCTATTGTAGAGATATGCAATGCCTCTCTTTTAACAGGTGTGGTCCCTAGGTTCTGTAAACATGCTGTTGTTGAGCCGATATTAAAAAAAGAGCAGTTTGGATCCAACTCAGCTTAAGAATTATAGGCCTATCTCTAAGCTTCCATTATTATCGAAAATTCTGGAAAAAGTAGTTGCAGAACAACTTACCACTTTTTTAGAAAAACATGAAATTTATGACAAATTTCAGTCAGGTTTCCGTAAAAGTCACTCAACAGAAACTGCATTACTTAAAGTCTCTAGTGACATTATGATGTCAGCTGACTCCGGAGCATCCTCAGTCATGGTTTTGTTGGACTTGACATCTGCCTTTGACACCACTGACCATACCATCCTGATTAACAGGCTCCGGGACATAGTCGGTGTGTCCGGTCTGGCTTTGAAGTGGTTTCAGTCATACCTCTCCAACAGATCTTTTAGTGTTTTTGCAAATCTGTTTATGTCACATTCTAAAGATCTGAGATGTGGGGTAACGCAGGGTTCAGTTCTGGGTCCTATTCTTTTTCTTTTGTACATGTTACCTCTAGGACTTATAATTAGGCAGTTCCCTGAGGTGTCTTATCACTTCTATGCTGATGATATTCAGCTCTATTGTTCTTTTAAGTCGATGGAAGTCCATAAACTGTCCTCTTTAATTAAATGTTTAGCTTCCATTGAACAGTGGCTTGGTGACAACTACTTACAGTTGAACTCTGAGATTAATTATTGCCCCCGACAACCAGATATCTCTAATCAAACAGCATCTTGGTTCTCTTGGCTCATCTGTTCACCCGAGCCTCAGGTACCTTGGTGTGATCTTTGATTCTGCCATGTCCCAAGAACAACACTCTCGCCAGTTAATTAGGAATTGCCTTTTTCAGCTAAGAAACGTCTCTAAACTGCGAACTTTGCTGTCTAAGTCTGAGTTAGAAATGGTTATTCATGCTTTTATTTCTTCTCGCTTAGATTATTGTAACAGCCTTTTTCTTTGTTTGAGCAAAAGGAATCTTGACCGTCTCCAGTCAGTCCAGAATGCTGCTGCAAGGCTTTTAACTAAGACATGAAAAAGAGACCACATTACACCAGTGTTACGTTCATTACACTGGCTTCCAGTACATTTTAGAATTCATTTTAAAATCTTGGTACTGACTTTTAAAGCTTTGAATTGTGATGCCCCTGCCTACATTTCTGATCTTTTAGAACCCCACGCTCCCTCTCGCAGCCTGAGATCTTCTAATCAAAGGCTGTTGGTAGTCCCACGAACTCGTTTTAAGACCAGAGGTGATAGATCTTTTAGAGCGGTGGCCCCCAGGTTGTGGAATGCTCTCCCTCCATCATTACGTTGCCTTGATTGTATTTATTCTTTTAAAAAGCAACTTAAGACTCATTTATTTAGATTGGCTTTTAATTAGATTTGTGCTGTGTTTTATTATGAATGTATTTTATGTATTTCTGTTTTATATTACTGTGAAGCACTTTGTGGTTTTTATCCTGTGAAAAGTGCTATATAAATAAATTGATTTGATTTGATTTGAAGATAGGAAGGGAGCACATGAAGGAGAGCAGAGTAGACGGAAGCAGGAGGGAAAAAGGTTTTACAAAAGCACAGATTTAAATAGCAGAGTTAGATGACAGATATGCAGCCATACTTGGAGGGTTATAATCTGTGTGTATGTGTGTGTGTGTGTGTGTGTGTGTGTGTGTGTGTGTGTGTGTGTGTGTGTGTGTGTGTGTGTGTGTTAGCCTTATAATCACAAGTTGGCTAGCTATCTGAAGGGTTGTCTGAATGTTGTTTATAGCATTCTTTTGAACCATTTTGGTTCTTCTTTAGGCAGTGGCTCACTAGCTTAGTGCTCTTTTGAGGGCATTTTGAAAGAAGTGACATTTAATTAGGAGTTTAATTATCTCCTTGCCACAGAATCTGTTCACCAGTGAAATGTCTGAAACTGTCAAAACTCCCAAATGTGCTCATCTAAACACAAAAGCAGCCAGGTATGTTCATATATGCAGCATAGTTTATGTAAGGGGGGAATAAAAATGGCAAAAAGCCTCTAAAAAAATAGTAACAGTTTCTTACATTAGATTGGGATGGACTTCATCTTGACCATAGAGGTGAGCTCTTGTTTGGTGGCATGATCACGTCGCCTCTGTCTCATCCTGGATATACAAAATGAAACCATCAACACTGACTGACAAAAACTTTAAGAATGCCAGGCTATCCAAAAAAAAAGAAACAAAGAAAAAAATGTTACTCAAACTAAAACAGAGACACAGACCACACAGTCATGGCCTGTGGATGTGGGATATGCCTGTGTGTGTATTTTTCTTACCACACAACAAAGATGAGGGAAAAGATGGTGGTGAGGATGACCACAGAGAACAAAACCAGGAGAATCACCAGACCTAAATTACCTTCATCCCCGTGTTTAGAACCTGGGTGGGAAGAGAAGAGGAGCAGAGGAGAAGGGAGGTTCAGCAAAACAAGCAGGGTGGGAGGTACAGAGAAGGACAGATGACAGAATTCACACAGGACCTTGCAGAGAGACGAACGCACACATAATGGAATAAGCAGATGTAAAAGTGCAGTGAAATAAATACAATAAAAGTCCAAATTGGCATAACATGGGGAGAAGTTTATACATCTATGTGAGACAAAAATGGAAAGAAAAAAAGCTGTGTGTGTTCCTGGATTTAATTACTCCCTGGTGAGAAGCTAATTTGAAATCTGCCATTATGGCTTTTCACCCAAACATGCATTTATTATACTGAGAGGGGTAAACAACTCGCTTTCACATACACAAATGAGAGAAAACATCACCCCGAACTGTAAAAGTACCAACACATCCAAAAACGAAAACGCAAAAGTGCATATCACTGACAGCATTAAAAGGTGATTTATGAGCACATCTGCAAACGACAGTGCTTTCTCTCACACGCTGACACAAATAGAAGAAGACATCTGCTTCACAGGACACCAGTTTAAATAATCCAACAGCACCAGTCACAGGCTTTTAGCCTGTCCTCCACTGCCAAACCTGGAGTTGTCTCCTTGTATATACTGCGTGTGGGTGGGTGTATACTTGTTGTGCGTATCCTGCATGTGTATATTTTAGACGGCATGCTTGCAGCTGCAGGCTGCTTTTAACTCTGTTTTTTTCCCACGTATACCTGAGCTTGCCATGTACTTTGCTTTCATCCAGTGTGCACACAGCATCGTAGAAAACATGACATCCCACAGGTGCCAATTACTGCAATTATATGTAATTTGGTGATGAAGCCAGGCACAAGCTACTTGCACTGTTCTATCAAGTAGCAAGTAATAACCATAATAAATGCCTTCCTAGAGATTGCTGCTGCATCAATGCCCGATGAGCCTTCTTAACGCCACCAAAACACAAGGTAAAAACATCTCGTCTTGCGCTTATTAGGCTATGATTCGCATGGTTCAGTGGTTTTCAATCATTTTCATCTAATGTATGCTCAAAAAGGCCCAATAGATACACTGAAGGACACCTACATCATTAAAAAAACATATTTCTCTTTTTTCACCTCTATCTCAGTAACTGTTCATCTGATCCGCTTCAAACTTGTTGGGCATGTTACTGGAAACTGGAGTAAGTGCAGTGTTAAGTGCACTTAAAATCACTTGGACAAGAGGTGCTCATATTTTGGCTAAAAACTGTTCTCTGATAGTAGTATTTCCTCCACAGTGACTGCTGTCTACCCCATGCTATGTGTGAGGGGGAGGAGGAGGACCACACATACACACAAGGGAAATGTATAATTGGCTGTCTTTGTGATGACATCGCAGACATTAACGCATCCCCAAGCCTCTTACCCTTAAGTTTGACGACCACAACAACTGTTTTGTAAAACTTTTACAAAACATAAGGTCAGGCCATCCACACTAATTCAAGGGGCTATTGGGTCAAAGAACCAGAAAGACCTTTCTAAGTGGTATGGGAAAGCAAAATGCATATATAAACATAATTTTCATTCTACTGCTATGTGTTTAATTCCTCTAATAACTGTAAATAATGCCTCAGCTTCTCAGCTGTTGAAGATAACTGAGTAAAGTCTAGACGGAGCGAGAGCGGAAAAAAAACAATCAAGAAACATCAGTATGCGAGAACTGATCCAAGATTTGAGCCGCTACACTGTTGTGCTACCTGCTGCTAAAACATGTTAATAAATGAAAATCATTTATGGTTAAAATTACTTATTATTTTATATATAATATTACTTATTAAATTACTTAGTAATGAAACGATAATAGCAACTGTTACAGAGCAGGTCTAATATTAGTAGTGCTAAAAGGGGTTGTGGTAATTGTGGTGGCAACCTAGGTGGTGTAGTACTAATCTAGTGACATTAGCTGCACTCTAGTTTACCCCCAACATATCTGATTGTAATAACAGTTTTCTTTTGGTGTCTTACCCCGTGACTTTGGAGTGGAGGCTTCAGGCTTTGATTTGGTTGGGAGAGTAAAGATGTCCTCTGGTTCCACATCAGGCTCAGGGGTGGTATAGTCTGTAAGGCAAACACAGGCCCAGAGTAAGTTTTTTTTTACTTTAGTCAGTAAACAGGAATAGTACAAAGCCTTTAATAAAAGTTCTAATACTACTCTTAACTGAATGTGATTCAACTTTAAGTGTATTTAAAGATAATTATTTGATCGTGTTACCTTTTAATCAAATCTATATAATGCCTTAATTTATTGATCGCTTTTTGGATCGTAAATTTGCTCTCAAAATAAAATGACTGATACGGACTACTTTAATTTTTCCTCCTACCTTCCCAGGGCCTGCCGAGTAGCAGAGGAGACCATTCACTCCACTGGCTCTCCGCGTTAATTTCATCACGGGTTCGCACCTGAACCTGGTGAAGGTGGCCTGCCAGAGCGTCCCATATTACAATTGAATTATCCAAAGAGTAAATCTGGTTAAAAAGAGAGAGAAACATGTCAGGGAAGGAGCACACACACCCACACACCCACAAACAAGATGGTAGCAGTCAACTTAGAAAGTTAAAACAAAGAAATCGCAATGCAGAAGTTCATGACCAACACTTCCCCCCTTGTGTTTAGCTGTAGTGTGTTTAAAGTGACCTACCAAAACAAAAACAGTGAAACAGTTGTGCAGCTTTTAATGTTTTATCTCAGTATATAAAAGCAGAAAGTTGTGCTTTATCAGTTGGAAATCAAAAAATTATTTTCAACTGCTGGTAAAATATTTGAAACATTTGTTATATTTTCTCCAATGTACATGTTCAAGTTTATTCCTAACTACAACCCCATCGACATTGAAGTGAAATCAACGGTCTTGCTTACAAACCTCTGACCAGAAAATAGAGCCCCGTGGCCTATATCTGATATGAAATATCAAAGGAAAAGCATCATGCTGGGGCCAGGAAGAGGGAAATCTCCATGAGATCAGTAGCTTCTTTGGATACCCTTCAAGTTCCTTCACCAACACTGACTCTGGAGGGTCTGGTTTTACTGGAAAACACAGGATTAAATAAAATTTGATTAAGTATTATATTGTGTTATTTTCACTGGGCAAAAAACATACAAAATCTCTCATGCTGTTTTACTTTGATGTTACTATTGGTGATCAAAAACTCTAAAATAATGACGTTAATGAAATAAAGTATGTTGAAACAAAATCATGACCTGGTACAACTGGTACAATGAATCCAATTTAACTTCAATGATTTCATTAACTATCCATTAAATATTGTCATTGTTTTAAATAATGCCCTCACCTGTGTGTTAAACAAAATGCAGAGAATGGGAAAAATGGTGAACAACATCTAATGGCCATTCACAGATCTCAAACAGCTATGAACGCCTCTATTCGAGAGCAGTGAAAATGTAGACAGTGATGCAGCAAAACAGGATGAATTAGGTCATAATATGAGAATCACTAGGGCATGGTCATAACAGCAGAAACAAAGACAGATGTGTGTCATTAGATGCATGCATTGTCTTCTGTACAAACCAGTTTGCTTTAACTTTACCTGTGCATGTGTGAAATTCCACTTTGTGTTCCCAGAATTTGTTTTGTGTGTTTATTCATAATGCAGGTAATATTTTGGAAATGGGAAAAAAAATCCTTAAAATGTAATGTATATATGAGGCCTATATTACACAAGTGTGTTTAGCGTGATCTTACATAGCTCGTGTAATTTAACACTGGCGGTTGTATTCTTAGACCCAAGCGCATTCGTCTCTGTGATTCTAAGGGTATGGATGGGCTGCCAGAAAGCAGGGTGAACTACATCGCAGTGCTTCTGGGTGACGTCCACGATGCATGGGCTCCACTCTTTACCATTGCTTAAAAACACACAGAAAATGCTATTTAGAGTTAATGACAACTGAAATATGTGCTAAAAACAGCAAAATAGTACAACCAATTCACCACAGCTCAATACTGAAGCCTCTAAATAAATGTCAGGCTGATATAAATGTAGTGTGTACATGTCAGCTCTGAGAGTCTGTTCCACATTGGCTTATGGTGTTTACAGTGACCAGATAAAGCTGTGTAGTGTGTGGTCTGTAAATTCCAGATGAATTATTAAGAATCAGTGTCTTCTAGTGTTTCCCAATAAGAATTCTTTCGAAGTGTGCCAAACATTTACCAGTGAGACAAAAGATAAAAAGAACAGAAATGACAATGGCACAAGTGAAATTATTTACCTCAACAGCAAAAAGGTAACAGATCTAATAGCCCTTTTGTGGTTCAGTGCTTCAGTATGCTTACATCTCAGAGCAGAAAAGTCATATTTTGACTGTATTTGTTTACACTTATTATTTATTTGTTGAATTGTCCACCAGCTGAATGTCTAATCTTTACTCAGCAGTCCTTAAGAGTCAGTCTTGTTCCTGCTAGTGTCTACTGCAGTCTATGAAAACACTTTAAGTGTATTGTTTCCTGTTTGAGAACACTACAGTTTGCAAAAGTATGCGTGCCCAGCTTAAGAGCCATATGACAAGTTGGAGGAAGAACGGCAGACTCAAAGAAGGATAATTTGATATATACTATATATTAGCATACTACTCAAACTATACACAATGCATTCAAAATTCAACTGTGTGCAGTAACTAGCTCTTACCTGAAGGAGGCATTATACTCTGCTGGCAGAAAGGTCTTTACAGTTTCTACCCAGGAGCAGCGAACATGTGTGTGATTGGGCACTTGACAGGAAATGGTCAGCCGCCCAGGGGGATCTGGGGAACAGTAGTAAGGCATAGATCATTTTCAGGATAGAAAGGGAGTAATGTTTTTCAGAGCTCTGTTATAAGTTGTTATATTTTTTAAAGTTTATATGGCTTGTCTTCAAGTTTAACATTAACAGCTCGGTGTCTGTGCCCTAGTTTCCTGCACATTAACCAAAATATTGAATGACCAGTACCATGGAAAAATTCCCTGAACTTCAAAAGGAAGCCTACTTAGGGAGATGCTTCCTGTGCAAGACAGTTATAGGAAGTGGAGGGCTTTGTCTAATTGATGACCGATAAGACCAGTTTCCTCTGAGGACCAGCATTGGTGCTCTGATTATCACTGTTTCAGGAAGTTGTCCTATTAAATTCCTTCATTAAAAATGCAGATCCAGAGGGAAATAAAAACATGTTGAGATAAATTTGTAAAAGAGATGAGAATTTCTCAGGGGCACAAACATAAACTTCCTCTAAGATCTGTAGGGGATTGGGAGGCTTACTGTATACATGAGGCCTGTAACACAGGGATGCAAGCAGGTTTCTGCTTAGAAAACTGAATTTTTGAAGGCTGCAGTCCCATGCCAAAAGACTAGATACAGAACAGACCTTTTTAATGGTGCTAACCCATAAATTAAGAGCAAGCTTAACAAGTCACAGGAACACTTACGGCCCAGCCTCAGTTTTATAGAACGGAGGAGCCGCCCACTGTTGTCATAGCAGCTGTAGGTGCCCTGCGCTGAATGGTTGACACGCAGCAGGACTAAGCTTCCATTTGGTGTCACTTGATGCCATGGTAACACTGTGCTGTGGCTGAGATGCCACGACACAGGTAACCTAGTCAGGGACAAGTTAGACTTTGGTTATTATGCTTTAGAGGACTTTATCTTAACTCCAATCCTAGATTAGAACAATAACAGTAAGCACCTAATATCAAAAACATACATGTTACAACATTCATTTATAAAGAAACTACAACTAACACAACATCAGTACAGGTTATATTACATTCATTTTTATTGTGCCAGCCCCCCTTTTGTTTAAAATAAAGAAGTACATCTTATTACTTTTTTTGAGCAACACACTACTTTCTTCTGCTACTCTCTTCTGATGGAATTTGCTGGCATTATGCTTCAGTTATGTGTAGTATCTTATTTTTGTCTCATCTCTGCATAGCTTACTGGCTTTTATTTTAAGTAAGATATCTGCTGTTAAGTTTCTTTATTGTAATTAAGGCCTCCGTCAAGCAGGCCTAAAGACCACTTGGCAACCTCCAGTCACTAGTGAAAAATATATTCCTATTGGCTGGCAAGTGGTTGTTGGCTAAAATTGGTTGAGGAAGGAGCACTAAAAACCTCCTTGTGATTGCTTTGGTTGCTAGAGGATTGCCGCATTCACCCATGTTTCACCCAAGACCCTGGCCTATCTGCACCAAACCACCAAATGGTAGTAAAACTTGAAAAATTGTGCTTTACAGCTGAAAACAGCACATTTAAAAAGGTGCAACATTATATTTTCCTGATTTGCACTGCATCTTAGCAAGTAAGTGACAAGTCTTTGTGTGTCAATTCGATGTCTACCCTACATACTACAGGAAATACAAACTGAAGTGACCAAAGTAATCAGAGGAGGTTTTGGGGGCATTAACATGTACTTCTTTGCAATTAATTTAACCTGGCAAAAGCAAGCAATTTCCTGCAACCGCTCTGGGAATACACGCACAATTCCCCAGCGACCAGTGGTTACCAGTGACTGACTGGCCTTAAGCCAATATGACTGAGGCTTAGCGATTGATTTCACAGCACACTCCAGCAACCACTCTCGAAACAGCTTCCCTAATGACTGGTAGTTAACAGATGGTCGCAAACTGGTTTCTAGGCCGATGACACTGGGGACTATGGCAAACTTCTTTTGACACCAACATTAAAAATGAACCTTCTGAGTAAGAAAATAACTAAGAAAAACAAGGAGTCTAACAGTTTTTCAGTATATAAATTAATATCATCAAAACCTTTATGACAAATTTGCTCTGCGTGCAAATGCATGGAGATGCTATACTGAACAACTATTTCAAACACCACAACAAGTGTGCTAGTGTGTTGCTCTTTTTTCTTCCTTACCTGATTTCCGAATTATTGCATGCCAGTGTCACATTCGACTCCAAGTGCCCATACTGCTCGCCTGACACTGCAAACACAGACATCGCATAAAATATTAAAGCACTGTGTTGTCTGGCTTGCAGTATCTGCACATTGCACAATCTAACATACCATGTGTCAGCATTGTCTGTATTAATGTGATTCAAGCGGCACCATTTACAGTATATTCTGCCGTGTCACAATAACATGACCATAAAAGGCAAGGGATCCTGCAGACACCAGGCTGAGGAGACTTTGGCACACAGTATAAAGCTGCTCCATCATTAAAGTAATGTTACTGTGTATCAGCAAATCCAATCTGGGAACCTTTTAATAATGGACAGAAGATCAGTGAAACGTTTCACCAAAATACCAGGAACATCCTGTCGTACTGGCTTCTACAAAAAGAGACAGTACGGCAGGTTGTGTGAGAGTTTTAAACTTGGAAGTGCTGTATTATGAAAAGTGTTCACTTTCTACAATATGGAACCTTCAATTTTCTTGTTGATAACGCTCACTCATTGATTACAGAAGACTCAAAATCACCTTGGTTTCCCAGTCTTAACTTCACAAAGACACAGTAACATATTTCACGGTGACTTGTATTTATTTCTATTTCAAATTACTGCTGTATTGAATAATGGAGATAACTTTAGTTTTATCTGCTGAGATTTTTTAGGTTTTATCTCTGATATCCTCCTCTTCACCAGCTTTGCTGCACCTATGCTTTAATCCATAGACAACCATGGCTACCTAACAGTTTAGGGCTTTTTGGTATATTATTTATTAAACAATGTAAGATTAGATACAGATGTAACCTTGTAGTTTTAAAGATCATTCTCCAATTTAAATCCAGCAACAATGGATACTAATGACTCTGGATATGAAATTTCGATATCAGTAATATTCTTTGTAATCTGCAAAACTACAACATGCTGTCACACAGAATTGCAGGGTGGTGCAGATTTGAAGGAATACTAAGACTAGTGTATACCTGAGCAAATATTTGAGGTGGCTGTAGTGATTTGCAAACTTGATACACTATCTCCAGTATATGAGTATCTGTGTGTATGTTTAGCTTGGCTACAAAAAGTGAATGCTGGCATTTATAGTAGATTCAGTGTGGAGAAAAGAAAAAAAAAACAAAAACACTTTGACTGCCAGTCTGCCACGAACACACCTTCATTAATGTTAACCTCAATCACTCAGGCATGCATACTCCCTGCCGACCTCTCCTCCCTTGGTAGCAAACAATCTACCCCAGGTTTGTGATTCTGCATTTTCCATTAATTCAGCTTTTTTGTATCTTATTATCTTGTAACAAACTGAATAAAGTGGTTTTATTAAGCTGAATCCTCCTTTTATGTTCAGAAATCACATGGAGAAGAAGAGGCATTTTAATGTTGTTACATATATTATTTTCCCCCCTCCCATAACAACTGCGTATGCCCTTTAGGGACCAACTAAGTAAATCCTAAATTAAATTTGACACATACTCAAGATGACGACTTTACTGACAGCAGTTTCAATATTTGGTTTTCACTGGCACTCCTGCTGTTAGTAGCTGTGAACAATGAGACAGCTGGGAAAAGAGGAACAATGATCCACAGTGACTTTGTGGTTGCATTTATATTTTTGAGCGTAGGAGATAAATGCTCAAAGAGGAGAGTACAAAGCTGAGTGACATTAGAAACAGAGCTGTGATTGAAAGTTTTAGATGTATCTTTCTAAGTGAGAAAAATGCTCTCCAGTTTCAATAATGGAAATAAAAATAAGCCTGCATCTTGTTATTTACGGTTTGAATTAATTTGATCAGTTTAATTGCTCTTCAATCAACAACTTAATGAGTAAGATCTGGAAACATTAAAAGAAAAAAAGCTTGTAAGGGTACAGGCAAAACTCAAACAAAAAAAATCCAAAAAACAAAACTATAGATATCTGAAAAATAAATAAATACTTTACTTTTACGATTGCTAGATCAAGGTCTTAGAGACTTGAAGGCACAGAATCCAAGGTGTTTGAAGTCCAGATTGATATTTCTGGAGTCTTTAATGATTTGGAGTGCCATACCATCTACCGATGTTGTTGGTGGTTGGTTTTATCCAAAGTCTAAAGTCAACTATTTCCTTTTCCAGTAGGACTTGGCATTTACCCATGGTGCCCAAACTACTACCAAATTGTTTCCTGATGTCACTACTGTACTTTGTTGGACAGCCAGAGGTATTTGTCCAAAAGATGAGAAATAACCAACTCCAAAATACAGGTGAGCTAAGGTATGTTATCAAAGCTACCCAGCAGTGATTGAGTAATTCATGGTAAAGGAGCCACAAGCAAATAAGACATACTTTTTTAGAAGTTATATATTTCTTTATTGTAAATCCTTTTTTGATTGATCTTAGTAAATGTTCTAATAATCTGAGATAATTGATTTCTAATTTCCATGTGCTACAAGTCATAATTATCAAAATAAAAGAAAAGATATGCAACATTTCAATTTATGTGTAATGAATATATTGCATTGCAATTTCTGTTTTTAATTATGCTTTTCGACTTTTCACCTTGATTAGATACGTGTGCATTGTGCAGTGAACAGAAAACAGGAAAACAGGGAGAAAGCATGTGAGGGCATACATGCACCAACCTCAGGTCCAAGTTGAGATTGGGCTGCTGCATTTAGCCTTTTGGGATATGGGTATCTGCTTAACCTGCAAGCTAAACCAGTAGCCATTTAACTGTAACTTCTATATAAAAAGGTTTAATCATTCAACCCCACTTGTGTCCATATAACAAAACAACCACAGTAGGTTAAATATTACCTTTCACCTTTATCTTTTCGTATTGTTTCATCTTCTGTGTAATACTTTCCTTCCCTCTACTTTTGTTCTTGTAGAGCCTCTCCCAACAGCTTTACCCAGATTTTATTTTCCCCTTCAACCACTGAAAACACACATACACACATACGCAGACACAAAATCCTCCCTCTGTTTCTGCGTTTGTGAGTGTGTGAGCATGTATGTGTCCTACCTGGGGCCTTGGTGCAGCTCAAAGATTTGGCTGGTCTGAATGTGTGTATTCATGTTTTATTGGCAGTGAAGTACATTATTCCCCAAACCCGCAGCGTTCCACTCATATCTGATTCTGCCTCTGGCAAGAGGACCCAGACATGTGCACAGGCGCACACAGACATAAAACCACACACATAAATGTGCATTTAAGTACACATACCCACATACATGGACACGCGTGCATAGACACACACACACACACACACACACACACACACACACACACACACACACAGACACACACACACACAGACACAAATGTACATGGGAAGGTTGCAGGTTTCTCCTAACATTGAAATCAGATGGCAGGGTGGACACAGAAATTGCAAGCTGTGTGAAACTTAGTATTTTCCAGACAATAAAAACTGAGTGTGGAATTGCTGCAGGGAAAAGAAGGGGAAAAAAGAAGAACTGAAAAGGAAAAATTTTGACAGTTTCAGTTGAAGGTCTATGGGCAAGCTGTTCATTTTGTTGGAGTAATTAAGAAAAAAAGAAAGTGAGAAAGAAAGAATCTCAATGCCGTAGAAATCTGTGCACTAAGGCCAAAAACGCTCAACAATAAAATTCTTGTTGGAACAAAAGTGAGTAATGAGACGTTCTCTGGTCAAGGCTCTTCTAACAAATGTGGATTTCATAGTAAATGCACTGGGTTTAAAACAAAAAAAAGAAATTAAAAATATGTTTCCTTCTTCCATTCTGTTGCAGGAGCTTTATATCTCATAAGTACTTGCAGTCAAGATAAGTCAAGAGCGCCCAAAATAGCTGACACAGGAATCTGTCCCTGATCCTTAACACAATATGTGTGTAAGTACATGTGTTTGCACATGAATTTGAAAGTGCACTGTCACAGATCTACTTGTTAAAACAGAAAAGGTCTTTCCGCAAAGTGTTCAAATGCAGTTTGTGTGTGCGCATGTGTCTCACCTTCATCGGTCCAGATCTGAGCACAACTGGGACACAGTGACCACGATAAAAACCAGATGACTGTCAGACACACAGGGCTGAACAAAAGGCCTGGCATCTAGAAAGAGAGAGAGATCGAGTCAGGAATAGAGGTAGCATTATGATTAGGAGTTATTTTAAAGCATTAACATGAACAGCAGCAGCATTATCATCATCACCACCACCATTCTGGGTCCATTTAGTACAAGAAAATTGGTATGAAAACAAAAATGTGCCCATAAACAACCTGAATTTTCCATTTCTTTTGTCAGTTTCCTCACAGCAGAAACTACATACCGATGTATAAATGGCTTAGAAACATGTTACATGCAATTACTTGACAAATCATGCCATACATGCTTCTTCCTTATTACTGAAAATTCAGTATCAGTCCAAAAATGCACAGAGCCTGGCCAAGACCACTGTTTGCCTCCATCTCTCAGTGGCGGAACTGTTGAGAGATTTTTTTTCTCCTCAAAATTAAAAACAGATTTCCCAAATAAAACAAAAGTGAAAATATGTTGGACAAGACTCTAGGTTTCCATTTGCCAAAAAAAAAAAAGATCGCCAGCTCCACATGTGTTGGAGAAGTCATCTATCTTCAAGTTTTCTATAAATTCTCCATTTCTTTTCCCAGATGTTCTGAATTTAAGACAATGAAGGTTCAGTGTTTAGGCTCCAATCACGGTGATGATTGGAGCTAAAGTCTAATTATCTGCTGGCATGCTTAAACTAAGATACGGGGCATGATGATGTCTGCATCTGCACTGTTGGCACGCTACATTTCCTAATTAGCACTACATGCAAAGTACAGCTTGATTGCAATTTAGCATTGTGTATAAAATTAAATCTATAATAATTTTTGAAACACTGGATACACAAGTGTATTCGAGAGACAAAGCATGGTGCAGCCGTGCCACCCGTCATAGCTAATTGACATTGCTTTAAACTGACGTCTGCCAACCAAGAATGTCTCATTTTGTAAAATGCCAGTTGCCTCGACTCCTATCTCCTCGCATCTCTTCCTCTTGTCTCTGAGGTAGGAGGGACTGACGCACACAGAGAGGAGGCGAGGGAAAAAAAATCAAATATGTAGAAACTGCGAAATGAGATAAGGGGATGATACTCTCTAAAAACTTCCTGTTGGAACTTTCAGAAACCAGATCATTTCAGCAAACCCTCTCATCATATTTCACACAATGATTGGTCAGATGTGTGAATGTGAGACAGTGCACCGAGCTTTAAATGCTTTTATCCTTGCATAACCACACAACTTGCGACAATTTTACTGTAAACAACAAGACGCAAAACTATGGATGTCTTCCTGTGTAGTGTGATTAAAAACAGACAAGACCAGCAAGGACTTCAAAAAAAAGAAAGAAAAAGAAAGTTCCAACTCCACACAAGCTTAGGGTCAGTCACATGAACCCTTCCTGACTGCTTCTTTATCCATATGAGACGCACATCAGTAAATAACATATAAAAATGTTTAATCAGGCATGTTTAAAAAATTTTTAAAATAAATCCAGAAAAATTGGTTTGACCCACAGCAAAGAATAAGAAGCACAATGATTTTATAATGTTATAACGTTACTCATAATTCAACTTCACTCTTTTGAACTGCTCAATGTCATGTTTGTATAAATGAAAATATAGGGTTGATTGTGGGTTAATCCTGCCTGGTGAAGTCATCACAATGAGGTAAGAGCAAACTTCTTTTATTTGTACAGAAACTGCACTTCTTTCAATGTCAGAGAGAAACATGGTTTATGAAAGGAAATATCAGGAGCGAGTTAGAAGGCCACAGTGACCTTCAGTGAGCTTATCTAACAGTCTTTTCGTGGTATGAAATCCGACGATAACAAGAAACACAAAGAAGGGGAGTAGGCGAAGAAATCAAGTGCTAGATTAATTAACTGCCACCTCCAAATCCAGGGGAGTATTTCTTTTTTTCTTCTTTTTAGTCTAATGTACACTCGAGATTTTTCCATGAGTACATATACTAACATCACCACCCCGTAGTCAAGTTTCTTTAATATTTACAGTTTTATGGCATGGTCATTATAGAATAGCATAGCAGTGAGAAACATTTCAAAGAGAGTGGTTAGAAGTTCTTTGACCTTTAAGCTTATATACAATGTTGTGCAAAATGCACCCTATTTTCTCGATGTTTTTCTAGGGCTCTTCTTTGGATCTTGGCTGCATTTTGCTTCAATCTTTGTCAAGGTCATCCCACACTGCTTCAACAATGCTGAGATCCAGGTTTTGGAAAGGCCAATCCATGGATGATAGTGCTCCACTGTGTTTTTCTATCCAGGTATGCTTTTATTGCATTAGCAGTGTGTTTGGGATTATTGTCATACTGAAGAAAATGAAGCCGCTGCCAATCAGATGGTTTCCAGATGGTGGATCAAAATCTCATGGTACTTTTCTGAGTTCATAATTATATCAATTTTGATACAATCCCCAAAACCACTGGTTGAAATGCAGCCCCAATCCATGACAGAGCCTACACATGACTGTAGACACTCACTGTTGTTCCTCTCCCCTTACCTCTTCTGTGTATATCAACAACAATTAGAATCAGGTATTTGACATTTGGATTAATCAGTCCTTAACACTTGAATAACACACGTGTAATTTGGAATACGTCAGTCTTTTCTCACTGGTGCCCTTTCTTAAGAAGCTTCAGTGAACAGCAGACAAATCAGCTAAAGGTGCATCTCTCAGGTCCTGTGTCAGGTTTTGCTGGATTTCCCCCCTCCCTCTATTTCCTCAGCTGTAAATAAGATTTTGGCTCTTCTTTTTTTGGTGCAACTTCTTTTGCCTTGCACTTGTCCAGTTTTTTAAGGATACAGTTCACACTATAACAAGATATCCCAACTTTTAAGCTAATAGCTTTTTGAGAATCATCTTGTTGGCACAAAAATACTATTTGCCTGTCAAAAAGGTTTGTTCCAAAAAGCTTCAGACATACTTTTTGGCTCCTATAATGACACCTACGACAAGATTTTAGCAATACATGACACAAAAGACATGACATAAACTCTTATTTGACATCAATGTCTTTTTTTCTTAGTTAATGGCTTTGGGTTTTTTTTAATTTCACTGTGCGCCAAAATTTAGACAACAGACATTTTCACTGCTACCTTCTCAATCGTTGCCGTAATTCTCAACATAGCATGTGTGGATTAGACAAACATGAAAAAAGAATAGGTTGCTAAATTATGGGCTCAAAATGTGGTCATAAATATTTTGTACTTGTAAATCGGTTTTGTACTTGTAAATCAGGATTTGTATGTGTAAAAAAAATTTGTGTGTGTGTAAAAAAGATTTGTATGCGTAAAAAAAATTTGTGTGTGTGTAAAAAAGATTTGTATGTGTAAAAAAAAATTGTGTGTGCGTAAAAAAGATTTGTATGTGTAAAAAAGATTTGTGCATGCGTAAAAAAGATTTGTATGTGTAAAAAAGATTTGTGCGTGAGTAAAAAAGATTTGTATGTGTAAAAAAGATTTGTGCGTGAGTAAAAAAGATTTGTGTGTGGACTTAGCCAAAAAAAACGCTGCAAGTTACAAGTACGAATTTTGACCCTATTTTTCTTCCTTTCATCTGATTGGTCAATGTCATGTCAATCACAAATGTAACAATCCAATCAGAGAGCAGATGGGTTTGGCTGTCGGAGGGGTGCTTTTTTTGAACTGCAGGTCTTTGAAGGGAATAAATGCCCTTTTACATGCCAACCCAGTGTTTTCCTTCATCACCACGAAGGAAAACAGTCTGTGGTCGTCCGAGTTTGGTGATTTTTGTGTCACAGGTCGACGTGTTTAATATAGGGACTTCTACAGCCTTTTAAACAGCGCTGCGGACCGTGGGGTGGGGGCGGGCAGTGTTTTGGAAATGACAGTCTTCATTACAAAGCTTTCTTTGTTATGAATTAGCATAGATGTTTTTATTGAACATTTGAAGAACTAGCAAAAAAAACAAACTCTTGTAGAGGACATAAAGTCAGAGATAGAAAAGACAGGGAGCAGGTGCATCTAGTACAGGTAGAGCTGCTGCAAAAACCCACAGAGCTCAGCAGCCAGCAACAAATTCTGGATCCTTTGCTTTTAGTTAGCAGTTAGCATTAGCAGCACATCCTGCGTCAGATGTGAAAGGACTTTTATGCTGCGCACTGTGACTCACAGCAATGGTCCCGGGTCAGCCCTGACTTTATGTTAAACTAATCCTAAAGTAATAATGTATTTCTAACCACTGATATACCACAACTTTATCCTTTCAACAGCAACTGAAAGTTAGGGGACCTAGCTGCTATCGGATATTTATATAGAGATCCTCCAGCTTCAACCTGTATTACCCTTCAAGGACCTACAGTTCAAAAAAGCGCCCCTCCGACAGCCAAACCCATCTGTTCTCTGGTTGGATTGTTACATTTGTGATTGACATGACATTGACCAATCAGATGAAAGGAAGAAAAATAGGGTCAAAATTCGTACTTGTAACTTGCAGCGTTTTTTTTGGCTAAGTCCACACACAAATCTTTTTTACACACGCACAAATCTTTTTTACACATACAAATCTTTTTTACGCACACGCATATTTTTTTTACACATACAAATCTTTTTTACGCACACACAAATTTTTTTTACACATACAAATCTTTTTTACACACACACAAATTTTTTTTACACA
Organism: Neolamprologus brichardi; assembly: GCF_056152115.1. Taxonomy (NCBI): domain Eukaryota; kingdom Metazoa; phylum Chordata; class Actinopteri; order Cichliformes; family Cichlidae; genus Neolamprologus; species Neolamprologus brichardi. Next base: position 39,367,388 of record NC_142110.1, on the reverse strand, counting down.
TACAAATCCTGATTTACAAGTACAAAACCGATTTACAAGTACAAAATATTTATGACCACATTTTGAGCCCATACTAAATATCATTTGTTGAGACTACAAATCCAAATCCAAATTGCCATTAGGTGTAGAATGTGTGAATGAATGTGAGTGCAAATGGTTGTCTGTCTCTGTGTGTTGGCCCTGCGACAGACTGGCGACCTGTCCAGGGTGTACCCCGCCTCTCGCCCTATGAGAGCTGGGATAGGCTCCAGCGCCCCCCGCGACCCTGAAAAGGAGAAGCGGAAGCGAATGGATGGATGGAGACTACAAATCAATTTAATAATGAATCCTATTTTACTTTTGTAAATAGTGGAAAAAATAATTCATAGTTCCCTATGTTACCATCTACAGCAGATTTTGAGGAATCACAGTACTTCCATCATAATTTTGTGTTATACTAGCAATACAAATATGTCGATGTCTATTCAAAAGCACTTTAAACCATTCACCTCTGGTTCTTGGCATCTCAGCAAAAGAGATCATATGTTTGTTTAAACCATAAAATAAATAATCAGCTTTCATCTGGACAAGAAGGTGTTGTGTTTGGCTGATGTAAGTGCTGTGAGTCTGCCAATGTCTAAGCAATGGTTACGATGTGTTTAGTAAATTTTAGACACTGATTTAGAGTGTTGTGAATAAAATAATACAGTTAATGGTAGGACTTAATGTAAGCCAAATAGGATGACGGCTGCATAATGATCTCAGAGCAAAACAAAAGCATAGTGATACACAGGGCAAAACACAATGGTAGGGTGTAGTGGTGTCGAAACACTCACACCTATTGTTTGCCATGTAAACCCACACCATTGGACTAAAGATACTTAATTATGCCGTTCAGCAGCATCAGTGCGGATCAGCTATCTCAAAGAGATAATGTTCATCATATTCACTCACTGGATTCACACATTCAAGCTGCTGTACCAAGTATTGTACAATGTACTTTGTAATGCCTCCATTTTAAAGACCATTTGATATCTATTTGAAGTTTTGTGACAGAATTTTACAATATTTTTAAGTAATGAAACTTATAAAAAACTATAAAGCTGACTACTTTGTCACAAAAGACAAGTAAATCCTAAAAAAAGTAAATTTATTTTAGCTCTACATAATTTCAGATAATCAGAAACCATTTATTTTGATTTAGAAGTCCTACTTTTATATGTTCAGCCATATCTTCTTATTAGTACTGGCACAAGCTCAGTTCCAGGTTAAAACAGTTTAAACCCATGATTACAAACTCATTTATCAGAAAGTTACAGCTGATTTAAATCATCTTTTTTTTTCATAACATCTTTTAACAATCAAAATTTTTAAGGAAAATATCAGACTGATCCTTTGGTACTGCTTCCTTTCTAGTAAGTGTAGCATGTGTGTTTGCCAAAAAACTAAGGCACCATCAGTGTCTCGCAAAATTGAATCCCCTAAAGATGTTTTTGAAAACCAGATAGGGGAGCAAAGACTCCACTTTCCACTGGTGTTCTGGCACAGCAGTGTTACATTCAGTGCCGTAATGTCACACATCACACACTCAGCAACTTTAAACCTCAGACTGCGATCTCCATTTTTACACAGACTTAGCTACGTTACTTAGGTGCAGCTACCCAACACTCAGGTATTATAACACTAATTCATATAATAATAGTATTATGAAACTTTACACTATATTATGATTTGCCTATTGCACTACAGTATGTGCTGAAGAGTCCAATGATGGAGGTCCCACATTCAAAAGTTCAACCTTTGCACAGCAGTGGTTTTTGCAGGTATGGTCTTAAAATATGTATTTTCTATGTTTTACCAATCTTTACTATTATTTAATGAGATACTAACAGCAGAAGGTGGTTGTGATGCATGTATTAGCTGTCTGCCTACCACCACTAAAGAACAAAACTAGAAGAACACATTACCAACTACCAGGTGGAGGACTAGCACAACATGTGTAGCATGCTCAAGTCGAATGTTACTGTACTTAAAGACAAAACACACAAACCCAAAATCCACTATAGACATCCAAGGATTTTTTTCCTTATTTCAAAAAACAAACATAAATAAGGTCTAGTGCAAACTCTGGGCAGCTATTTGAGAATGGATACTAAAGCTATCACTTTATGAAATCAACAAAGTCAACAATGTTAGGTACACTATGTCTGGAAACAGTTTTAATTTCTCATGGGCGACATTTTCATATTTATTGTTGTCTAATTGAAAAAAGGTAAATATTTGTTGACAGGCATGAATGGGTAAAGGGAATATTGATTCAGATCCTTGGATAAAACAAATTCTAGCCTGATGATCTCACATGAGGTATTCACCATCTCTAGCCTGCTAGCTTTTTCAGACCAGAATAAATTGTTTTTTGTTTTTTTTTTTACTACTTTACTCCTCAGTAAGTGCTTGGCTATACTCTCTACACAGTAAAACATCCATATTATGAACACCTTTGTTTGTTTGAGTAAATATTTCATTGCCCACTCCTCATCATACCATTGGCTAAATCATTTTGTTCAAGTTTTTAAATATTTTTTTTTAACAAAACGTATAAACAAGAAAAAATTTGTACAGTGAGTCATTTGAAAAGTGGAGGTTAAGGAGAAGTACAGCAAGCATATCTGTATAAAATCCAGGTTAAATCACCCATAAATTGGCTCAAGAGTTGGGAGTTCGCCTTGTAATCACAAGGTTGCCGGTTCGAGCCCCAGCTTGAACAGTCTCGGTCGTTGTGTCCTTGGGCAAGACACTTCACCTGTTGCCTACTGGTGGTGGTCAGAGTGGCGCCAGTGTTCGGCAGCCTTGCCCTCTGTCAGTGCGCCCCAGGGTGGCTGTGGCTACAATGTAGCTTGCCATCACCAGTGTGTGTGAATGGGTGAATGACTGAATGTGTAAAGCGCTTTGGGGTTCTTAGGGACTAGTAAAGCGCTATACAAATACATTTACCATTTAAACGTCCTTTAACCTCCTAGGACCTGGCGTCCACATATGTGGACATCACATTTTGGGTTATTTAGACCAAAATACTCAATTTTGCTCTACAAGTGCCTGATATCTACTTACGAGGACATTATACTGCCACTGTGCTATCAAAATTTGAAACGAATATCCTCATATGTGGCTTTGAGTTTTCATAAAAACAAAAATAAGGTAAAAAAAAAAAATCTGGTAATTCTTTGTTTTTACATTCATCGGGCCCCAATATGCCCAAATATCAAAGAGAAATTAAAAATTGCATGCCGTGGAAGAGTTCGGGTCTTAGGAGGTTAAAACTCTATAAAGGAACATAGAAGCACTCTATTCCCAATGATGCATATCATGTGGCAATGCAGTGTTATCTATACAACACTCTAAGCTAGTTGTTTACTGTTTGAGACCTTGACACATGCTTGTTTTCCTTACTCCGCTCAGCGATGGGACCTTGGCCACATTTTCCACACTGTAAAAAGGCCAAATTTGAGTTGAGTGAGCAAATGTTTAAGAAAACTGAGCCTTGCCAAAATAGTCTATTAACAGTGCAATCAACAGAAAATCTGTGACTGAGCTTAAAAGCTCATCTAACCTAAACTACCAAGTTTATGAATACATAATGCGATTTCCTAAAAATCAAACAGGGAAAAATGTGGGATAGGGGATTAGTATCATTTAAAAGCAGGGCATACAGCTCTAAGGCTGGGAAGTACTTTGCATCATGTGGCATTCTTCAAAAAGTGGCTAGTCCTTCCAAGAACTGGACCAACCCATCCAAGAAATTAAAATAACAACCCACTATAACTATAGTCTTGCTGAAATGGGCATCCACCAAAGGAAATGCTGCCTGTTTCTACAGTAGAACTGTGGTCACAAAGACATCGAGTAAAGTTGGGCTCATTTTTAATCAACTTTGCACTAATAATTGCGAGAATAGCAGAAAAGTAATGCAAAAAGTGACACAAAAGTAAACAAATTAAGTAATGCTCAGCTATATAAAATGAGTGTTGAGTATTTCAATATATTGTCCACACAGCTGTAATGTCACTGCCCTTCAAGCAATTGTTTAAATATTTATCCGGACCAGCTTAATCCTCTACTGGAATAATACAACCGTTTTTAAATTCACTTAAGTGCTATCAATTTAACTAACTGAGTAGATGTAAACAGTGCCTCAGATATGAGAAACTTAAAAGGTCTTTACAACTGCTTGCCTTGTCTTTTTTGTTGCTTTTTCCCCAGGTTTTTCCTGTTTTATAGTGCCTTCCTCGGGTGCTAGAATGCTCAAGGATTACTATACATAAATATGTCATTGTTTAAAATAACTTACCATAATCCACGTCCTTCTTTTATCCATAGCCACCAGAGAGCAGATAATGCTGAACTCACTTCCACATAATTTTTTCCATTCACACCTCTTATCTCTGCCTACCCCTCTCAAAACTTTAGAGGTCTCATGTTCTCCCTCCCTGCTTGTGTTTTCCTGATCAGGCATTTTCCATCTCTGTTGCCAGACAGTACAAGGTCCAGTAAATATATTTACGCAAACATTTCTAATTCCTCTTCCCTAATACTTGGAGACAATGCTTCTCCCTGAGACCAAAAAGCTAATCTGTCCTCTCATTAATAAGCAACACATTCCTGCTCATTCTCTGTGTTGACATCCAGGACCAGGATTTCAACTACACGAGTAAATAAACAGTATTTGTGGCTGGTTATGAATGATTTCCTGGGTTTAAAACATTTGTTCATTGAAGAATATTTTCACCACAACTGTAGTTAATAAGTCACTCTATTAAGGCTGCATCATACTCTCGAAACAGTTAACTGTCAGAGTTTGAAGTGTGAATCTGAAAATTGGTTAACTGTTCCTGCAGATCTTCAAGATGTTGGAGACCAGTCTGTAGCAGCAAGTGCTATTTACTTTTCTGTTTTCTGCTGGCGGGCTTAGCAACAGTGCCAGATATGCCAGCAGAATCAACAAACTGATTCAGAAGGTCAGTGTTGAGAATCTGGAGGTGTCTTGAGTCAGTGAGGGACAGGATGTCACTGAAAAATAACAGAAAATAATAGTTCATCTATGTTAGATGAAGCTTCTCAACTGAGTTTAGAATTTCATCCTAGTACCTTAAGCTAATATCTTAGGCCACTGTATTACTAGGGATTATTCGGGACCAAAGCTCTTTCCTTAGCCAAAGAAAAGTGAAAACTGATTTACAACTGTATGTTGGTATTTTGTTTTGGGTATTTTTTCCCTTTTTTGAGAACGTTCCCAGCTGTTTAATCTTATAGTAAATGAGTGATTTGAATGTATACTGCTGTGACAACAGATAAAAAACAAACAAACAAACAAAAAAAAACAAAAAAAACAAAAAAAAAACCATAAGAAACCCTACCTTGCACCTACAACTGCTATAATAAATACAGTACAAATAATAATACAAATAAATGAAACTTTTGAGTCCTTCACCCCTTCTTCTATGCCAAAGTGAAATTCCCTCTTTGGTTATTTTTCAAATCTAAATTATTAGCTTAAAAAAATATTTGAACCATCTTCTGAAATTTCATGAAAAACCATGAACTGTGATGATAAACTTTTCAAGGTGAAGCTAAAAGGTACCAATGACAGTTCATTATTGCCACTGAAAGCACAGCTGACCTCGTTCTTCAACCAATCTCTGTGATACCAGACCTCCACAGCTGAAGGAACCTGACTGATAAAATCTGTACAAGCCCGGGATTACCACAAAGCACTTACTGAGCAGGTTGAAGTTGTCTTCCAAGTACATAAGTGGAGAACTACGCTTTTATTTAGTGTATACATTATGAGTTAGAGTGAACTATGATGTGCTACAATGTTTATTTAGTCTAGTGGTTACTGGAACACAAGTCTAAATACAAAATTACCACCACGCCTTGAAAAAACCGAAGGACCACTAAGAGATTCTCCAGTTTCTATTCTTTCTTTTCATAGGTTGTGTGTGTGTGTGTGTAGTCACCTTTCTACTGTAACTCTTCCAGCAAGACCTAGAATAGACAGGGGAATGTAGCCATGGATTCTGTCACTAGGATGCACCCGTGAAGAAAGTATTCCCACATGCCCAAAGATGCAAAACAACAGCTGTCTTAAGTCTATCAATGAGACATTTACTCTTGAAAATGAAACTGCTCCTATTTTTGTAGACTTCTATGCCTTTTAGTGCATTCCAGAGCAATTAAAAATAACTGATACAAGGGAACTTCTAGAAATTTCTTCCAACCCATCCAACCCAAGTCAAGTTATCCTGACAAAAAGGCAAACAATAACTGCAACCCCAGTAGCTCTAAAATAAGGAAAGTCAAACACAGATGTGTCATTTTACTTTAAAAATATGATTATAAAAAGAACTTCATAGTAAAATGAGGCGTGCACACACTGACAGTGAATAATCCAATCCAAAAGGAATCTCTATTAGCCAGTCCTCTCGTTGGCAGCACAATCCCACATGGTGAGTCACTCAGACTCTGGCATGCCACGGCACATTCAAACAGCTTTACAAGAGAAGAAACGAGACAGAGAATGAGAGAGAAAATAGAGCAGAAGAAACAGAGAGAAAGGACAAAGAGCAAATGACTGGAGGCTAAAATTTAGGCAAAAATTAACAAATGGAAATAAATGGTAATGTTAAGTGTAAAAAAGAAATGCACAAAAACTATTAGACACACTCTCATACAGACTCACTGTTTTACTGTCCAGTGACAAAAAAAATATTACAGGATGTCCTGTTCATAAAGATGAGTCACTGGAGTAGATATCATGAATCAAACATTAACCTACATGATGTTTAATTTAGAATATTGCCTGCATTGTTAGGTCATCAGCTTGTACATGAGTACGTGTGTGTGTGTGTGTGTGTGTGTGTGTGTGTGTGTGTGTCACTTCATTCAAGAAAACAATGATGACCAACTGAGGGATTACCTAACCTAAGCATGTATATTGTGTGTGTCTGTGTGAGACAGAGATAAAAAAAAAAGTACACAGTGTGCACTAAACCAACAACATGGCTTATTGCAAGATGATGGGCAAGGACTACAATGACACTGGTGTTTACCCAGGTCACTATGGCAATCACTGCACACCCGCTCTGTCTGACCTTTCCAGCGACAAAAACACTGCCGACTGGCATGTGTGTGTTTGTATTTCCACATGTCAAGAGCTTCATTATGCGTCAGGCTTCCTGTAAGTTTGTGGACATATATCTTTCAGCTTATTTGTATGCCTATCCAAGTAAGTGGAAAATACTCACTGATATGGATGCGATTGCACACCCATGTCAGTGTGAAATAGAGATGCATGCAGTCTAAATGTATCCCAGTCGATTTATCCATTTGTGAAAGTGTGGGAAACTGAGTTGGTGGTACAAGTGTGAGCAGAAGATACTGATGTCCACAAGTGCACCCGAAACAGAAAAGGTGTGTTGCAGGACTGTGTTTTTGTTGCCTTTTTCTTCATTTATTTTGGTTTTTCTGAAAGGCAGCTCCTTTCAGAGGCTTAAATATTTGATATATTTTAATGTTAGTTTTAAATTTTACCAGCCTGTTTTGTAAGGAGCCAATCATTCCATGAATTATTACTATTATTAAATATACAGTGCTCAATAATTGCATTATAAGTGCTCAAATAAGCCTTTTAACTGAATACATATTATTTAATACTGAAATAAACAATTTGTTCTCATCTATGAAGTTTTCAATTTACTGTTTTATTTTAAAAAAAGCAGAAAAAATAGTAAAGCACTTTTTTTTTAAATTTTATTAGAGTTAGTGGTTGACTGTCATGCTTGAGTAATTGAGCAGTGTGCTGGCTCAAATTTGGGAATAAAACCTGAATTCAGTTTATTTATGGTTTCAAACAACTTTTTGACAAATTTCTAAAATATTTGTGTTTTCATTTTTATAGGAGTGGTCTAATAAATTTGTGAAGCACTCTATGTGTGGGTTCCCCCCACCCCCACCCCAATCTTTTAATTTTTTTTAATTTATACATTTATATTTTTAAATTGTACTTAAGGTCATTTCTAAGGTACATAAAACCAGGGCAAAAACTAACATGGGTGCTATTAAATGACAATAAGGATACAGTCGCAATAAGGAAAACAGATGTGCAATCAAGATTCTTGCCTTTCAAACGGTCACATCCAAGACAGGAACCAAGTGTGAAACCACTTGATGCGCGTTGCCATCTTCAAACCAACTTTGGTAAGTCAAGACAACAATACAACAGGGATAAAAGCGCAATAAGAGAGTCAGATCTTGACTGAATTGAGTCAAGTTGGCACTTACAGCCAATCTGTTATAATAGATATATATAATAGATAATAGTGATAATACTGGGGCTTATCGTGATAAATCTCAAATCTGTTGGAATCTACAGCTGACATGTAGTGCTATATTGGAGCTGGGGATGGACTTGTGAGCCACAGACAATGAAGACTCCACACATGAGGAACGACAGGTCAAACCTTCACCAATTATTTTCACAGTGACTGCAGTCACTGTGAGTCAGACAGAAGCAGGTTGCCTCCTGTATAACTTTAAAAGCTGGGGTTTCACCAACCTTTATTGGGGGAGAACCGGGCACAAGTGGGCTTTCAAGGAACTGCAGATTTCCAGTTCTGAGTTCATTTGCAACCCCTATGATGTTTCTGCTTGGTTAATGCATGAGATATGAAAGAACCAGTAAGATACCACACACATCTTACTGGCACAACAATATATCAGAATTTAAATGTTATCTGATTTGCCTTTATCCCAACACCAATTTCTTCATATTCTTCATATCATATTTCTTGATGTTTTAGCAGACTCTTAGACATACTCAACTATTAAGCTATGGAGACAAACCATTTCATAAAAGTTGGTCAGATAATACCTGGCCCATTATAATTCTTACCCCTTTGCCTATTCTGTTTTTACCTTTTTTTTTTTGTCCCAGCTTGCCAGGTAAATGCTATGTCTCACCTTACAGCTATGACTAATCCAAAAGAGATTCTAGCAACTACTAATGAGAGTTTAAAATGAAACAGGAGAAAACTACAAAGATATTTTTAAAAATGCATAGGAGGGAGAAACACTTATGGTATAGGTATCCAGAGAGGGGAAAAGCGTTCAGTTACGTATCAAAACCAAAACCATGTAATGCAGACGTGTCTTGAGTGCACAAGATAAGAAAACAAGTGAAGTGGAAAGAGGAGGTGTCATGATCCTGAGAAAATAGGAAAAGTGATAAGCATGGGAAATTATTCCTTTACAAGGAGGAAAAAAATAGGACAATAATAGGGCAAGTATATTTTTATTAAAACTTCAATCATTGTGGAGCTGGAAATTAATTAACACTATTCTTCTGTGTTTTGACATCTTTTTAATAATAATGCTCTGACAAAATGAGATCAGGAGAGGAGCTCTGAATATAGAGTTGGCTTAATCCATACATACATGAAAAATAGACCTATTAAATGTGTTACGGTCAGGATGTAAAGTAGAGCGTTATTGTACTAATTACAAAACAGTTACAATGTCATTACTTGCATTACAATGGTTCTGTGGTCTGGAGCGGTCTACAGCCTTTAAGGAGCAGAAATATGGATTTTACATATATTTCTATTGCTAACACTTCAGTTCTTAGCAAGCATCTGCACAGAAAGCATGCTAACGTAATAATAGTGAGGAACCCAAAGTGATCTTAAAGCTTAGTGTTTGCTGACCCCAGCCCAGCAGCCAGAGCTGAACTTTGACAGGTAATAAAATCAGTGATTAGCAGTCAGCCTTGTAGTAGACTCCATTTGTGCCTGTAAATGTGTCTAGAATCATTGTGGCAATTTGAAGTCTCTTTGTTTTGAAGGCTTTTCACATACTAAAAGAAAGACAGTATGTGGCCTCATTAGGATAAGAATCTGTGTCAGTGTATGGAACTGGTAATTAATGTGAAAATGTGTTTTTGGTCATTTATTCAAATTCAAAGCCTTTATTGTCACTTCATTTGAAAACACAACGAAATCTGAGTTGCATCACCAGCGTGCTTAACAAACACACACAGATGCATGTGTTCCCACATGTGTGTGTGTGTGTGTGTGTGTGTGTGTGTGTGTTACTGGAGTAATCCAAAAGTAACAAATTACTTTCTCCATCAAGTAATTAAATCACATAGAAAATTACTTTTAAGAAAAGTAAACCGTTATGTGTAATACATACTTTTTTGAGTACCATAACTAGTTATAGCTGACAGTGAAAAGCATGGGACCCAACAGAAACTAAACCTTGGTAATACTACCCAGCAGTCCAACTGCTTAGGCCTACTTCCAATTTTTGCCCAAGCCTAAACACACAAGAAATAATGACTGCCATCTGTGTACAGAGATAGGACCTAGCCAATCCACTGACCAAGGCCTGAGATGGTGTGCGTTTTATGCATGTGTGTGCAAAATAAAGCAAGAAGAGTTCATTAGGAGGAAAGAGTGGGAGTAATTTTTTAAGTCATTTTGAGTTATTGCTGAAAAGAGAATTTTCCATCAACTTGTTAGTACTTTCAAATGTAAGATATTATTCTGTGTCCATGACTTTGGCAGAAGTATCAAAAACTTGTACTGTTCTGTGTGTGTGTGTGTGTGTGTGTGTGTGTGTGTGTGTGTGTGTGTGTGTGTGTGTGTGTGTGTGTGTGTGTGTACATGTATGCGCGTGCATGTGTGTGGCAGCACCAGTATCTTGGCTTAGTTCTACGACGCTGGAATTTCCTTCAGCACTGCCGCCAGGGCTAGATGGCTACCATATGCCAGCTATTCACACACATGCAAACACACACACAGTTGAATGAAGACCGCAGTCCTGCTTGCATACAAGTTTGTAATACTGAAGTCAACCTCACATACAAACAAACACGTACTGAAAGGCATAATGGGGTGAAGTCAGAGCTAAACACACACAGACACACACAAAAACACACAGACACACATAACCACACACATCACTCGGTTTTGTGTACTAGTACATTTTTGTTTGTCATTGTACTTCTGCATGTGGGTGATAAAAGTCGCAGTGAAAATTCAAAGACTGTAAAGAAATCGTAAAGTAAAACATCATGCACCTTTAGCTGCTCCTTTGAACTGCTTTGTGACTTAGTTGTGATTTAACAGTAAACAAGTGGTTGTGAAGTGGGTTAACGATGACAGAAAAGCAATGCTAATGCCATAATGTCAAACTGGTTTAGAAACACTTCTCCCAGTATGTCATAAAGAAGTTTTCAACATGCAAGAAAAAAAGAAAAGACTGGTATTCTGGTTTTGGTCCAGCAACAGTTCTTTTGTGAGCACTCTCACTCCAGCGTGTTTTGGGTCTGAAGTTAAAGATGAGGATAAAAACAGTGCCATTTCTTACATAAACAACCAGTTGATCCCCAGGAAATGAATCAACAGTAAATCTGTTAACTGATTATTGTTTTTAGACTAGGGCCAGCTTCTCAAGCACTGCAGTATGCTGATATTTGTGTTTTGTTTTACAGCAGTATACAGTCACACAAAAAATGAACCTAGAGTAGAAACAAAGTAAAATAATAATAATGATTTTCAGTTTAGAAAAATTCTAAGTGACCTATTTTCTTTTAAAGGTGGAAATAAAAATTACAATTACTTCAGATGGTTGTTTTTGTTTGTGTCTGGGTTACTTTAATCCAAAATCTGAAGTTGTAGCCAAGCCTAATCTTTTATATGGAGGCTGTAGTAAATCATCTTTCCAATCAAATCGAACCAGTGTCTATGTGGCTCAAACCCTGCATCAGCTGGGGGGGGGGGGGAGCAATCCAGTTAGATACTGATGGATGACTAATAACAGTTTTGCTGATTATGGACCTTTTAAGCCATGTCTTGTAACAAAGCATCAGCTAAATTTTTCTGCTGGTTCTTCTTTCTGGAGAAAATGTGTGCACATTTGGTATCGTTATACATCTGGTACTGCTTCTTTTTGAAAAGTTTATAAGAAAGTAAGAAACCATGAATCTAAACTGTACGCTATGGCACCTACTTAGCCCCATCCATAGATAATCATCAGCCTCTTGCACACAACGTGGTGTTCGATCCTTAAGAGGAATTAGTAAAAAATATACAAGCAGAGTCAGAGTAAACACCATGTGGTGATGCTAACCACAGCCAGCATTCGGTCTCTTGGTTAATGCAAGACCATAGTGATCCAAAAAAAGAGAGATCTGATGAAACTCTTGTGGTTCAAAACCAGTCCCACTGCTAACTGCTGAGGATCTTTAGCTAAACCTTCTAGGCAAACAGCAAACTGCTAGCTTGTAACATACTGTCAAAGAATCCATGATCATTTATTTACATGTAACATCTGTCACAATGTTCTGGTCCATACACAACCAGGTTTATATGCAAATACAACCATCTATACAAATATTTTTATAACCCTTTACCAACTCATCAGTCTTACTGAAATATTATTTATAGGACTAAATTAAAAAAGCAAACCAATGATTGCCAAGCTTCAACCATTAATAATCTTGATGATTTCAAAGAACATGGTAAGAATCAGAAGCCTATTCTTTTACAGGACACAAAACATGGCTTGATCTCCCAGACTGATGTCATTCCTGTGACTTAAAGATTTTTCCAACTAAATATCCAGCCTCTCTTTTGCTGGTAACCAACTTATATAAGCCAAGACATTTTGTTCTAGCTTAGCAGCTCTCAGTAGAATCAAGTGACCACAAACATAGTAGCCAAGCAGATGTTGTCCTGTGGAACCTCCCTGCCAGCACCAGTCAGAACAAACCTTCTTATAGGGGTGTAACTTTATTCAGTTTGAAGGAGTGCAAAGTGGAATGAAAACTCCCAGTCATCATGTCATGTACATTTGCTTATCTAAGAGATTAGAAAAATGCAACCAGACATGCATGTTTGCATTTCATTTACTCCTCAACTGTGGTCAGACTCGTCGCCTAGCACAATAAGCCTTTCAATCATAAAATATGGTTTCAAGAATTTTATCATTTTTACTGTATTGTTGGAGCCCCATTGCACCACTCATATACAGTTCAATCAGGTAATGACATGAAAAAACAAAACATATTTGGATGCGTCACACAAAATTATTTTTCCTATTTCTCTATGAATGTACACATGAGTTGTGCAACATACTTTTTTTAGTTTAATTAGGTGTTTGTAATGTATATTTGTATCTATGGCTGTTGTGTACACCAAAAAAGTTGCATGGTTGAACAGTTTCAGATTTGGCCTTTAAACATTAAAAAGGTGCAATTAATCTAAAATAAGACTGTCAACCTAACCAAATTTAAAAAAAAAAAGGTTCTGGTGACATTTGTTTACAAGCTGTGGTTTTCTTGTAAATGTACGGAGTGAACTAAAATAAACTGAATACAAAAAGGTGACAAAGAAAACCTTTCCACTAACAAAAATCAAGCATAGATGTGATCTCACCACTCAACATGTTTGGCTGTGCTTAACTACGCTTAACCGTCTGGACTACGTTCAGCTGGAGTCAGCTGGCAGTACCAGAATATTACCGTAAACCGCAGTCTTTTATTGCTGTGGTTTGGAAAATTCCATAGCTTTAGTGTCCTAGTTAGAACTTCCATTCAACCGTATATTGACCTAAACAAACGTCAATGCATCTATCACTCTGCTAACAAACTACACATCCTAACAGAGAGGTTGCAACAATGAGCTTTTGTATGCTTTTTGTACTGTGAGTTCCACTTTATACCGTTCGGTCCAGCATCTGAATCATTACTGCTAGTAGCCAGAAGAAGATGATGGCCCAACAACATCTGCTCTGTATGAGCCAATGACAAGCTCTTTAAACATACACCCACTTACCCTCCCACATCTGCTCTCTGTTATCCAACAAAGCCTTACACACAGACACAGCCAAATGTGATCAATTAGTAGCATACCCAACCCATCATCAGAAACTGTAACAATATGCAGAAAAGAGAGAAATATATAGATAAACTCTTACACAAATATATGTATAAACAGCCCGAGACCAAAGGAAAGGACGGACATGAGACAGACATTTTTGTGACATTGTGATCAATACCATTTGAATTTTATGCTAACTGAACAAGCAGTTGAATTTTAACAGCAATAGAAAATAAGCAAGTCATGTGTCATTTCATGGCTTGCTGTCAAAGACCCAAAAAATATCATACCAACTACACACACATTTACACACAGCGTCTGCACACATATGCTGCTGATGAAAGCTTTATCTAACTCAGTCCAAGTCAATAAGCCAGCAGGTTCGCCGACCAGGAACCACTGCCCAGTTCTGTTTTTTGCCACACTGCTCTGATAATCTGCTGAGAGTTTCTGCATCTGAGTATGTGTGAGTGCGCGTTCATGTACATTTGACTGGCGCCATTCTACGGCTGGGAACAATTATAAAGACATGAAGCAGATAGCTGAAGATTTGTGTTTTGTTCAACACTGAGAAACACACAAGTGCATGAATATACACAAAAAAATTATGATGAAGTGGACTGTTTACACTTTTTGAATATTGTAATTTGTTCCCATTGACACTATTTCATTACAGTGAGAAATGTTCAGATAGAAGTGCCTTACCTCATAACAGGTTAGCATCCAATGCTTTTTAGAGAATCCTAATCTGAAAAATGATTAGTTAAGAAAACAACTGTGAAGTCTAAGTTTAGCATAGAATCAAAACACTTAACTCAAGTTTCTTCTTCTAAATATTAAAAAGACCCAGATTTCAGCTATAATGAACATGATAGATACACATGACTCTCTTGCCTGCTTGTTACACTGCAGTGTCTGTTGTGGCAGCGAAACTAATATTAGTACTAATTAGAGATGCAATTGATCATCCAGTGACTAGAACCGGTGAGATTAAACTCTGATATATCTGATACTGTAACAATTCAATTAGCCTGTGCAGCAGCCTGACATGCACATAATAATCCATAAATATAAGTACATGTCTGCTCGTTAGAAATCTGCCATGTATATATGTGTAAATATCCAAAGATTAAATATTTTGCAAGAACACTATAATATATTTGCAGAAATATATGTAATGAGCTGTGACTTTATCTGGCTTTCTAATAATGGTAGATAGCATTAGCCTGCCAAACAATATTAGCATTTTGCCATATGGCTTAAAACCCATGTATAGACTCCACTGGTTATTCCACAGGTTTTTAAATGGAATTTAAGCTACCTTTTGTTCTACATTTGTAAGCACCAACTCCAACTTGATTTGCTCCGACTACCTCATGCCATTTCAGTGTTTTAAGCACATGAAGACATTCAAGGCAGTATAGAACCGCTCTACCAAACAGCATTTTAGAGGTATAATTACAGAGCAGTTAGATTTTAGTTGTACAAAGATGCACCGTCCAGTAACGTGGGGCACTTAATTTTAGGATTTGTTTAAAACTGAAAATACAAACAGTTTGTATACACTGTCAGTTATACTTCTTAGAAAGAAAATGCAAATTTGCTAAAAAAAAAAACCCAATATGAGCAGGTTGGAGTAGTTTGCAAGTCTAAAAATAAGAAAACACTCAGAAAATACTAAAACTGAGCGCACTATGATGGATGGCATTAAAGATCTGAAGACATTTTGTGTCTGTGTGTTTTTGTTTTTATCTAAGAAACCATTAATTAGTCTTTATTGGTATAAAAGTATTGTCAATGTAGCTCAAATATGTGGCACTTGGCAGCGTGCACGGCGCAAACACAATGTCAAGCTAGTTTAGAGCTTCCTATCACAGACAGACAGGAATAATGTTAAAGCCCAGTTGGAAGCTGGCTGTGTAACCAACAGTTAACTAGCACTGTATATTAAAAAATAGCTAGGGCTAGGCGTGTACATACCTACTCACCCACTTTCCAACCAACTATACACCCACCCAATTTATTGTTGTAAAAAACAAACAAACATCTAAAGCGGAATGAAAACTCAATGTTTATTATCAGTCTGATGTCAAAGCATTTCTAATGATAACATAGAGCATATGTAACTGTCAATTAACCAAAACAAATAAAAATGCCCAATAAACTTAAGAATGTTAAACAAGAGATAAGTAGGTGCTATAAAGCTTGAGTTTTTGTTTTCTTCTTTATGGCACCAATTTACGTTTGCCTGACTCTCACTAACTGATGACCATTACACAGCAAGCAGAGACCTCTAACTTGTTCAACAGGAAGGAAAAACATGAGGGAACATATACACCCAAACTACACAAACATGTGGACCATACCTACCCACCCCCAACACACACCCACCCACACGAACAGAAATCCCACCCCCTGCCACCCACTCGCATTTCAACCATCCTACACACATGCGCGACCCCTGTTCGCTGGAGATGACTCACTGTGCTGGGAACTCCATGCTTTTCCGATTACTACAGACCGGCTGACTGACTGTCTCAACACGCTGAAGAAAAAAAACCGGTAGATTTTGTAGTGTAGTGATAAGAGAAAGTGGAAAAGAAGAAGAAGAAACTAAACAAAACACAAGACCAAGTGTGCAAAAGAACAGAAGAAACAGTATCATTCCATTTTAAACCTCAGTGGTTGTTCTACTATACACAAGGGCACAGTGAAACAGCCAGTTTTACCTCCAATCACAACACAGTAGAAACCAAGGAAAGAAAATCCTTTGAGTGCTTAAATATGAGAAACTCATGCTTTCTTGATTACTACTGTCTGACTGCCCTTCCAAAAATGCTTCTGGCAAAGAGACAAACAAAAAGAAAGGCACAGAGCAAGAACGATCCTAATGCAATCCACATTTTGTATGATGAATGCCTCTCCTGCCAGTCATAAAACTTAACTGAAAAATACAGCAACTGACTATAGGTAAAGATCTTTAACTAAATGCAAAGTCTGTCAAGGTTTTCATGGACAAAACTGTTTTAAAAGGAGACTGAACACTCGTATTTCACTTTAACATGTGTAAGTGCAACATAAGGCCTTTACTTGGAAGGAAACTGCCTAAATTGGCTAAACATTGACTAAACTCCAAGATATCTGATGAGAGAAGAGGTAAACAAAATTTGACCAGTACTTGAAAGTCTTCTATCCTGAAAGCAATAGACCAATTATAGCAAGTGTAGATAGATAGACAGAAAAAAACAGAACATCAGCTATTACATCAAAAAATAAAATAATACCAATTCATAACAAAAAAGCTAAATAAATGTGCACTTGACCTAGCACCACAAGAAACAAATCACAAACGAATGGAAAAAGAAAATCATAAAACACACACACACAAAAAAAGCTGTTACATTTAGTTAGTTACTGTATGCCAGATGTTTTTATTTTTCTTTTCTACAAAAGCAAAAATAAGTTGCAGGCACGCATACGTTTCATCATTTGCCTGCAGGGTGTAATTTATCCGAGTGATGGGGGCTAGTTTTAAAAAAATATTCTTTTAAGACTACTTACGTTTAATTCATTGCAGGCTGGAATGTGATGGAATAGCAATTTAGAGATGTGGAATGAGAAAGGAGGCAACAAGGAAAATAAATGCAATGAAAGTAAAGCAGAGCAGAGGAAAAACAAATTATTCACAGCACTTAAAGGCTTGCTCTGAACTGTGATCTCTGGACACCTGCATCAAAAACAACACGAAAAAGCAGATTGATGTCTGTTTGGAAGTGAAATGGGCTAAAAGCCAGTATGAACTGTCAATAACTGGGTTAATTTGCCACCTATGAGCTCACATGTATTTTATTTTAAGTATTATTATGTATTATGCTATACTCAACATCTGCTACACACTGCCATTAAGAACAGAATGACTGTTATTGTCTTTTTGATCCTGGGTTTTAACAGTTAAATCAAGTCCTCTCAGAGTGGCTCCATAAATGAAGGTTCACACATTCGCCTAACAAGTGAAAGATGCCTCGGTTTGATCTTGGGGTGAGACACAAATCCCTTCGGGACATTAAAAAAAAAAAATCCCATATTAATAGGGAAACAGCTGAAAGTAGAGCTTTAAATCAAGGTCTCTCAGACTAAATCAGGAAAGAAAATACAGTAAAATAAACAACAATCATATACAGAGTTCTGCTACAGTGTACACTGGAAGATTTACAGTACACCTATTCAGTCAATCCAGACACTGGAGTATACAGACCCTATATGTGTCAGGATGAAGTAAATACTCTAAAAGATACAGCAGGCTAACAACCTTTTCTTCCTTAATTACTGGAAGCACTATGCGAGAAACCTATAACAAAGTTTCTTTCAGAATAACTGAGTAACAAAGCCCTCATCAGACTGCAGGGCTCTGCTGCACAGACCTAGATCACAAACAGCAGACTATCAAACAGGTTTTCTTGAGATAGTAAGGCAGATAGCAGGTTGATTTACAGTGCACCACCATGATTTGGTTCCCAAGTTTGTTGATTTTCAGATAGTCCATGTTTGTGTGTTCATGTCTAATGTGTGTGTGTGTTCATGTCTAATGTGTGTGTGTGTTCATGTCTAATGTGTGTGTGTGTTCATGTCTAATGTGTGTGTGTGTGTTCATGTCTAATGTGTGTGTGTGTGTGTGTGTGTGTGTGTGTGTGTGTGTGTGTGTGTGTGTGTGTGTGTGTGTGTGTGTGTGCCTCTTTAGTGATCCAGGAGTCAGATTATGAACCCTGTCTGAGATCAAAGGCAGACGCAGAGGGAAGGAGATTTTTAAAACCAAAAACCGGCTCAATGTGACACCACCAAAAGGTTTTGGGTGGGTTTTTGTACGAGTTTCGATGTCTCCTCTTCCACATACATTATATATATATATATGTTAGTTTAGTATGTTGAGGTATAGTTTTTGATCTTTTGACTAGGGCTGCCACAAACAATTATTTTGATAGTCGACTAGTCACCGATTATTTTTGCAATTAGTCGACTAATCAGATCATGCATCCACTGGACGTAAAACGTACAGCTTATTGCACCAGCAGCATCTGCTCTTATATAACTATCATTAGCTTACAGCTTTAAGTGTTTAAGGTATGTGCTAACTAAAAATAAAGACAAAAAATAAAGATAAAACTTTATTGATCCCACGATGGGGAAATTTTTGTGTTACCTCAGCTCAGGCACAGATATCAGAAGGAAATACAAAAAATACAAATAAGTACAAACAATGAAAAAAAGTAAGATAATACATTATATACAACGGTAGCATACACAGTATGTGATTATGGATATGGTTGTGGAACTATGCAAGACATAAACTATACAGCTTAACATAACTATTGTACCACTACTATTCCTATGTATAGACATGTATACACACACATGTACACACTAAATATACATATGTATACATATACATACATATATATACCTGCACATGTCCATACACACAGAAGTGGTGACCGTGGATGTTCACAGTGACATCGTGATTGAGGAGTTATGGAGTCTAACTGCTGTTGGGATGAATGATCTGCGAAAGCGCTCCTTCCTGCAGCGAGGGTGTTTCAGTCTCTGACTAAAGGAGCTTATCAGCCCACTCACATACTCATGCAGTGGGTGATGTGGGTTGTTCTTGATTTATGTCAGCTTTACTAACATCCTCCTCTCGCCAATCACCTCCACAGACTCCAGAAGACATCCCAGCACGGAGCTAGACCTCCGCACCAGTTTGTCAATCCTGCTCCTGTCCCTGTCCGTGCATCCACTCCCCCAGCAGGCCACTGCATAGAAAAGGGCAGATGCTACCACAGTGTCCATGGAATGTCCTTAATAGAGTCCTGCACTTGCTCAGTCTCCTCAGCAGGTGGAGTCGACTCTGGCCCTTCTTATACAGGATGTCTGTATTTGTAGCCCAGTCCAGTTTATTGTTGAGGTGAACACCCAGGTAAGATGATAGTTTATTAAATTTTAATTAAATTTCCAGATTGTTTCAGTGGAGTTTAATAAACTCAGCCGTCTGCTCCTTGCTATCTAAAATATAACGGGACACCAGAGTATATTCTCCAGCATCTCACACTTCTGATAATCAGTTGTCTGCTTGACATTTATTCAGCTGTGCAAAAACACTAACTTTAATCTCAGCCAAACCGATTTACTCAGGAACAAATAAAATACTGAAAAAAGTCAAACAATAACATTTTTAAATTATCTAAGTGACTTATATATATTTAACCTGAGTAGCGAAAGACGGTGGTGGGTTTGAAAATGATTTGTCGGGAGTCCGGTGTTCTCATCGGCTCTAGTGAGCCTTGCCCCCGGCTAGCTATCGAGCTAGTGGGTAACAGACGTCTCCGAAAACGTCGGAGCGCTTTTGAAAATATGTGGTGTCTTGATAAACTGAGCAGATATTTGAGGTTTACACAGCTACAATTCTCCCCTGAAAATATGTTAAACGTTTATTTTGTGACCCAGAAAGAATAATAAGAGTAATATTAAAACTAACTAGCTGCCGCCATTGTTGGAAACTGAGCTGGGCTGCGCTATAAATTCTGGGATAGGTTGGGCCTCGAAGTATACATCCGACCCATCCTTCAAATCTGGTGAAACGCAGGGCGCATTTGTCAGCCGCATTTGTTGGAGTCTTCGAATTTGGACAGTCTTCGTTGTGTCGCTGTAACGTAATCGGCCAACAAATGCGGGCACAGGAGGATGCGGTTACTGAATTTGGACACAGCTACAATACCAGACACTGCTTCTTCTTCGGGGTTTAACGGCAGCTGGCATCTTTGTACATGCAGTGCTGCCATCTTCTGTTTCAGTCCGTTATTACACTCTTAAATCCTACTACTTATTCCTGCGTCTTTTGGGATCTTACAAAGTTCCAAACGACGCGTCGACTATTAAATTAGTCGTTGATGATTTTAATAGTCGACATAATCGTGAGTAGTTGACTAATCGTGGCAGCCCTACTACTTTTGACAATAAGATAATTTGTCTCAGTGCACTGGACTTTGTGCTGCCATTTTGTGAAATCAATTTAACACAGAGATTTCTACCCATGCTTTTGCAGTGTCCCATTGAATGTTATTTAACCTAATGGCCTAATGTTGACTCAGGGAAAAGCCTTGATGAAAAAATCATTTAAGCAAACACAGTCCCTATGGTCATCAAGTAGTAAGTGCTCATTACTAACTTTTACAAAATGCCTGTCTCGTGTTTTCTGATCAAACTCAAAAGCTATGTTCTTAACACATTCCTAAACATGCAAAGCATTTCGTGTCAGTATGTATTCTTCCTTGAGTGATGGTCAAAAACATGTATAGAAATATTAAAGCATATTTTGATCTGTTGCATTATTTCCACCCTCTAACATTAATTGACTGTCATCTACAAACAATCTCAATCTGATGTGTTTAGCGCTGAAGATTTGCCAAAGTAAACCAAAGTCTAAGGATCATTTATCACATTCATCTACTCTAGATCACTGGATATTTTCAGAGTTTTTCACCAGCCAATTTTCTTAAGCCCAGAGCAATGTTGTTGAAATGTATTCATGTCAATGGCATTTTCTTGACTCATTGCAACCAACCATGATAAATGGCTATAAAACTGTCTTCAAATGAAAATTACAATTAAAAAACAAAATCCACAAACTTTAGATGGCAGACATTTCTATATTAAGCAAGCTATGATCAACTGTGCATTTAAGATAAATGTAATGAACAGAGACTTGGATCTTTATGATTTAAGCCTTTTTTAGATGAAGGAACTCTAAGAAGAAAAAGCAAACATTTAGTGTTCAAATTGTGATTGTCTCACAGTGAAAGAGCCATTAAACAACTCATGTATTTATAAAGTTTTCATTAAAGCTTCAACATGTCAAGCTGCTGAACTGTTTTTTTCCAGCTTCTTCTTTAAGGCCTAGTATTAACATTATCTTACTGATGTAGTGACACACAGAAGCTGCAATGCATTACCATTGTTTCCTAAGAGCTGACACCTACTACCAAAGAGTTCAGAGTACACACGCTGAAAGGGCAGAGGATCAGGTGTGATCTCACTACTTCCACGTAGGACAACCACATCTGCTGTGATCCTAGCCCATAGTCAAACTGGGCGATATAGCCTCAAAATTGTATCACATTTCAAGAGAAACTGCTTGTAGGCAGTATCATTTATGTGTGAATGAAGGGTATTTTCCATCAAAGGTAAGCACAAAAATATCCTAGGTAGCGTTTTCTCTGGAATTTTTAGGTAAAACTATAAAATAACTGGTTGACACCAGTTTAACAGTAAGTGAAGCAACTTAATCTTGTAACTCTTTATACTGTACCATATAAAACTGAAAAATATTTTCTACCTGGGATTCATCTGGGTCAAGCCTTTTAACCAGTTGCTTAAAGTCCTGCTTTTCTACCAGAAACACCATTTGCTCTTCCTGTCATATGGAGTACAACTATCAAGTGTTCCAGTAATGCTCAGTGAAGTTATTTGTTTACATTAAGGTTGTGCATTATGTGCTACTAGCATCTACTCCACCATAGCATGGTAATACTCAACTGTGTGTTTTTGCCTAAAGTGATGGGACACATTTGTTGTTACTTCCTTTAGCGGGGATAAATTTAATGATGATTTTGCAAAGGACCAGACAACGTTGGATATTATTGAAACAGTTCCCTTTTAAAGTACTAATTCATCACAAGAGGCCGACTCTTGCTTCATGCCCGGCTTGCCTCACTGACACATGCACTATGGAACGTAAATACAAGTTGTTGCTATAGCAGCGATATCGTAATTTGGCATTTTTATCTCACGTAAAAATTTAAACTGGAATTATTACCAGCGGCATCATGTGGCACAGCCATAGTCCATATAATTCAAATGCATCATGTGACATATATTCAACAATCAACAAACAGCAACAATTCCAAATGCCAAACCACATCATCATACTGATATAATAATTACATATTGCAATCTTTATGGTGAAAGCTGGTCAGATTCAGGCAGCCAAAGCCTTACTGCTTGACAACAGTTCTCATTCAGTTCTACACTGATAGCAAGGATATAACCAAAACTTTGTCACCTGCAAAAACAAAGATTTCTGCCCTGAAAACTGCTTAAGAAACATTAGCAGTGTATTCAGTTTCATATTCATTTGTTTCTGTCACCTGCCTGCCAAATAAGATAAGATCACCATGCTCGATACACCCATTTATTCTCCTTTCAAACTGCCAACACTCCATGAAAGCAACAACACAGTGGGAGGGGGTGAGGGGAGGAAATAGATACTGGGAGACAGAGGGCATATAAAACAATAAAACTGGATAGGGAAAGAGAAAGCTGGAAAAAGGCAAGAAAATAAGGACAAGGGAGAAACAAACCTAAACAAAGCGGAAAAAAACAGACAGCAAAGGGAGAAGGCGCATTTTATAATTTGGGGGCAAGTTCATACCTACTTGCCATAGACATTCCAACTGAATTAGGTCATGACAGAGACACATACACATACATTTTTTGGACCCTAGAGACATTTTGGCTACATAAAAACTGTCATATAATTTAAACAGACAAGTCTATTCATTATGTATGAGGAGAAAGGTAAAAATAGTCACCTAAAGGGATCAGTAGTGACAGTTTTGGATTTTAGCCTTGTCCCCAGTGACACAAAGAGGTAAAGGACTGTTTTGGAGTGCGCCAAATATTCAAGCATAAAATGAAACAAATCCTAAAGTCTTTGTTTTGCTCTAACTGATGACAGTTAATGCAAAACAACTTCAATTACACAGAGTAAAACATAAGGACATACATTTTAATGGTGTTATTACTTTGTAGCAATAAGAGAGTGGCTATAAAACTAAATAACCTAATGAAATAATTTTTTTTTCAAACTGTTTCAAAGTATTTCAGCCCAGCTTCACACTACCTTCCAATCAGCACATACTTAATCACACAAAACTTTGAAACTACATTTCTGATGAAAGGAAATCAAAACTGAAAGCAATACGTGTTTTTATAGACGCAAGTTTGATAGCTTGATATATAAAAGCATCAAATTAGCACAATTAGAAAAATGAAAATTTTAACATTTCTGGTTAAAAAAATTACAGAAATTATGAAATGATTTAAATGTTGTTGCTATTTATTTTTCCGGTGACTCAACTGATAAATTAAGAGTTCCACCTCTGTTCAAGTGATGAGTTTTTCTCGATAAAAGATACGTCAAAACAAATCCCACCCCATGCAAATACCAACACAAACAAATGAATGGCAATTTATATGTGGAATACACAAACATGACCCCCCCACCACCACCACCACACAGTGGAATCACTGATGCACAGTGGAATCACTGAATAACTGATGCAAATAACTGAACACACAGGGAGCACTAAGGACTGTTTGATTTATCAAAAACACACATACATTATTCACACCAGAAAATCTCCCTTTTTTAAAATGTTTGTTTTAATTTTTGACCGTGAGCTTCAACAACACTATGTTTATCAACTCTACAGGTTACCAAAGCCTCTGCCATAGCCACTCTGGGTCAAAGCCTGAACAACATATGTGCATGGCAAACGTTGTCTATGCAAGTTTCCCTTAAGAGGCTGCTGTCTCCACACTGGACTGCACTCAAAATCCATACAATTATTAGAGAAAATACAAAAATTACACTTCACTGAAAAAAACTGTACTCATTTCACTAGCAACTACGGTCAATTGCAAGGTGACAAGGTTTTTTAGCTACCTAACGTATACTGGAGACAGACTTGAAAGCCCCACTACTTACACTGACCAAAGGCTAAAATAAGAGCACCAATCATCTCTTTCCCCTTTAGCCCTTAGAGTTCTTCCCTGTCTCTGAAAATAAACCCTGCAGAGAGAATAAAGCAAGGACCTCTTCGAATGCTGAAAACAACAGGTTCACAACTTTCAAAACAATATTTTTGACATGGTAGTCATGTTAAATATGACCACCTGCTCCGTGGAAGTTAGCGCTAAAAAAAGGGTAAAATTTTGGTAACTTTTCCACACCAGCTTGTAAATCAATCCACTGTATTCTTCATGATGGCTTGGCAAATAACCATGCATAATGTGGAGGTAGAATTGCAATCAATATAGTGTTTTTCTAGAACAGACTAAGGTTCTGCCAAGCACTAATAATCTCCCAAGTGAGCTCTGTTTTCAGAGTCAACACTGCATTGGAAAGAAGAGTTACTGTTTATACAGCTAAACCTAATAGATGTTATTTTCACTGGCAAAATGGCAGCAAGGTGCCAAAAGTACCCATTTTTTCAGTCACATGGACATTAATATTTGATATATGCTGCTCACAGTAAAACAAGCATACACACCTCACAGCACCTTTCTTCATCATCATAGTAAAAGCACGCAGTAAAATTAGGGTTTATCGTTCTTTGTGACAAACAGAAAGCATAGTTTCCTGAGAGGGCCTGTCGAGGTCCAGAAGATCATCCAGTACATTTGCAAAGGAAGGAAGTACATTCTTTAGCAGTTATCTTCCCTGGATCCACAAAAACCCTGCCACACAGAAGTTTCTACAGAGAGGTTACCATTGCAAAGACAATAACTTTGCAATGAAATTGCTTTAAAAACACAATGAATTAAATGAGAATTTCAACCTTGCATCTTTAGGCTTCCACCAATCAGTGATCTGATAAAACAAAGTGTTTATTTTGCTATAAATTCTAAAATGTGGACGCTGTAAATACACTTACTCACACACATGCCTTCAATCCAATAGCACTGAAGACACGATGCTGCTGGGTTGAGTACAGTACCCTATAATAGTGTCTAATGTGAAACACATGATCATATTTTCCACTTAGGTTCCTTAATTCAAACAAAGTTTGAATTCAAATGTCAGTTCACGACATTTTATCTTATTAGCTTTTTCTGTGAAATCTTGTTACAATAAGCGGCTTAATCCTTGACACACGGACCGAAGAAAAAGCACAGGAACAATCACAATCATAAGCAGTATATTTCCGTCACTGCCTTCTCCATTAACCATACTTAAAGCCAAACCAACAACTATAAATCCTCAATGGCATGATGACAAGCACACTGTCGTTGAACGGGTCTGTTTTCATACATAAGGCGCATTAAGCGAAACAAAACAGTCAGATAAGTCAAATTTTACTCAGCTCATTCTTCTTGCTTCCTCCACTTCCATACCATTAATTCATTAATGTTAAATTCTCTTACCGCTGCTCCATTCCTGTGTTGTTGCAGTATATTAATGACTAACCTCGTATTGTGGATGGATTATGTCAGTTGTTCTCCTGACTTAATTTTGGTCTGTTTACAGCATCCTGCCATGCGACTGCATTTGTCCCTAATCACTGGGAACCCTCACGTTAACTTTTATCGAGTGGAAAAAAGTTAGCATTCATCCTCCAGCTTCACTGTGTTTATGTTATGCTGACATAGCTGTGTCACTAGCGATCACGTAGCCCATTATTATATACCAGCTAGCCCAACTTCAGTAACCCTACAAAAGTCACTGCTGTTTAGTTTTTTGTCTTCATTTATGTTGGAAGTGGTAGCAGAGCTGTACGTTTTCATTTTTTCAGAAATCTCTCAGTCAGAACATGCTAATACATGTTTAGGTGGAAGCTAGTGAGCTAACTTCCTGCTAACTTCTAACTCAGTGAAATTTAATAAATTCTGTTTTCATGGATGCCTGGATGTTAAACTTTACCAGATGTAACAACATCTGGTAAAGCAGCAACGCTGATCATTTTATTAAAGATGAAAGAATTTAGACAGTGTTTAACTCTCAGTGATGCCGCAGTGTTCGTTTGACTTTGGGACCTGAAGCGGACTGAGTTTTGTACCCAGATTACTCTGCGAGGCTCCTGACTACGGTAATGCTCTGACAATCCATCAAGTGGTCCGGCTTTGTAGCTTACCAAAGTCATTTGAGCGCCGCATACCACATAAAATCGGTTTGAGGTCAGTAAGCACAACCAGAATTCATACATAAGGCGCACTGTCGATTTTTGAGAAAATTAAAGGATTTTAAGTGCGCCTTATAGTGCGGAAGATACAGTAGTAACTATTTTGCATTGGGTAATTGAGACACTACTAAAGTGTGTCTCAATGGCAGGAAACTACTCATTTCCTGCCACTTCTTTACACGGATGGAAAACAAGGCACCAATGGTCGCAATGGTCCAGTCTCCACCTTGCATAAAAAGATATAAAAACTGTTCTGATACAACTGATATAAAGAATAAAGAAGATGTTGACAGCCATGTCAAAAATCATGCGTCCTTATGGACTTGCTTTATTTTTTTTTTATAAACATACTCGTAAAAGACTTGTGTAAATATCTGCCAGATTTGTTTCCAATATTGATGTGGCATTCTTATGTTCAGTTCTGCTATCTAAAACAGATCCAGCATACTTCAGCTTTTCACCACGAGGCCCCATTTATCAAAGAGTGTGTATGTTAACATTTCAGGGCAGCTGGGTCTCAGATGGTAGAGCGGGTGGTCTATTGGTATGTTTGGGCAAGATACTGAACCCCAGGTTGCTCCTGATGCGTCCATCGGAGTGCAAGTGTGTGCATGAATGAGTAGAAAAGCACCAAGTTCCAGTCCATTATACATTAACAAGGAAACAATTATTGTAGAATAGGCCCGATTTTTTTCGAGATGGAAAAATCCTTACTGGCTAGCAAATATTACACTTTCACCCTCGCTGTCGCCACAGTATCATTGCCCTTATTGGTCAGCTGACCACAGAAGAGAGTCATAGCTCCTAACAGAGAGGACGCATCTCTCTTAAGTGGCTTGATCTTGTGGCTTGTAGCTGTGGGAACTCTTCCAAAGGCAGAAATTCATAAAATATGTTGAA
Source organism: Neolamprologus brichardi (assembly GCF_056152115.1). Classification (NCBI taxonomy): domain Eukaryota; kingdom Metazoa; phylum Chordata; class Actinopteri; order Cichliformes; family Cichlidae; genus Neolamprologus; species Neolamprologus brichardi. The sequence continues at coordinate 39,339,556 of NC_142110.1, read as the reverse complement.
ATGGAATGTTTGCCAGTTTGAGGCTTGCAAAATAACTCTTCAAACGCACAGTTAAGCACAGCTCCTGGTGAGTGGGGATAAACTGCTTAAACAGCAGCACTGAGGACTAGAGAGACCCCTATCTAGGCCCCTCAATGTTGGTTTAATATCTAGCTGGCTCCTTCTGCTCTTTCTTTTACTTACACATACACACACCAAAAGTATGGCCTCAGACCTGGCAAACAGCCTTCAAGTTCTTGGAGCAGCTTTCTCTCTAATTTAAAGTTGATTGCCATGGCCCTCTGTGAGTGACTAGTGAAATATGAGTGTGGAGAAGAGTATGGAGGCTTGGATGTGCGTTTGGCTCCGTGTGCATGTGAATGTGTGAGTGTGCATGCACAAAGCCATTGGATCGTTTACATATATGTGCATGCAGAAGTCTGCGTCAAGGTCTGTGTGGAGCCAGAGCGTATCTGTGTGCTCGTGTGGTTTTTGGCCAGAGCTAGAGCAGAGATTGGACTTCCAGCTAAAGACGTCTGCAGGGAAAGCGAGCTGAATAACAGTACCCTTCTCAGGCTAAAATGAGGTGTTAGAAGGTGAGTTCAACTGTACTGAGCTGTACAGAACATGTGCTCAAGTGAAGAATGTTAGACTATACAGTCTGGGGTCTGTCTTTATAAACCTGCTGCAAGTTAATGAATACTTCATACAACAATGGGGAAGATTGGGTTAAGTTAAACCTTGCCTTGGATCCTGTGTATTTCTTGAACGATTAAATAGATTACTAATGTTTTCTATAGTATTTTCATTAGCCAAAACACGCAGGTGTTAGCCACAGTCGACTTGTTTTACTCTGCTTAGGATCCTGGATTTCCCTTTCTTTTTTGGATATGTATGTGGGCTGTGATTCCAAAAAGCAAATTTGTTCCCACTATTTTTCACAATGTTTAGAAAGCAAAAAATACCATCAAGTTTTCCTTTTATAGAGACAGAAGGCTTTAATCCGTGGGTAGGCCAACATCCCAGAGGTAAACAACAAGGTGCCCGGTGTGCCTCGTTTTTCTTAGTCAGTGTATATTTAGTTTCACAGTGGTGAAGTGGTCAAGAAATCTGGTTCTTTGCAAAGGTGTCCAAACTGAGATGCATCCTCCCGAATGAAAAACAGTAAACACTGCTGTAAGTGACGCGGATGCTACGGGGAGATGCCAGGTGTTTGGCTTCTCTTTCCACACAGCCCATTGTGCGTCTGGCTACGATAAAACAACAATTACACGATCTGTCTCTCTGCATAGAATTAGCTGAATGGATTTTAAAGGAGAAAAATAAACAGCAATCAAACAGGGAACCACTGAAAACCTGGGTCAAATTAACATCACAAGACTGACTTAAGCAACCCTGGTTTTCTGTTTTACTCCCACATGGGAGTGAAGCGGAAAAATGGACTCCTATTGGCCAACTGATAGCTAACAGTACAATTGCTTCCGCCTCACAAGAAACTAGAATAGAATAGAAATATCCTTTATTGTCCCTCATTGGGGAAATGCACGTGTTCCAGCAGCAAACTGACAGGCAGACGCAGCATGCAGAGTCAAAAGACAATTTACAACATAACGAAAACAAAGTACTAATGAGAAGTCTTTTTTTTCTGAAAATACAAGATATCTGAAAAATTCAAATAATAATAGTAGCCAATAAAGCAGACGCAGTTTTGTCTTGTTACTGTCTTTGACATATAGTACTAAGACTCCTGAAAACAATATCTCCAAGAATTTAACATGGAACTTCTACAAATCATAACCGATCCAACAGCTCTTACTTTAATATTCCTCTTATCCTCGTTTTCAGTACATGTAAAAATTATTTTTGTTGAGGGCCATGTACTTGAGCCAGTGCAATCCTTGATCAATAAAAGTGGACTCTGATCCTACTTTTCGCTGCATCCACCTCTTTAAAGAATCACAGACGTACACTGATGCTGAAATACACAAAGTTATTGGCAAGGTTCAAATGTTTCCACTGATACAGAAGTACTGCTTACACTGTGGGCAACTATGAGTTTCTTAAAGCCTTTAAGCTCATAAAGACAGATGTTACAGCATGAACTTTTACCCACATTTTCCTTTTAGCGGGGCAACATTCAAGAAACAGCTAATTTCAAGCAAAAGGCTCGCTGCCTGCTTTTCTGATTTCTTTTCCCACCTTCCTTCCCTTTCCTACTCCTGAGACACCTTCAGGCTTCATCATTCTGCTTCGTCTGTTTGCATTCCTGTTGAGCTCTATTTAAAAGCTTGAGCACTCCACTGGTTAGAGGAATGCACATCTGCAGTGAGACCCCATCCCAGTGTCTCTGTCATCTTTTTCTTTTTTTGTCTGTCTCTCTGTCTGCTTATGCATTATAGTAAGTATTCGTTTCTGATTGAGTTCTCAGAGCGTTAGCTTTTGCTATTGACCTGGAACTTGAACTAATTGCAGATATAAATATACAACAACAAAGGGCAGGATGAAGACTAATCTTGTTTATTACATCAACAAGTGCTTTCAGTGGCCATGATTTCAACGCTTCATTTATACTCTGCCAAGTGAGTTCCCGTGCTTGGTTTTCAGAACTGGAACCAAAGCATGTCAATGAAAGCCAGTGAAAGTTTTTTTCTTTACATTTATCACACTATTTTACTATATTTAGAAAATAATTACACAAATCACAAGCACGCTTTCCACAACAATAATACAAAAAGTACACTAGAACCAAACCACACCAATCTACAATCCACCCATCACAACAATATTTACACATTTAAATATCATGCAGCACCTTGTTCTCACTGCATCATTTTTAAATGAAATCTAAATCTAAAACACAGCAACAGAAAGACATTTAATTAACAGTGGAAACAAAAAACAGCCATGCTCAGTTTATCAATAATAAAAGAACAACACATTGTAACCAGTGCTTTTTGTCCAGGGTACCACCAGCTTTTTACCCATAATTACAAGGCATGAAGTTAAAATACAATTAGAGGAAAAAAGACTGTGGTATGATGTTTAACAGCCTAAACAGGGATCCACATTGAGGCTAGTACGACAAGTCCCCACTGTGAACAACAGTAGAGTACATTTCCCTTCATTCCCTCCTGTCCCGTGTAGGGAGGCGGATTAAACTTTTCGTCCCCACATCCCTCACCAACCACCCCTCACACACACACAGGCAGTTTACTAGCCGCTAATCCTCTCCCGCCCGGTTTAAACACTTTAAATGGCCGGACTTACCTTGGAAACTATCCCCGAGTCAAACAGGCATTATTATATTGTCGCCTTCCATGGCTGGTACCTCAACGAGTTGTTCCTCGACTCACCGATGACACTAGACACGAAGTAGCGGGGCAAGAGAGCAACAAAGTCGGACAGCAACCAGGAGGAGGAGGGAGGAACGAGGCCGGAAAGTGGGCTGCTGCGCCATTGGAGGCGGCGGATGTCAATCACCTGACTGAGTGGGCGGCCCCTAACTGTAAAGAGATTATGGAGGCTGAGCTATAGGTCTGAGGTTTAATGAGGAATGCGGGATGAAAAACAGAGCGAGGTCTCCAACAGCAGGGTTATGAAAGTTTGAATGTTTTGGTCTGTTTTTAATGTATGCAGGTTTATTTCAAATGTGTGTCTACTATAAAAAATGGAAAATAATCAAAATTCCACTTCAGGCAGTTGTAACTTTTAAAAAATGTACTTATAAAAGCTGCCTCTTTTAATTTCTAATGAAATTTATGTATATACATTTTTTCCATGGTTTACCTGTTTATTTTTTATGCATATAGCATAAAATAGGTATAGGTAGTCGGAATAGGTATTGCAATATATACAATAAAAGCACAACACTTTTCAATGGCAAAGTAATGCTGCATACAGGCAGGTTTTTACAGATTTCAACAAAATGACAAAAGATTTTCACTGGATATATTAATTTTATTTAAGGTGATTTATTTTTAAAAACATAATATTGTTACGTTCTGTTTTTATTTTATTTTATTTAGCTAAATGTTTTGTTTAGACATGAATAAGCTCTTATGCGTCAAAGTAACTGAACATGTCTATAACGATGGAAGCAAAACAGCCTTTTACAGGTTTCCAGCTAAAATGTTGATCCCGTCTCATGAAGTGCACCACTGATTTACTTATTTCTTTTTATATTTGGCTTACCTGTTTGTTAATGAGTAAATAACACATTAAACCAATTAATGGTTCCAGTGCTCTGGGCTTCACCAGCAATAAATTACATGACAGTAACAGCTAATTATTGGAAATAATTCCCTTTTCGCCTCCCCCATGAATGATAGAGGTGGAAAAACACATCTGTTGGTCTAATGCAGTATATTAAAAAACCACTGCTTGTCACAGGGACAGATTTAGCACATGACAAAACAGCTTTCTGACATAACAAATTCTCGTCTGTTTTACACTCTTTTTTTCCTGTAAACTAACTTTGACCTCTCAACCAGATCTCCTCCACAGAGAAAAAAATCAGCCACTTGCACAGCTTTTTGTTCAGTTTTATGATTAACAGTCAGGAACAATTAGAGTGCAAACTGTGGCAGTTGGAGTCCAGTCCGCTCATCAGGCATACAAGGGTGACATCAATTATTCCATTGAAAAGGGGATTTCCAATTTCCAAAAGCTCAGCCAGCCCCCCTTACTGACCCTGACCTTTTTAGCTGCAGCTTGGAAGAGTTACATTTTAACATCTCATTAGGAGCAGAAGAGCAGTGATTGCCAAGCATGCGTAAAAGAGATATGAAAGAGTCTGGTTGTCCATCTTAATTTATCAGCTTATCCAGTGTTTACATATTTGCAACGAGATTTTTTTTCTCCTATAGAGTGTACCTGCTTAATGTTTGCCCTAGAACACTTGTGGAGTGAATTCCCCATCAATACAAGCTTTACAAAAATACTGCTTTCCTGAAAATGAGCATTCACTGTTTGTTTGCTTGTTTAAATTGTGTTTGTTAATTTAAATCTTTCATACTTTTGAAAGAGCAGTTTGTGGCATTGTTGGAGTGTACTACTTTTGCCTTCTGATGACCTATCCATCTGTGTGGTTTGTATCTTCCAGTCTATTATCTTGCCTGGCATCTGTCTTACTACTGCTGGACAAAATGTACCTGTCACTCTGTTCCCATCTGCCTTATCTTTTGTCTCATTGGTTTGTATGTGTCCGTCCTTCATCTGGGTCTTTTTTCCGTAGCTCATTTAGCCATCTGTTGTGACACTTCTGTATTTTCATGCATCCAAAAACTAGGCTTCAAGTTAGCAATTAAATATCTGTTTCTATGATAAACATATTCAAATTTAGATTGAAATTATACTAGTGTCTTCTCTTTAATTTTGTTACAGTAATGCACCTTGTAATACAAACTTTAAAGTAAGTGTAAATCTATTATGCAGGCTATTATTTGTTGACGACGACCAACAACCTATATTCAGTTTCTCAGACTCAAACTCTTACATAGAGCTTACATTTAAGCACTCAGGACTCATAATGTGAAATAGCACTAGAGCATCTCAATGAAGTGAATGTTAAAGAAAGAAAACTTGTTTCTCTACAGTTATATAAAAAACTTGTTGCTTTATGTTCTGTGGTATTGCTTCCCTCTGCTGGGCCTTTTAACTCATTACACAGTTCAATAGGTTTAAAATAAGAACGGGATCAGTCCTATAGACTGTGTACATCATCCACGTTTTGTATTCCACAGTTTACTTTAACACAAATACTCAAGCAAGCCAGTGTAAATCCACCAGTGCTGGCCTGCTCGCTGTCTCTCAGTAAGATTACATTAAACCTCAGTTCATATGCAGTCGGTTATTAGATTTTAGCAACACATATTTTACAACCAAGTCTTTACCTCGTTGTGTTTTTGAGCTCTACCACCAGTGCACAGTTGTAACTTGTGCATACCACTACCAAAAGTATTCGCAATCTTTCTCTGATAATGTGTGTCCCAAGATTTCTGTCAGTACACCCTATGCTTTTAGGCATTTTAACCTGGTGGTGATGCTAAAGGAAAAGCCAGACAATCCCTTATCACAGATGCAATATACCATAGGAGCTCCACACACACCCTTCCTGTTTTCTCTAAGGGCATATTTACTCATCATACTACATGTTTATATATAACATGCTGTCAGAGTGATGAGCTCAGAACTGTAATTATTCTATTGTTGCAATAAATAATTTAAAGTTGTGAGTTGTTTGACTGAACCATCTTAAATATTTGTTAATATTTCCGTCTGGGTCAAAGTTTTTGTCAAATTTAGCCTCCCATAAGTGATGAGGATTATAAATACTGTGATTTCCCATTTGTATAATTAGAATTTAATGCACTTTCTGAATTTTCTCTGATGTCTGACCTGAGGCTGGTAAAAGCAACACTATTTGATATCCAATGAAAATCACTGGATATTGTTTATAATCGTCTTGAACAACAAAACAAGATGTCACTCTTTCCTTCTTTCTTTTACATTTTTTTTTACTTGGTGTAGCTCACTAAGTGAGTAAACTTAGCATATTCCACTTGCTTATATTGGCAAATCTATTCAAAACTTTCAGAACAGTTTCTTCCATGATAAGAGATATTTTGGACCTGATGTGGTTTTGCTGTGTGCCATGGTTTTCACTGTTACTCACTGTATGCCGACTGATGTCATCATCTGGCTTGTGTTGGATCTCCACAAAGTGGCTATTCAGTGCTTTAAAACAAAATGAGAAGATGGAAATGTGCACATCTAAATAGACACAGACTACACACCCACATGATGCATTCAAAGAGAAACAACAGAGCGCGCACATACACACAACAATGCCCGTCAGACACCTATCTGAACTGACTCTTCCACTTGAATATTTCTTTTCTGGCATTCACACCCTAGGTTAAATCTATGCATGCAGTCATATGTGGTATTAGCTGGGTGTGGTCTTCACTGGCTTGTTATACAGGCCACAGCTGAAAGGCTGAATAGTCACAGGCATTCACTGACGCCACCCTCTCCCTCTTTCACTCTCCTGCCTCACATTTCTCTGTTTCACCCTCTGTTGTTCCAGCACTCACCAGTATTCAACTTCTTTAACAAAAAGGTATTTATATTTCTCCTTTCTTTGTAGCATAAACTATACGGATGGATAATCTATAGGGATTATATATAGTACTTTGTACTTTTTTCCTTTCAGCTATATTATTTAAAGTTTCATTTCTAGAGTAAATCCTCTTTATCTCAGTCCTCATTTGAGTGCTCTCTTTGTGGACTTGGACAGACCAAATCGAGTGGGACATCTGCAAGTTGGTTGACAAGTAAATTGTTCCGCTCATCTGAAGAGTTTTTCTGGAAACCAGTCTTTCTCTTGTGAGGAGCACAGCAGAGTTTGGTGTATAAAGATGTATCTTCCATTGTCACTGCTGATATGCCTATCAGTTATCCAGCTGGGCTTGGGAGATCAGCTTGTGGAGGAAGTCATCATAGCCGGTAAGTAATTAAGAAATATAAGAAGCAAAAGCATGTGGAGTAATGTCACAGGCAAGCGAGCCAGAAAAAATAGCTTCTGAAATTTTGGGGGCAATACTACAGAAATACTATCTAATACACGCACATTATTTTTTTAAAATGTGAAGTTTCATGACAACTGAAGTGGCTGTATTTATTATTGTGCTTCAAAAGAGCCTTACACTGGATATATAAATTCATGAAAAAATATCACTTTCCAACAGGGACATTTACAAAAATGTTAAGAAGCTGTGTAAAATAAATATGTGAAATATTTGCAAATCACATAAATATCTAGTTAAAAAATATTTGATTGTTTCCTTAAAGTATGCACTGATTTTAAAACCAATACCAGCAACATGCTTTGTGAAAGAGCTGGGATCTGCAGATGTTTAACCCTATGTTGTAACATCTGTCCTTTTAACAAAACTGTATGAGAGCAGCTGGAATTTTGTTGAAATCATGTTTGTCTATTTTTGTCAGATGATGGATGTCATTTGTTCTGAGTAACAATGGGTTCTGGCCAGTTTAGCAACAGGACTGTTTTATTACACAGTTAGTGATGCTGTTGTAAATCATGCAGTAATTAGCTGAAAAACAAAATCTTGTCTGGTTGGCAGCATCATGTTGCTCCAAAACCTGTTCATGTTGCCCAGCATACATAGTGTCAGCATGTACAATCAAGCAACCCAATAAAGATATACTGTCCATGATTGCCAACCATAGGACACATTTCCTTTCAAGTCAACCCATTTTAAATGCACTTGATCCTAGAAAAGGTTGTTTTTCTTTTCCCTGTCTGATCCCAATTCACTGCCCATTTAGACCCAACAGATCATGCATGCAGTGTTGGCTGGTTGTTGTGATTTGGGGCTATATAAACAAAACTCAGTTGAACAGAACTGAATTAGTCCTGCTCTTTAGATGCAAATCCTACATGGATAAAAACAGCCACCAGTATATCATTATGTTAATTTAAACTTCATCTAAATACATTATGAGAGGCATCCATCTATTTCAACAAATTAGTTTAAATGGGTCAACAGAATCTGTCTCTTGGATTCTGATTAGTACCTCAACATGTGGTGACAGTAAAGTAGAAACAACATTGGGCTTGAAATGGGAGCCATTCTTATAAAGTACAATGGAGGTATATAACAATGACTGCACTGGAGCGTAGACATCTGTGTCAGAACCATGACTAACAGTCTAGAAACAAGTCACACAAAACATTTGCAATTCAGCTACTTTGACTTTGTGTATTCATATGACATTTAGCCACAATGAAAAACATATATTAGTAAATTGCCTACTATCGCAGCATTAAAGATAAGATGAGATGAAATGTGCATATACACATCTGTATTTTTTTATACAAATGATGAAGAAAAAATACAATAACAAAATTCAGATAGCAACCCAAGGTAATAACAAGACAAAATACAGAAAAATACGAATGCTAATAGTGAAAAACATATGAGTCATTAAATATTTTTGTGGCATGATGAGAGAGGCTAGATGTGATCTTCTGTTGTGCTCCTTGGATGTTGTGTTTGTTGGAGTTTAAGGGAATTGTGTTTGCTATTATGGTTGCGTAGTTGTTATATGCTTGTTTCTTCCAATGCTACTGTGCTCTTTAATGGCTTACAGTTGTTGTTGTGGAAATGAGATGTTGCACCACGAGTGAAGTTATGCACTGGGCTAATGACACCCTTGGAAACAAAGTGTTAGAATGTGTGCAAATGCTGAATAAAATAGCAGTTGTAGTGACAGTTGAAGCTTCAGTGTCTCTGTGTCAGTTCTTGCATTACAGATTTCTCAGCATGGCGTAATATGGTCAGAATACTTTGGATGGTAATAAATAACATTGTTTAAAACCATTCATACAGTCAGGGAGCTTACATTTTGCCTCTTAGTAAGTCTTTGAATGTCAAAACGGCACCAAAATGGCGCCATATTTGATGACTCTATACTGCAGTCTGGTTGGCTACAGTGAGTCATGTTTACCTTAGTGAGAAGACAGATACAGATGTTCTTGCTCAAGTGCTGTTTAATTTGGCATGGTGGAGTTGTAGCTGCAGAGTGTTAAGGAATAAAAATAATAAATGAGTAATCCATCAGGAAAACTCAGTACCAGTACTTAGTATGTAAGGAAGATTATATATAGTGCAGTAAAATCTGTAGCATGGATGTAATTTACGCAGAATTTGGAATGCAATGTGATTTATCATTTTCATAACTTTGGAGTGTTTGTTTCAGACATACATTTGACAAAATTGCATTTTTCCTTGCGTGTAACTTTAACTTGTGTTTTAAGGGCAGCTCCTTGCTAAATCTGTTAAGATGAAAACCATTGTTTTACTCACTGAGTACTCAAATAGATGTACATTAAGGGGAAAAATAATGGGGGAAGGATTAAAGGAAAGTCAGCCTCGAGAAATTAGTTTCAGGAGTGATTTGAAACAAAACACTGATTAAGCTGATCTGACAGGCCAAAGAAGAATATTCCAAAGTTTAATCTCCACAACATCAGAAGCTCACTTCTTATTTAAAGTAAGAGGGTGGAGCAGTGAAAAGATGAGAAGTCGGCTGCATCTGCATATAATACCTCAGTCGCGCTGATATATATGTAGGCAGGAGCCATGTAGAGCTTTACAGTAGATTCTGATGAGCAATGCTTGGTTTGGCCTAGAAGTCAGTGTAGTTTGGCAGTATAAGACCAGCTCAGTGCAGGGTTTTGTGGTTTCTGGACTAAAATATGGAGTTCGGCATAGTGTATGACTTTGCAAATGGAAGCAGATCCAAGTTAATATTAGGATATGAGAGGATTACTAAGGTAAGTACTTTTAATAATTTCCTAAATTGGCAGATGCATTAAGTGGCACACGGTTTAGTGCAATAAGAAAATGCATCCTCATAATAATATCCATTCATCATTTTTTTTTAATCATTGATGTGATATCTTGATGAAATTGTGTAAATTAAATGTTTGTGTGTTTTTGTGTGTTTAATTTCATCAAAGAAAACAAGTCTCTTCTGGGTGGCTGGGTTAAAAGGAATCCAGATTCAGCTGAGGTTCAGGAGGCAGCTCAACATGCTGTGAAGATGTTCAATGAAAAGCCCAAGGGCAAGAAAATGTTCATATTGATTGAAGTGACTGATGCTCAGAGTCAGGTTAGAATCAGCTTTCACAAACAAAATGAATCAGCGTTTTACTATTGCAATCCCACTACAGCGTAAAATATACATTTATGTATGCTGATGTTTGTAGGTGACCAATACAATCGACTATAAGATTGATGCAGTCATGGGAAAAACCAAGTGTCCCAAGTCTGAAAACCAAGACTTGAAGGGCTGCAGTGCTGTGAAAAAGGTGAATGTTTTCTTTGTCTACATTTGTAAAAGTCTGTAAAGTTTGTAAAGTCTCTCAACAATATTTTTTTCCAATGCAAAACAAGTGAAAAGCTGAATATTAATAAATATTAAGTTAAAAACAGAAATCTAGAGAAACGCTCCCTTTTGATTCTCATGTAATGCTCATTGTTGTTTCCTCTTTCACAGCATCTGAAGTGCCGCTTTGTGGTGACTTACAACCCCCGCAACAACAAACACGAGCTGCAGAAACAAAAGTGCAGGAAAGTTAAAGACAATGTTTAAACTTTGAACAGCTTTAATTTGAATTGCTTTTGTAAGCTTATTGCCATGGCAAATTTCTGTGTTCTTATTTCCTGTCTCTGTAATTTAGATATATTTTCAATACTATGTAATGCAGCAAATTAAACATGGTGGATGTGGAGGATTGTTCAAAATGAACAAATCATAAATTTTAAATAAAGATTAAAAAGGTTTGTCAGAATGCAATTATAATTTGGTTCATGGGTTGAAATGCCTTCTTTTTCTATTTTACTTTAGCTTAAAAAAATTATGTGTGTGCCATTTGTGCAAAATGTAAACTGGATTCAGTTATTTAGTTATTACTGTAGGCTATTTAGAATAGACTCAATCAAATGCATGCAGGTAAGAGTCAAAGTGTTCATGATTTATTCATGTTTATCTAACTGATGGTTTTTGTTGTTGTTGTTGTTGTTGTTTTATAGCTAAATCAGCTGATTAGACATTAGACAGGTCATGAAGTTTTTCACAAGTCAATCTCTCTTCATGACCTGTCAAATGTCTAAAAAGAAGGATAGGAAATGAGTCATTAGAATGATTTGACATTCGGAAATAACATCTCCTACACCTGTTTCTGTAGAAATATCTTCCATTGACTCAATGAAAAAATTCATGAGGAATGAGAGATGCATTTCATTATACATTTTAGGAAACAGTGGGCTGCCTCTTCCATGCCTTTTGTACTCACTGCATTTGTATAACTTATTGATCCTTTCTATATCAATCTTAGACATTTTGTCTGTTTGTCCTATTGGCATAGAATGATTGGGAATGGGAGTAATGGTTTCTTCTCCAGGCACTGATGCAAAGTCATTCCTAAGAAATGACTTCATCACTTAAAATTCATCAACAACTAGTAATTCATAAACCAAAATCCAGTGTATTTTTTAATTTTTCTCCTGTTAAAGAGTAATGTGATTCAGATGCTGCTACCACAGTACTATACACACCTAACACCAACATGCAAAGAGATGAAGTCAGAAACTTGCCATGTAGAAAATAATGTGACAGGTAGACAAGCTACCATTACACTCATAAACAGAGGTACTTCTTTGAAAAGAAAAAAGAAAAGAAAAAAAGAATAGCAAAACCATTTTGCTACTTTTCTGGAAACAGTTATGTTATTGATAGAAAGCAATCTTACCTTCCATGATACATCACAGAGGAGCAGTCATATAGTGTGTAAGTTGTCAGTATCTTGTTTATGCAAGTTGAATGCATTCTGTACTGAACAAAGAATAAAAACAGTTATCATTGTTCATTTCAGAGGTATGAGCTTGTTTTGTCTCAGAGGTATTTTTGGAGACAGTCCTGTTTTCAGTCCAAGATCTCTGTGACCTTTGTATCAGATTTTAACCAAATGTAATATAATGGGATGGTCAGACTTTCTAGATATTGTTCTGAAATTCGATTTATAAATGAAACCACTAGCAACCTTTTCTTCCTTAGATTCAAGATAAATCTGAATCCATAAAGGGGGGAATCATTAACCTCAAACAAGTTGAAATAAATCTCATCTGAGCAGCCAACATGTTTTTTCTCATAATTAACTATTAATGCAAAATAACACTGTAGGTTGTAAGCCACTGCCCACAGGCATGGTATGGGCAGTTAAGGAGTCAGCTGAAACATTTTGTTTTGAATAAATAGAGATTACCTTTGTTTGCTGCCAGAATTTTAGACATTAAGCCTAAATGTTGAGTGTTCTCAAACTTCACGTCTAAAATTAAATGGTTCAGTTATCCAACATGAAGAAGCATGGAGTCATAAAATGAGTTAAAGACCCATGATAAGAATAGTCAATCACCTTTCTTTTGGATACGCACCTCCAGAGACACAAATGAATCTTTAGCAGTAAAATAAAACATGAATATTGAAGAATTTCATTTTTTTGTTTTCATTTTTATTGTCTCATCTCACTAGTTTTTTAATACAAACTAAGATTCATGAGAGATTTTTTTATATAACAAAAGCTGACCTTGATTGTCATCATGTCAGGTCCTCCTTAAATAGTCACTCAATAATAGCACATTACAGATTAAAAATAAGAATTTAATGGTTGACTGTCATGTTTACTTACTACAAGATCAGTCTAAGAAGAAAGAAGAGGCCCATGTCACCGAACACACACACACGTGTGTGTGTGTGTTTGTAATCATTGGTGTACATCTATCTGGAATGAGAAACCATTACTTTTCTTCTCAATTCTGATGAACCAGTTTGACCTTGCTAGCAAGTGAATGGCTGGTTAGACATTTGTGCATGTTTGTTAATGGGCAGTTAAACGAGCTAATAAACCCAACTAATAATCTATTTATCTGTATTGCTAAAATGCTCTCTCTCTCTTTTACTCTTTAAACTTGTGGCTTACACCCAGAGTTGTCAGACACTTACATAGATCACATATTTGCTCTGCATGTACAATATTATCTCAGTTAAAACTACAAACTTGTATGATATTTTTAAAAAAAGAAAGAAAATTAAATGAATGAACTAAATGAAAAATTGCATTTAGTGGATAAGAATACATTCTTCCTCTTGAGTAAAACCCAATTTTCAAAAACAGAAATGTAAAACCTCTTCTGGGGCTTGCACAGCTAACATCTATGGATCTCCTTCATGATGGAACAGCAAAACTGTGCCACTGGGAACACTCATTTTCCATTTCTTAAAAGTCTACCATTTGGAAACTGGTGCACATGGAAACTCTATCCTACAATAAAACATCTGTTTATTCTCATTTAGTCATTCATCATGGCAGAGGAAAATTGCTTAGTAATATAAGGCTGTCTGGTGGGCTGGCAAGCCATTACAAAGTCTTTGCCTCTAAACTGCAGTGCTCACCTCATTTCACATTCATTATTTAACTATTAAGACAAGGTTTTCCATCTGTAAGCATTTTCCCATCTTTCACACACAGACACAGAGAAGCAAAATGAGAGAGGACTTTTATTTACTGGTTTTATCTCCTGTCATCCAGTTTTCCTATTATCTGTCCCCCAAAGTAGCTTATTATTGCATTCACTCTTTGTCATCTTGTTTGTACCATTGTTGATGATTGCTATATTTAATTAAAGTGGCATTTTTGTCATCTTATGATTCATCTTAGACATATTTCCCCCACTTTCAACCTGTCATGTGTGGCATCTTTGGAACGATGTCTGGCTGACTAAGTGACAAATTAACCACCAGCCACTTTGAGAGGTTCAGATGAAGGCAAACAAATAAAACAAAAAAGGGTGGAGGCAGAGAAACAAAATAACAAAGGCCTACAGTAAGTACAAAGTATTATGCAGACTCTCATGGAAGAGATAGAAACACACTGGGAAAACTACGTAGAGAGGAAAATGCAGGAGTCTGAGGAACGTGCAAATGCTAAGACTCAAGGAAAGTTTTGTCTGGATTAAAATTTGATGAACACCACATACAAGAACTATTTCCATTGTGGTCATTGAGCCAATCAACACTTTATTACAAACCAGTAAAATAAATACCAGAAATCAGCAATAAAATCCATCCAACTCAACCACATATAAAATAACAAAGTACACAAAAAAAGAGTAAAGGTCATAATTTCACTATGGTTTCAGCAGGTTTTTAACAATCAATATAGTTTTATCAAAAGTCTATATACACATATATTGATCATTGATAAAATATATAATAGAATTTAACCTTGAGCAGAGTCCAAATAACCCTTGAAAAGCTCCAGTGGCACACATAACTCAAACATAGCAAACAGAAAGCACAAACAGAAGTGGCCATTTGGTCCCATATTTATTCACGGACACAGTGAACTACAATTTCTGGCAGCAACGTCTTACATTTGCATCTTTAATTTCTTTTACAGTTTAAAATAGAAAAAGACACATAAGACTGGAAGGATGATATATTTTTGTATGGGATATACACCAGCTTCATGCTTCATATCCCAAATTGTTCATCTTTATCATGTATCAGAGATTCAGAATTATAACATTAAAGAGTGCGTGAAGAAAAAAAAACAAGGGAAAAGAATTCCTCATATTTCTGTAGATCTTTCATTGTTGAACATGGAAATGGTGCTGTACTGAATGTTGAATCTTGTTTTAGAAAATCAGGTGAGTTGTTAGACACTGGTCTCAATGGGACGTGACATCTTACAGTTTAACATATTGGACAGGACTCTCTTTTGGTGTTTGTACCTGGCACACACATACACACACACACACACACACACACACACACACACACACACACACACACACAGATAGATAGATAGATTAAGAGAGAGATACAGAAACCATAAGCAAGCAAAAATATAAATGAGAAAGTTTAAATATTGGCGCCACCACCTGACCTCAAACGTTACTACAGTTTTTATACGTGACCGGTGAATGTTGGTTATGCACATCTTTTTGACTGGTGTAAAGGAAGATGTAGTCATGCATAAGTGGTAAAGCACGCACCGTTAGGCTCTTTATTAATTTTCTCTATTTTCAATACTTAATTGCACTCGTGAGAAAGCATTTTAAGAGCGTTTAAGCATATAAAATTGTATACTAACTTGTTCTCAATCCTTTGTATCTCTCTGTTCTCCTCGTCTTTGAGTTTCTGTAAAACTTTTTCAAGGATTGGAAGCTCAATGTTCAGATATTGAGCTACCTGCAAAGAAAAATATGGTTGATATAGTTTGCAACAAATAAAAAAGCAGAAAACTCTTTATTAGAAGTAAATGAAGGTACCTTAAAACACTTAAAGGGTAACATTATGTTACCATAAGTTAAGGCATGGCTACTGCACTCACATCATCACTAACTTCCTCTTCATCCGCATCCATCAAAAAAATCTTCATGATGTCATCAGAGGGTCCCTGCAGTGTGCGCTCCCATAACGGCTGGTCTGTGTTACTCAGCTTCCTTTTTTCTGGACAAAGCACACAAGTGCCACATTGGTGCAGCATTTTCTTGTGCTATGTCTAATTATTGCATTTCTTGTGGAAAAGATGAACCCACCTCCACTTTGATGAAGACAGTAGAGAGCAAATTCCTGAGGATCGTTCTGTATCTGATGAACATACAGCCAAAGTAATATATAAATATATAATTTTTTTTTTGGATGAAGTTATTATGGTTTGATGAATTCTGACTATACATTATTTACATCCCATGCTTAATCCATGAGGTTTAATAAGATATTTGCAACCCTGAGAGCAACCCATTATTTCACAAATGTTTGTAGAAGAACTCTATGTGCCTAGTGACTTGATTTTACACACCAGTGGCCCTGGAAGTGATTGGACCACCTGGATTCAGTGATTGATATGGGTGACTAAATACATTTGCCAATATAGTGTACCTCCCTCCCTAAACAGTGCTGTGGTTTCTTTTTTTTGACTCCTTCCTAATTTCTTGGATTTTTGCATATTTGTCACACTCATTTATTTCAGATCATTAAGCAAATTTTAATATTCATTTGTGTTCATAATTTTCATTTAAGGGTAACCTGAGCAAACATAAACTACAATTTTTAGATCATGATTTCATTTTTTAAGGGACAAAAGCTATCCAAACCTCTCCTTCAGGAATTCATGATTCCGTTAATTACAAGAAGTCATCCAGGTCCTAGAGCAGCAAGGACCTGGAGTTGCTCCGTGAGTAACTACAGAGCATCGCACTATCACCATTGTCTGTTGGTATAATGTTCTTTTTTGATGTGACAGGATATAAACCTGGTTCTTTTGTTAGGCCCTGAATGAGTTCATGTTGTAAGTTTTGTAGGGCGGCCAGTCCTGGGAAGTTTCCCCAGTGTTCCAAGTTTTCTCCCTTTGTGAATAATGGCTATCACCTTGTTTCACTGGAATCCCAAAGCCTTAGAAATGGCTTTGTAACCCTTTCCATTCTGAGATGCCTCTGACTCTGTTCTTAAGTAGGTTAGGTTTAGGCAATGTGTGTCGCTTTCCGAGCTCCTTTAGCCCGTTTAATTTTCTCAGACAGGTTCTATTTAAGCGATTACCTGATTCAACATGTCTGACAGTAATGAGGCCTGGGTGTGGCTGCTGAAAATGAACATGAGCATTCCAAAAAAATAAATAAAAAATTAATGATTTAACAAGAGGGGACAATGCAGAGATATGTTTGGGTTGCTGTTTTTTTCCCTCCTGAATAAATGAAGTCATCATTTAAAAACTTTAAAAGGTACAGTGTGTAAGCTATTTGTGACCTTTGAATGAAAAGTTATGAGGTGCATTATATGTGTGCCTGGTCTCTAGTCACATGCATAAAAGAATGGACTGGTGATGTCTATGTTGTTTATGTGTTCAAAATTGGGGTTTTGTCTATTAAAAACCTCATAAACTTACTGTACCTTTAAAAACTCAAGAAGGTGAAAATCCTTTTTTTCACAGCACTTGCATGTACACAAAATAAATTACAATCGTTTTTTGTACTAGTCCTCTGGTACCAAACTTACCTTGAACTTGTGCAGCAGCTGTTCAATGACTTGGTTTGTGGTCATTCTGCTAGAGATACAAACTTTAGTTGGTGTACCAAAGCACGGAGTGAAGATCGAGGTCTGTAGAACAGAGTGAAACAACACTGACCTTAAACTCATGATGAAGAAAAGAAGCCCTGAGGGCAGTTTTAAGCAGAAACCCACTTTGTAATTGTAGAAGTGGCCATTGATTGAAAAGCGATGCTGCCTTTCTTTTTCTCTTTGAGCTGCTGACTTTCCCGTGCCCCTCCTTCTTTTAACCAGCGAGGCATCACTCATACAGCGGAACAGGTTGGACTCTGCTTCCTGTTCTGGATTCTTCTGCTTTGGAGGGCGCAGGGTTGAGGTCTCATAAACAGGTGGTCCTTTTTGTGCAAACACCCCCAGAGAAAAAAGGTTCACATTCAACATATGATGTAACTACAATAAACAAGACAGTTTTAAATATGTGTAAACAAGTAGACATAACATTCAACTAAAGCTAACAATAAGATTTGATGATAATCCATAAGCCAAGATCTTATGTCCAACAATATCTATAATATACTATAATTTAATGGTTAAGATAGCATTTTTGAGAAATGACAGAGATAGTGAAGAGAAAAAGGCGTTCACCTGGTAAAGGGTTTTTGATTGTTTCTTGTGGCGTCTCAACCATCTCATCTATCTGGTGAAGGTCAACATATTCTCCCCATCGTGACATTCCTCTGAAAGAAAGATTGACTATGAAAACAAAACCTGAAACACTTTAGCTATATAACTACTGTAGTCATGCAGTAGGGTCGCGTGTGAGCTGAAGCCTAGTCCAGCTACCACTGGTTGAGAGGCAGGGTACACTTTGGACAGGTTGCCAGTCTTAAGCAGAGATAACAGAGAGAGACAGACAACCATTCACCAACTTTCACACCTATGGCCAATTTAGAGTCACCAATTAACTTGACCTCACCAATTGCATGTCTTTGGACTGTGGGAAGAAGCTGGAGTACCTCGGGAGAACCCATGCAGACGCAGGGAGCTCATGCAAAGCCCGCGGTCAGATGGTGGAGGCAAACGCAGGATCTTCTTGCTGTGAGGCAATGGTGGCAACCACAGAGCCACTGTTTCCCACCAGTACTAAAAATATTGTACAAAATTTGATTTTAACCTCTTGCTTTCCAGTGGGCTGACTGGACTGGTGGGATCTGGAGAGGTCTTAGGAACAAATGGAAACATTTGTTTGTCATCCTGTATTTTCAGCCTGATTGGTCTCCGTACTCCCCAGCAGATATTCAGCATGCCTTCCACCACCACCGTGCCATCTGCTTCCTGTTACAGAAACACATACACAGACATGTTAAAACAAGCTTCACTATTAGCTATATGGCTAGATACAGTCCCAATCAAAAGTTTAAGACCACATGCCTTTAAAAGGCCAAATCTGTGCAAAAATGTGGATTTTCTGTCAGGTAGTCACACTGTCATGTTGTTCTGATGGCAAAGGAAAAAAAACTTTCCCTTTTTGAACATGGTCGGGTTGTTGAACTGCATAAGCAGGGTCTCTCGCAGCGTGCCATCACTGCCGAGGTGGGACGCAGTAAGACAGTTATTTGGAATTTCCTAAGTGATCCTGAGGGTTATGGAACAAAAAACTCAAGTGGAAGACCCCAAAATTTCACCGGCATGGAGCTGGAGAATCCAATTGGCTGTCCGTCAAGACACTGGACAATCCTTGACCCAAATTACAGGTGCCGACTGCAGCCCAATAACCATCAGATGGTATCTGAGACTGAAGGGCTTCCCAAACACAAAAGGTTTTCAAAGGTCTCGTCTCCTTGAATCCCACAGAACTGACTGTTTGGACTTTGCAAGAGAGCACCAAACATGGGACACTGAAAGGTCGAAGAAAGTTTTATTCTCTGATGAGAAAAAGTGTAACCTTGATGGTCTTGATGGTTTCCAACATTAGTGGCATGACAAGCAGATCCCACCTGAGATGTTTTTCTATACGCCATAGTGGAAGGGGCATCGTAACGTCTGGCGTGCTTTTTCCTTCAGTGGAACAATGGAGCTTCGGGAGGTGCAGGGGTGTCAAACGGCTGCTGACCATATCCAGATGCTGCAGAGAGCATCCCTCATGGCCCTCGTCTGCGTGGTAACGACTGGATTTTTCAACAGGACAACGCTACAGTACACAACACCCACAGGACAAGGACTTCTTCCAGGAGAATAACATCATTCTTTGGACCATCCTGTGTGTTTCCCTGATCTAAATCCAGTTGAGAACCTTTGGGGATGGATGGCAAGGGACGTTTATAAAATTGGACAGCAGTTCCAGACAATAAATGCCCTTCGTGCAGCTGTCTTCACCACTTGGAGAAATGTTCCCACTCACCTCAAGGAAACGCTTGCATCAAGCATGCCACAACATTTTTTTGAAGTGATCAACAATAATGGTGGAGCTATTCGATACTGAGTTCATGTTTGGAACTTTGATTTCTGTTTTGGTGGGGTTTACAGGTTTTTTTTGGGAGGTTTGGTCCTAAACTTTTGATCAACTCTAAAACAGTTCAGTTTCAGTTGGAACCTTGGAACCTAGTTAAGATCCAACTATGCAAAATTTTTCAACTATGCCATTTTTCAAGTGGTCTAAAACTTTTGATCGGGACTGCATATAGCTATAAAGTTGGAGACTGCATGAGACATTAGAATTATCAACAGAATTATCAAAATTACAGCTCTATCATTATGTCATGGGGGAATCTAATGGATGATAATTGGTTATTATTTAATGGTCTAAGAAACAAACAAGCAAATAACAAATAAATATAAAAAAAATAGGCTTATTCTACAAGCAAATGCAATACGCAGTAAGAGCAGCAAGTACAAATGGGTGCTTTGTTTTAGGTTTTATTTTAAGTTTATAGAATAATAACACTGTTTTAATTTGTTCACTGTGAACAGGAAAACAGAAAATCAAGGAATACATTTATGCATAGGAATCTATATTTAATACTGATGCTCAATGGGGAAACACAGAGACTTTAGAAACTACTTGAACTTTAGGCCCACCTACTTTCTGTGCAAAGAAGTCTGGGAGATCTTCCAGGAATGGTGACGCTATTTTCAGGAAAAACTGGCTAGTAGGTGGTGGTTAAATACCTGTTGATCTATGATGTGGAACATAACCTGCTCCTGAGCAGGTTAGGCTAGCAGTGTAAGCTACCATCTACACCTGTAAGAAGTGATCCACCTTCACAGTACTAAAAACCCAGGATTAACACTGAAGTACAGGACTCAGGTCTGCAGTCTATTGGCTACCACAGACAAGGACAAACAATCTTTTTCTGTCAGAGTAGTGTGAGAGAACCCACACACATGCAAACTCCACACAGACAGGCCTAAACAGGCAGGTGCATTTGACCCCAGGAAGCCAAAGCACTAACCATTGAATCATGGTGCTTTTGTATATTACCTATTAATTATCATTACTAACTAGCAATGTGAACATCTCAAGAATTGGGAAACAAAATGGAAACCTATTTCAAATTCTTATTAAATCATACCTGAGCGTAAGTGAGGTGAAGTTGAGTCTGGTCCTTCAGGAAGCAGTTGTAGGTATTAAACAGGGAGAGAAACTCTGCTCTAAAATTAATAAAAAACTAAATGTAAGGTTTTGCACAGCACAGCCCGACAATGTTCAGGTCATATTTATTAGTTTATTATTTTATATTCTGTATTCTTTGTCAGATTATTTGGAACCACTTAAGGGAACATGAAATACAGAATACATAAATGACATTTAGTATACAAAGTAACTCACCTGGACAGTGTTCTCCCATTCCCTGCCTTGATGACTGGGAGGAGAGCTGCTTCATTCATGTCTGGTCATCTACTGCTGTGAAAACAAACAAACAATTTTATAAAGTTAATGAAAACTTTATAAAAAACCCCTCAAACATATACGTGTAAGCTTGAGTGTAAAATCAGGTGACTAACACCAGATGCTGCCAACTTGGTGAACAGTATTGCGTAGTCGTGCATATGGCTCCATAAAAATAGTTAACCAGCATTATGTGCAACTTGAGCAAGGAAAGACACTGGGAGCTACAGTGCACTTCTACAATCCTGAACCAGCTGTCAGTGTTTCCAAGAACAAATTAAATAAATCGAGTCTTACCTCCTCTAACATGGTGAGTCAGAGCTATCCTCTCTTCTCACTGTCTTTGTGTCTGCCTCTTTCTTCCTTCTGTGCTTTAAATATCTCTTTCCAGTCTCTCTGTCTCTCTCTCTGATGTGTTTGTGTTATATTTATCCCTCTCTCTCTTTCTCTTGCTCTCTCTCTCTCTCTCTCTCTAACATGCATTCACTCTTTTACTTTCTTTTTTGTGCTCGTCTCTAAGAAATTTTATAGCTGCACTCCACCCAGCAACCCGTGATGACAGTGTAGACCTAACCATTTGTTTATTCTTTGGTCAGAGACGCCGAAGTCTGTGACCGACAAAGAGGACTGCTGGAATATTCATGTTGCCTCATTTAAAAAACAAAAAAGCAAAAACTTCTTTCTCCTGTTATTTTCTGGAATCCTGCAAAAACTCCCAGCAGTCTGAAAACAGCAGTCATATATGTCTATTTCTTTCATTCTTACCGGTTTTCTCTGCCTCAGCCTGTTTGCTGGTAAGTAATATCTCAGTTATTCAGCAGCTGTCATACCAGAAGCCACGGCACTCCTCTTTCTGACTGACTGTTTCCTCTTGCACAGGGAGACGTGCCAGCTACAACGATAACAATAACAAAACTTTAAGCACGGAGTTTCTACAGAAAAACGTTGGTATTTGTATCTTATGTGCACATGAAGATTTGACTGAATCTGGCAACAAACTTTAATGTAAAACTGCATTTAGGCACTGTAACAGTAAAGCACAATGTACAATCCCTAATGTATCAAAGCATCAGTCAAGACTCTTTTTTACTCTTTTCTGATAGAAAACACTATGTTTCTAACCATGTGCTACTACTACTACAACTCCTCTAATTACAATAATAATGGTCATCATAATGATAGAAGCTTGGAGTTGGAGTTTATTTGAAAATCCAGGGTCTATGTAACAAATCCCAGGTGGGCATGTTTGTGTGAATGAAGTACTGAAGTACATGGCATAGAGCATAGGTGTCAAACTCTGGCCCGCGGGCCAAATTTGGCCCGCAGCCTAATTACATTTGGCCCGCGAAGCCATACCAAATTACTATTAGAGCTGGCCTACTGGTATTATACAGCTAATATATATATATTGTTTAGTATTAAGCTTTGCTTGTTCCATATTCAGGTTTTCAGCAAAACTTGTTTGAGCCCATAAGAAAAGATTCATTCTTATATCTGGAGGAAGATTTTTTTTTTCAATAAATATTAATGTTAGCCTGCGACCTTGTTCCAGTTTTGAATTTTGGCCCACTGTGTATTTGAGTTTGACACCCCTGGCATAGAGCAAATGTACTTTTATAATAACGTTTGCTAAAATTGTTTTTAAAAAAAGTATTATCATGCTCATCATGCTGACTCCAGCTCCCGAGTTTGAGTTAAATACAGCAGTTTGTATGTTTTCCCTCTTAAACATGCAGAGTTTAGGGTTTCCAACAAATTTTAATCAGCAACTCTTTTTAGAATGTATAAATTGCCTATTAAGATTAATACGTGTTTCATTTTTTAAGTTTAATAACACTCATTTTTGAGAACATCATCTCACCTAAGAGATTTAACCATTACAAGCATAGTAATTTATCTATTTTTTATTGAGAGTGAAAATCGCAAGAACAAATATAACCGTGTTGAACTATTATAATCATTAATCATTGTCTTCACTTGTTTCACAAAAAAACCCCATTTATAATTAAATCTTAAAGCAAAAAACAAAAAAACAAAAACTTGCCTATTGCAAACCAGTCTGTGCATTGAAAGCATTGGTAAGTCACGTGCCTTTCTAATCTTATGATCCCACAACCCCACTTATGAGCTCTGTTTTAATCTTAGCTCTCAGTTAGTTTAATCTCAGTTTGCGCAGTATAAAACGATTCTCATTTGTTTATTTTGCTTGCTTGTAGTTACACAGCACAAACAAGCACAGGATGTACTTTCATTTATATATAACCTTTCTGTTCTTTGTGACCACTCAAAGCACTTTTAGCTACAAGTTTTGTTTTAACCATTTAAAATTAATATATATATCACTTTATGACTTCATAGTGCAGCTCAAGCAATATCTCATACAAATGCCCAATTTAGAATTATCAATTAAACTAACAGGTATGTGTTTGGACTGTGAGAGGAAGCCAGAATAACCCAAGTGCTCTGGAATTGGTCAAACATGCAAACGCCACACAGAAAGGCCCTAACTGGGTTTTGGACCTCCATAATCCAACCATATTTCAGACCTTGTATCTGTGCCATGGCAATACTTCTCAAGCCACTATTCAGGCTAAAAGATTGACATTTAGACATTTGTAAGTATTTTATTTTTATATTTAATCTTGAAATGGTCCAAATTTGTCCTGAACATTATGCAAAGGTTAAATCATTCCAATGGTATTTGCTTTAAGAAATCACAGCACTAATGTGATCGACAAGAACAGTTTCTAGTAAAAAAAAGTGATACATGGTAGTAAGCTGCAGAAAATTTAAGCTCTAGCATATAATAATGTCAGCTCTTTCACTGACCTCTTATAAGCCTTTGTAATATAAAGGAAACAACTACTGTATATATACTGAAGAATATAATGAATGCCCAGCAATTTATCACCATTTCACACAGCATCCACATTCACAGTATTATAGTGTATTCACAAACATGTAATTATTTTAAATAATTTTGTTTTTTGCATTTTGTTACAATGTAGTTATACATTTTTAGAATTAATTCTTCATTTAAAAAATATTCTGCATATTATAATCAAAAGTTTACTCTTAAAGTCTATACAAAGCATGCTTTGAGGGTGGACATCCACTGGAAGACAAGTGACCTTTAAAGTTGTAAATCTTGCTTGCAGGCAAAAAGAAAAACAAAAAAGAAAGAAATTGCCAGCATCAAATGTGACGTTTGAATAGAACCATGACATATATTTATGTTCTCTCAAGAGACTAGTGGTGAGTAAAAATCCCACTGTAGGTAAACACTTTACAGCCCTCTCTCTGCTAATCCGCTAAACAAACCATCAGGAAATAGATTTATTTATTTATTTATATTTTGAGAGGGCATATGTTCTGATAGCATGAGATAATCACTCGGAAACCTTTACAACTCTTTGGCATATACACTTCACACAATTCAGTGCCACAGTTGACTGCTTCACTTTACTTTTAGTACGATGTTATCTGGAGGTTGAACAGATGATTTTGTGTGTGTATGCAATAAAAGCCTTTTTCAGATTGTCAGCTGTGGTTCTATAAAAACGGAATGAAGCCAAAGAAAACAAACACACACCAATGTATTTGTTTTATTTCCTTTACTTTACTTTTTGCTCCTCCCCATTTTGCCACTCCTATCTGTATCTGACTGTCTTCATACATAGCCCTTGCTCTTTGTTTCTCCCTAGATTTGACCTGATTATGTCATTTTAATATACCTTCTGGTTGTTTCTTGCACCTGGGCTGCAAAACTTGACAAACATTGTGATAAAGAACCCAGCTTTGTTCTACTCCAGCCTACAGATAAACTGTGCTGTATCAGGCTACTGTATGACTCGAGTCACATGAGCTCTAGTCTGTGACATTGGTGTCCGCCCCATGTGGCTAACATAGAATGAGTATGCTTTTCATACAAATAATATAAAGAATTCAACTATTACAGTCTTTTATTTTCTTAATGTGACTGGCAAGTGTTGCTCTGAAAGAGGTGTAACGCATTTCATTTCCATTTTGTTAAGCCAGACACTCTTTGGTTCTTTTACAGCTGCAAAGAACACGTTAACAAACCAAAGTATAAAGTAAACATGTACCAAAAGTAAATTTCCTCTTACCTGACTAGTGTATCTTTTAATCTTCTATAGAATGAAGCAAGTTCACTCCATGTTCGAGCTCTCATGTGTGCATAATGTACATGTGTGTTTGTGGTAGGAGGTCCAGAGTACGGTGCATGTGGCAGGAGGTGAGCGTGTGTAGCACCCCACAGCAGCTGGTTAATTATTACAGAACATGTTGAGACAGTGTTCATAGGGAGTGGCTGACTGACACCAGATATGACTCGACTTAACTGTGCGTTTGTGCATGCATGCCCGGAGAGAGTGAGAGCGGGGGTTATGCATAACGCATTACATTTGCCTGCTGGGCAATTTTACAAATCAACTGAGATTGTAGTCGGATTGGAACACTGTTGATGTTTGTACCATTTGGACTGAACCATCTAGAAAGTCTTCAACATTCTAAATACAGAGTTTATTCACATCCTGCACATTTGTCCTTTTAAAAGTTTAGACCAGGTGTCTTACACTGGATCAAACATTTACTTTGTTGATGTTCAGGTTACAGCATGTAACACCACAAAATCCTACAAGTCAACATTCAGTATGTTTGCTTTTAAAATAGAACTTGACTCCTTCTTTTTATTAGGTTATAGTTAGGGCTGGATCAGGTAACTCTGAACCTCTACTGGGGGGGGTTCCCACGATGCCCTGAGTGCCCTGAGCAGATGACTGCCCCTCCCTGAGCATGCTTCTACTGGAGGTTTCTTCCAGTTGAAATTGAGTTTTTCCTTCCCACTTTCTCCAAGTGCTTGCTCATAGGGGGTCATCTGATTGTTTGGTTTTAATGTATTAATGTATGCTCTTTACCTTATATTACACCTTGAGGTAACTGTTGTTGTGATTTGCCATTATATAAATAAAATTGAATTGACCTGAACTGAAAAATGTGACTTTGGAGTTTAATGTAATTTTTTATGTTCTCTCAAAAGAAAACAGACGTTTTGTTCAAGTGTCATAATCTCAAAAGCCTTAGCAATGATCTTATCAAATAAGCAATTTGTGTCAAATACACATGCATGTGAGCACCAACAAACACATTTAAACAAATACATACATATGAATACATACTAAAATGTAGGAGAGAAACCTGGTAGTACAGCCTATGTGGAGAAAAAAAAGTTAAAAAGTTTAAGGTTATCAAAACAATGGACGTCTTTAAAGTATGTTTGCAAACCTCAGTCTGATGCAAATTGGAGCCACTGCTGCGATTCTGTCAGCAGAGGGAGTCAGAGTATTAGTGCAAATATTTAACAGAGACATCTGGTAATGCTGAGTCAGAGATTCCAGGCCTATCAGTATCAGTGGGATCTTTTTCAGTTTTATCCTGGTTTGATACCAGGTTAAAACCTGATCTCTTTGATGTGTTTGGGTTACTTTGGTGTTGTAACACTTTCATGAAACAATAAAACTGATTTTTTTAAAAACTGGACTCATGACACTACATACAGCCCAGTTCTGTCAAGCAGCAGTGTAAACTAATAAAATCCTGTGCTTTTATATAACATTTACTGTATACTGTTTACTATATAATAGGCTAATGTACTCTTTGAAACAGCAAAGGGTGAATGGAGCTAGACAATCAACAGATGTGAATTATTTCATCAGACGCAACGTTTACATGGACTGTAAGTTAAGAAATTCTCACATTCTAGGCTTTTGCTAATTAGCCAAAAAGCCCATAAGAACAGAATGATAAAACAAAACAAAACAAGAAGGTCACAAACAAGCAATCCTTTGTATTTTACGTTTAATTTAATCCGCTTTATTTATTAATTTTTTGAAACAAACCTCCTTGTGACATCTGTTAAGTCAACAGTTAAATCTACACAGATGACAGACTGAAGCTAACTGTGTGTGCTGATGGAGTACAATAGTAGAGTGTATCTGAAGCAGAATGGATAAGGAGCAAATGAACTGAAATGCCATTCCTTTCCCAAAATAAAACAGGACGTACAGGCTGGCAGGCAACAGGTGGGCACAAAGGCTTCCTTCTGGATTGTGTGTGTGTGTCAATATATAACAGTAAATACATGTTAAGTAATGTGCTAAAATAAGCCTGTCTATATATTTTTAAAAATACATATTTGTAAATTTCTTTATATATTAATATTAATGACTTGGTATTAATATTAAAAGAGGATACATCTGCAGATAAAATATACCTTATTTTTCTTTTGATTGTTGACATGAGCTTTCTCTTTAGTGGCTTTTTGGCTATTTTACGTGTGTATTTAAGGATCACACCTCTGACCAGATTTACATGGAGCCATTGGTGCATGAGAAAAAGGATAGTATGCCAATGTAAAGTAATTTGCGCTGCATATAAAAAATGTAGAAGTTTCAGAATTTCTGTGTCTTTATGTATGCCCATACTGACCAAAACTTGTACCTAGTGTCTTATATGAACATGATAAATAAACACTGTTTGTTGATTACTTTAAATGTAGTTAACAGACCAGCACTGGAGCCTGTGGAGCTTAGAGCAGAACTACACAACCTGAGTGACTGTACATGAGGACAGCAAGCAGCTGCCGCCGTCAGTTACAAAGTTAAAAGACACACACGCGCACAGACAGATACATACGCAGAGTGATTGAGCTGGTTCTTGCTGAGCGCAGAGCTCATGGCTGTCCCTGGCTAAGACACACGCAGATGCACATAGGAGAGAAACACAACAAGAACATCTCTATACGTACTGGGGGAATCTCACCATAGTCTCATTATGTATCTGCTAGATAATGGTCTGAACAATAATTCTAGAGCAAGGATGACGACTGTGGAACACATTTTGGTCTTTCTGCTGATTTTGATCCCTTCATGTTACAACATGCAGACAGGTAAGTGAGACTCCTACACCAGAGGTCCTTCAAGCATGTCTTTTTAAAGTTTTCTAAAGTGTCTTATTACACTGACGTGGTGAATAATTAGAAGAACATGAAGTTTGAATTAATTATGCATGAAAGCTGCAATGTGCTTGCCAAGTTACAACAGCAATCCTAATAAATGTCACAAAATGTAAACAGATGAACAAAACGAAAAAAAAAAGGTCAAGGATAAACCTTTTAAGACCGTGCCTTTGGATGAGTGCACATGTGTAAGTGAATATAATGTGCAGAAGACAAAGAGAAAGCAGTCTGAGTTTTTCCTGGCACATGTAATCACCTGTTTCCCACTGCACATCCTGCAGGGAAAAGGAGAAGGTGTTTATAGGTCAACATAGTGTAAATGTGATTAAATCTACATCCTTCCTACACTTTGGGATATCCTCTCTGAAGCATATGGTAGAGGTGGTGGGGAACTAGCTATTCCTGCTTCTTCTTCACCACATCTCAGCCTGAGTGGTACACCTCTTGCTGAGCCACATTGGGAGGAAACAGCAAACCTGAGCTTGTTGTTGAACCAATAAGGTCAGCTTCAGGGTCATGAGATGCAAGATGGAGATGAAGTCATCGATAATACACTACTACACATTGGAAATTATTTAATGACTACACACATAAAGCTATACATGCTACAAATTGTCTCATAGAAACAGGTGGTGCAGATGCGGTTTCTCTTTGCCTGGGAGGCTATTGTAACAGTCAAGCTACACGGTGGACTGACATGGTGTAGGGTTAGGTTTGACTGTAGTTTTTTCCTGTGGAAGTCATTGATCAGAAGGTTGAATTGATGTGCATAGCTTCTTCCACGTCATTGCAGATCAACTACTGTCAAATAAGAAAATAAAAGTATTTCTTGAAGATTTGATTTAAACAATATCTACCACACATTACCATCTTAAACTATTCCACTGGATTTACAATAAGTCTTGAGTCACCCCTCATTTTTTTCTTTTGCTTCCAAGGACCCAGACTTTCTTGTACGTTTTAAAGCGGTCTAAAACAAGTTCTCCAAGCTTTCTGAAGGTCTTTCAAATTTTCTCTTTGGACACTGGCTTCTATTTTCTCTTATAACCTGTATTTCTGGGATTTCAATAGATCACTGAACCTATTTCCTAAATATAAAGCTAAATATAAAGAAATGAAGGGTGACTCAAGACTTTTGCACAATAGCGTACAATATTTGAGTTTAAACATCTGTGAAAATTAAATGATTATGGGTGCACTTTTTAAGATCAAGTGACAGAGTTTGGCTTGACCACAGTATAACAAACTGTGATGAATATTTAAATGAATATTTAGCAACTCTGGACAGACAAGTGCTATAAAAGTGTTATTATCTTATTACTATTGGTTGTTTTATTTTGTGTTTTTTCAGGCACTGATTAATTGACCAAAGCCAATATGGCTGGCACAGAAATATTGACTTTCATGTCATGCTACGGGTGATCTGTCTTTATTTTCCCGCGTTTGGTTTAATTTGAAATGACTGCGAACCAACTGTGGTGACACATTGCAGCATTGCCTCACAGTAGAAGGTAACTGGTTTGAGTCTCCTGGTCAGCTGGGGCCTTTCTATGTGGAGTTTATATGTTGTGTCTGTTACTGACAGTCAGAAAGTATACTTGATAGTTGGTGGTTGTACAGGTAGCCAGTCCAGGCTTTTTTAGTAGCAGAAATCTACACATTGGGTTATGGTTTCAATCTGTATCTGTCAAGTTAACAAAATTAGACTTTCAATATGTACACCTTCAGACTCAATGTATAATTGTTAAGTAATTAACTGTGCTGTAAGACAGTCTATCCTCAGAATCAAGATCACTTATGGATTCAAAAGCAGCCTGATTAGTTAAAGAGGCTTTTTAACATTGCTCAACATGCCTGTGTAACTGAACTAGTAAAAACAATGGAAGAATCCTTTGCAGACATCTGAGCACCAGATACACCATGAGAACAATGCTAATTTTTTGTTTTGTTCTCATTTGTCCAAAGTAAAAGTCAAAAGTTTCTATCTGGTCTGCACAACAGCATTGAAGTATACCTGGTTGTGTGTGTGTGTGTGTGTGTGTGCGTGTGAGAGAAAGAGGATGGTATTTACAATTTGTCTCTGAGCATGGAAAAAACCCGGAGGATAAACTTTTATTCAAGGCAAACTCCAAAGGAACCAAAGGTTATGAGTTACAGGCTGTATGAAAAAAGCACATTTTATGGGATAAAGATTAGGAAAAGATACATTTTACCAGGACATTTCTTGAATTACACACACATTTCTAAAGTGCTGCACACTAGCATAAACACGCTGGTTGCTACTTCTTCAGCCAATCAAGATCAGCATTAACACAGCAACACTAAAAATAATAAAGGAACTTGCTGTTAGTTTGTATAGGTTTGTGTAATGCCTATAGCAAAGGCCAGGAGGGATCACTGTAAGTGGCCTTGACAGCCTTGAGTCATTTCTGGTGTCCAAAAAACATTCAGAGATTTTGGAAAAACAAAATCCTCTGCCGGGGTCAGATCCGCAGAGGTTCTCGTTTGCTTTAAGTGGTGAGTCATTTGGCTTCATTCTTCAGATGTTACCCATCTGTTCAGACATAATATTGGCAATGGAAAGACATTGCAGACAGAAACAAACAGTCTGCAAAACTTCTCCAAATCTGCTGCGACTTTAATACAACATAATACTTGAAAAAAATAAATAAATTAAAGTTCTTAAGAGGAAGTGTTTCCTGATATTCAGCCTAGTCCTTAATCCACAACAAGGGTAACAGCAGTTCAACATGTGGTTAATTGCCTTTAATGAGATGGAAAGTTATTTCACCACAGAATTTATTAGGATTTGTTCTCTTGGGACAATGAATGTCCACACAAATTGACAAGACAATACATAGAATAGTTCATTGATACTGAGTTCATAGACCTCCATCTTACTTTGACTTTAGCTACAAACATATCA
The DNA here is from genome assembly GCF_056152115.1 of Neolamprologus brichardi. Lineage (NCBI taxonomy): Eukaryota > Metazoa > Chordata > Actinopteri > Cichliformes > Cichlidae > Neolamprologus > Neolamprologus brichardi. Next base: position 39,308,089 of record NC_142110.1, on the reverse strand, counting down.
TTTTTCTAAAGACCAAGACTTTTTCAGTACATGAGTATGCTTTATAATAGGTTTTGTTTTCATCAGTCAGTTGGAAGTCACAGCAGCAGTGACCTTGAATTGAGGGTGGGGATGTGGCTGCTTCTCCCAGCTATGTTATTGTGAAATCTTGGTTTCACCAAAGACAAAACAAGCACAATGTCCTGTAAGCCCTAATCCTATCACTGCTTCTTCTTTCTTCTTCTTCTTCTTCTCTTTCCATGCTCTCACCCTTCCTCTGCTCTCTCCTTTCATCCCTCCGCTGGTTTATATTTTGCCTCTTTCTCTTCTTAGTTCGTGCAAAGTTTAAAGCAACCCTAACTCTCTGATCTGAATCCTGTGTTTCCATCTCCTTACTTCTCTTTGTCTTTTAAAAGTGAGCTTTTTGTATCTTTCTTTTAAACCCACTACCAATTCTCTACTTCTCAATATAATAACCTAGAGCAACAAAACAATGTTGAAAATACAAGCTCAAAATTCCTGCAACTCCCTGTCCGTTATTAAGACGTAGTAGCCAAATAAATATTGATCATATCTTTAGTCTGGATGGATTTACATCACAAGAGATGTGTAATATTTTGCATAGTGTTTGTACACACAATTGGTGACTTATTCACCCTAGTTTTAACAAAGACCATGTGCTGAAATCAGATAGTGGAGAAAATTGGGTGCTGTGGGGATAAAGGCTTTCCTTGAATGTTAAATTTCTCTGTTGTCTTTGCTTTAACCTCACCCGACTAACAGCAACCCTCTAAACACTAGATAAAGTTCAGCTTCTATACTGGTCTCTCCTTTTGTGCTATCCTCCCTTCCTCGTCTTAATCCTCCAAAACTAACCAAATCCTAAATGTTCCAGATGTAATTCTGACAATAAACATGCTTCTTCTTTTTCTTTCATTATCTCAAGGTCAAATTCTTCTGCTTACTCAGGTCAAAACTGTGACAAAGCACAAAACCTCTGACCCTGTCTCATTAGTCAGCAGTGTTAGCTGGATCCTCACTGACTAAAACAGATGACTCAGTCCAACAGAGGAATGCCAAGAATGTCAAATAATTTAGCTAAAAAGATGCAGCTGTTGAGACCTCCTTATCACTTATTATAATGTGCTCGAATCATTATATTGCATGCTGAAATAAATGTAAAAAAGAAAAGAAAAATGTACAGACTGTGAAATGTCCAATATCTATTTTTGTCTAACAACAGGGCTCCTTATAAAATATGAAAGCTTTTGTAATAGTATTTTAGATTTCTAGACATAGTTTACTTATACGGTATCTAATGATTAACTAATAACTGCCAATATAATTCTAAAATTGCAGTCACCTATAAATGAAAAAGTAATTAATTCAAGTTTTGTAGCTCCTGCACCCAAAATCACAGCAAATACAATGTACTATCCTTACAGTTCTTCATTCAGACTTTAAGGGTAATAACATATAACCAATAAACATTTAACAGCGTATTATGTTTATGTATTAGCTCAAACACAAAGTTCTACAACTACAACAATAAATAACTTACATGTATAAAGAAAAATCTCGATTTTTTTCCTTTGGATCTTTTTTTCGTAGCACCTCGTATCATCACATTATTAGAGACAGTGGACGTTCTACTGGATCACAATGCCACCTTCATCTGTGAGGTGGAGTCACACCCCCCTGCTGAGATTACCTGGACCAAAAATAATCACCAAATTATGTAAGTTTACAGCTTTATTTAAGTTCACTGTTGTAGTTTAATTAAGAAATTTGCTATGATTATACATATATATATGCCTGTGTGTGTGTGTGTGTGTGTGTGTGCGCATATATATTTAATCTTACAGCTTATTTTTCACTAATGAACTGCAATGCATATTATTCTTGACATGGTGCTTGCACTGATTAATCTTAAATATACGTTTCTATCTATATTTATATATCCATCCTTCCCCCTCCTGTTTTTTATTTATTTAATTTTGATCCAATTTAGAGTTGGGTTGGGGCTGTAGTCTAACCCAGGAGTATTACATATAGAACATATATCCAGTGATCACTTCTTTGCTTTGCACTGTCCTTTTTGTCCCATTAGGTACTATGACACACGGTACCTTACCAAGGAAAAGGGTCAGATGTTAATCATCCCACATGTAAGAGAGTCAGACAATGGGGAGTATTGTTGCCTTGCCAGTAATGGCATTGGAGAACCTGCCAAGAGCTGTGGAGCGCTTCAGCTAAAGATGAGTATGTTTACTTTTTTCCGAGGATGTATGACTGGAGTTTGAGCAAATCTGATCATTATTTCACATTTTTGAAAAAAATAACCTAATACCAAGGCATCATTAAAAGAAACACATTCCAAGTCACTGTTCTATGTCTTGTTGGTCTCGTCATCAGAGCCACAGATCAAAAGGCATCCCACCAATCTAACACTACTGGTAGAATCCAAAGCAGTGTTGCCCTGTGTTACCCTTGGCAACCCTAAACCAGATGTCACGTGGCTCAAAGATGATGAGCTTATCAAGGTACAGTTGCTGCAAGTTTTCTAGGTAAAATACATGTAGTTCACTGACTTATGGAGTTAATATTAACTGTCTGAGATTACCGTATACTCATGAGTAATTTATTTTTTCACTATTTGACCAGAACTGCAAATAGCTGGATAGTTTTCAGGTTTTCAAAACTGCAAGACATTACTTAAAAAGGAAAGTTATCCATTATGTGTTTTTCAGTTTGCTTTCTTGTGTCTCATAGCCTGTGTTGACAAATAGTTGGTAATAAATAATGCTAATATATCAGTTCTATTTTTAAAACAAACAATAACTCTTCCAGGTCAATGACCGTGTTACTATTCTCGACTATGGGGCATTGAAAATTCATAACATACAGAAAGAGGATGCAGGACAGTACCGCTGTGTGGCCAGGAATAGCTTTGGTTTGGCCTTTTCAAAGCCTGTCACCATAGAAGTACAAGGTATGTATTTTAATGTAAGCTGTAGCTTGCGGTGGGACCATGTGTGTTTTTTGTCTGCGCTATTGTTGTTTGTGTGTGCCCTCAGCTCCAGCACGAATCTTGCGGGTTCCAAAGGACAAAAGGGTGGCGTATGGCAGCCAGATTTCCCTAGAATGTAATGCCACTGGAAATCCAGTCCCAACCATTACCTGGCTGGAAAACGGGAATACTGTGAGTACTCAACTTGTGTGTGTGCGTTTGTGGGTACCTGTACAGCTGCTGATGCTGATATTTTTATAATATATACTGATTTTTTAACAAAAAAAATCTAATTTAATCAAAATATCCAGCCAGTTATACATATCCATTCCTTGGCCTCTGTGTGATCCTACCAGGAATATGCTTGTCTCCCCCACAGTGGTTGCAACAGTGGTTGAATTTGGCTCAAATGTCAGTCACACACTGCCAACATAAGACAAATTCTAGCACGTAGCTAAAATAGTGACACATTGTCAGCTGCATAGCCGTACATAATGGGAAAGCGGCAACAATAATTGATTAAATGTCCAAGCTGTCATGTGAGAGAGAGTGATGTTATGATTGCAATTTGTATTCATTATAACCCCATATCAAAAGCAAATTAATAGTTTATTCTCTGCTGTAGGCATAGATATAGAACTACACAAATAGTTATTGTCTAAATCCAACACATTATCATTACCCACTTTTTTGACTATAGCTAAAGAGATGACAGTTCACTGGGTAAATGCAAATGCTTACAAGGCACTCTTGGAAACAAGTCCGTTCCTTGGTTTCAGTTCTCCAGTAAGAATTATAGTATCCAAGTGGGCTTGCCACTTGGATACTATAATTGGATACATTTTTTTTTCTCTTTTTAGACAAGCTTGCTTGTGTGTAGCTCTGCAAAATAGGAGCGGTTTTATTGATATATGTCCATCTGCTGATGACTGAGTAAATGACACAAAAGTAAAAGGAGTTTAAAGTTTAAAGTTTGCAGCTGGGCCTTATTATCGCTATACTAGCAAAAAAAAAACAACAACCCCAAAACCAAACACAAAAACCCCTTACACTGGAAAGCTAAAAAAACATGGTACTGTTATATTAAGCAGCTACTTCTGCTACTCCTGTACATAAAACAACTAATGATTTAGTAAGAAACTGAACACAAGCTATACTTTAAAGATCAACACTAAATGTGGGTACCTAAGGGTACCCGCAGGTCTGAATATTTTTGTCTTGGCTGTCATAAGCAATATTCTATGGTTATAAAAACAACTGTCCATTTTACAGTTTGAGTGAACATAAGGCTTCCTCCTTGTTTTTGGGTTTTTTTTTTTTTTCTTTATCAGAAATGAAATCAGTTAGAGACTGCGCAAAGTAAAAAATAAACATTTAACTTACAATTTTTGAACATTTACTATAGTACCACCTTTTCTTTGAGCTTTGCCCGAGACCTACTCATACAGGGAAACATTTATTTGTGCAATCCTTGTACATGTAGCAACAAAATAATTAATCATGAAGCAGAGTGAGCATTAGCAAATATACAAACCAAGACCTTACCTGAGATTGTATGCATATATATGTAAAATTACACATTTAACCTTTGCTGTCTTTATCTGTCTCTTTCATGCACACACACACACACACACACACACACACACACACACACACACACACACACACACACACACACACACACACACACACATTATTTAATGGCTTTGAGATCACAGCAAAGGAATTATCATCATGGTGACAGAGGATTGAAGAGATGATCTTGCATTTAGCTTATAATACACTCTGTTATTAGTGTTAATTGGTTTTTTTTTTTTAGTGTGAGAGAGGTATTGAAAGATGGGGTTGTTTTTTAAGGTTTTTAAGGGGTTGGAACCTTAAAAATGCATGAAATTCAAATTGGAACAATGCAAACTTGAACATGTATGTGACCACCTTTAAAACAGGGCTTTTTTTTTCATCAGGCAGCAGACATTTCTTATGCATGCTGTTGTGGTCGACATACACCACATAATGTCTGGGTATTTAATAGTCTTGGGTGCTAGCTACAAAGTGATTACATGCTCTTAATGCCTGTAAATACTATGTGTGGGCATGTGCTGATTAAAATGACTGTGAGAGTTGTTTTTCTGGCAGCTTGGTATGGTCATTAATTTCAGTGGATGGATGGATGGAGCTTGTCCTAAAAGCAGGCGGTGTCAGACGCAGTTTCAAATATAGACATAGCCGCTTAATAGCACCTCTCACACACACGCAAATGCTCACACTTTAGAGGTCCTCACATATCATTTATAAATATATAAGTACATACATGAATCGTCTAAAACAACAGATACATTTTATCTGGCTAGATTTACAATGTGTGAATACTTTGGGAATTTCAAATCTGCTAAAATAATACAAGTGGTTATATCAGTGCCAGACACGTACTGAATGCATTTCATTTTATGAGCTTAACACAAAGGCTATAATGATCAGTGTATGAGGAGTTTACACACAATTATTTTTTTAACTAACCAGTTTTACTCAGACCACTATCAAATATCAAATGACCAAAGTGTCAATAAGAAAAAAATCTTGTAGTAATCTGTTATTACTCTTATTATTAGTAGTTTTATATAAAGTCTAGATCTAATTTGAGATATATAAGAGTCATAATTTGAATTTTCAAAAAAGTTATAATAGATTCAGTATTTATCAATATTTTATATAAATATTTAATAAAATATGTAATATTATATATAAATAAACTGTCATGCAGCACCCTGTATTATATAAATTATTGCTAAAATTCACCTCCCATGCAGCAGTTATGAACAGGAAAGCTAGGCAGAGAAAACAAAACCTGATATTTATGTTTAATTCAGCAGAGGACTCAATTCAGCCTCAAGTGGCCATTCCAGGAAGTGCAGTTATTTTTTCCAGCTCTGTCATTTAAGCTTAGGATGCTCTCACAGAAAGTCTTCATGCATCTCTGCACTGTTATATGCAAATTGCTCATTGCATGACTGATTTTTACAACTTTTATCTCTTTGTCTCAATGTCATTTTCCTCCAGATCTCCGGAGCCTCAGTAGAGGAGACATTAGTGGGAGAGGTGATACTCTCTGTTCTTAAGGTGACGGTGACTAAGCCAGCCCTATATACGTGCCTGGCTTCCAACAGACACAATGCTGGAGCCAACACTGTCAAAGCAACTGCAAAAGTCACTGTTGCAGGTGGCAAGTTTTGATTTCCAGCTTATACTATGGTGTTACATTTTTCAAATTTGCTGCAACCTGCTGCTATATTAGAGAAAAAATGTCTGCTTTCTTTTTAGCTTCTATCTCGGTGTTTGTTGTTACTGTCAGTACTACCTGCTGTTATGCTAGCTGCCAGTTATATTGGTTGTGCTTTGTGTTTTCAGCTGTTTGTTGCCTACCCCATTTGGTTACTACTCCTCAAACAAAGCCACTCCTTCACACACACACACACACACACACACACACACACACACACACACACACGCATGCACGCACATGCACACGCACACACACACACACACACACCTGTTCCCCAACAAAACACACTGTCCTTCCACCTGGTTGCCTCTCAGTCTCTCCACAGTTAGTGATGACTTGCAGAGAGTAACATCATGGTTGATTTTCTCATCCTGCTATTTTTCATCTATCAACCATTTCTCATCACTCTGTCTCTTCTTCTACTTGCTCCTATTCATCCCGTGTACTCTGGATACTGCCACTTCCCAGTAGAGTGGAGGTAAGAGAAAAGATTTGTGCCAGATTTGTGTGAAGTTGCCTAAGCTTTGTTTCTTTTGTTACTTCTTTTTGTATATATTACATTTGAATTGATTATAGAAAATGTTTCAGCTCATTTGACCCATGTTGAATCAGAATAATTTCACAGTACATTGCCTGCCACTATTTTTTTAAAGTAAGCACCATAAAGGTCTCTGTGTTGCTGCTTCTATTCATTTTCCTGAACATTCCCGTATGCCAAGAAGAGAGTGGGTCTCTCAATCACCCATATGGTGTGAGTTGAATTTGAACTGTTCTGAACCTTAACACAGCTGCTGTTGCCACATCTGGACTATGTAACTGTGAAGATGGAGAGAAAGAGGGAGACAAGATGCACATAGAAGGAAGCAGAAAGAAAGAGACTAAAATAGAAATAAAATAAGGAAAATAAAATGTTGGCCCCAGGGTCCTTGATGAAAAATGAAGTACATTGAGGATAGAGGGCTGCAGGTCACAGAAAGGCAGGTTTAATGGCTGCATTTATCTTGATCTGCCCACTTTTGACCACATCTGGACTAGATGCACAGAGATCTGGTGAGGAAGAAAGAGAAAAAAGAAAGAAAGAAAAGAGTGAATTGATAGATTTACAGGGCACCTTTGAGTTTGATAGTTTGGCTTGAACTCTGCTGAAGCACCAACCTCCCCAAGAGGGAACATCTGGAGTCTGTAAGAGAATGCAGACAGGCAGCAGTGATGCTGGAGTGAAGGTTATCAGAATACATGCTGTCAGAAAGACAGCAGTGTGGAGCAGACAGAGATAAATGTGGATCATAGCAATGCTCGAGGACTAACAGATGAGAAAGCATTAAGAAAAGGAGGCAAACAGGGTGAAAGAGGAATACAGGGACTTTGTCCCACAGACAGGTTTATGCAAAGTAGGTATGACTGAGCTCCAGCAAGGAAGTTGAACAGACAGGATGCAATCTCACTTAAACTTTCTCCAACCTGTTTCATGATCAACATCTGGATGATGTTAAAGAAGATATTTCAAGTGAAAGATGATTTCTTTTTACTTTTTAGTGGACACTTGCTATAAGCCAAGACAGTAAAAACAGACCACTCTCTGTACTTTTAGTATGCAACTCTTACTGGTTTTCTTTTCAATCATTTTGTTAAATTAAAATATGCAAATAACAAATACCCAAATTACACAAGGAAATATTACTAGAAAGGTATGGAATATGGTCAAACTCCAGTTTATGCTGCATGACTGAATTACACAAGGCATTTTTTTCTATTAGAAATAACATGCCATCCCAAATACATATTAATGAATTAGGCACTAAAGTTACTTTCGCAAGTCCCTGTTCTTAGTTAGGTTTAGGCTCTTAAATCTGTTTGATGATGTGGTATTCGATGATTAGTAAAGGATCATGGTTATCGTCACTCCCCATAACGGTAGATGTTAGTGATGGGATTTTCGGCTCTTTTTAGAGATCCGGCTCTTTCGGCTCGGCTCATTAAAAAGAGCTGGCTCTTTCGGCTCCGAACCGGCTCTTCAGGTTGTTTTGTTGCTTTAATTATTTAATCATTAACAATAATATAAAATTATGCAGAAAAGGAATTACTAATGTAAAAAAAGTGGTTTTATTTATATATGTTTATATATGGCCCCTAGAGACAAAGCACGTACAAACTCTAAAGCATATACAAACTCCAAAAAGCACGTACAAACTCCAAAACACATTTCTAGCATGAACTGAACTTCCAAAACAGAGCTACCCAGATCACTTAAATTACACAATTGAAAGCATGTGTGTATTGTTTGTGTATTTATAGACAAGCACTCATATTTGTTCAAATAATTAAAAAAAAAAATCATTTACCTGTTACTACCACACACCAAATCTGGTTGTTGATACTTCCTGGCTTGTGTAGCCACTAGGTAACAAAAGCTCAACACTGCGCCCTAGCATCCTGGAGCACTTCTGTTGGCTTTTGTACGTGTTCTGAGTTTGTACGTGTTTCTTAGTTTTTACGTGTTTTGGAGTTTGTACGTGCTTCTGGGTTTTTACGTGTTTTGGAGTTTGTACATGCTTCGGGGTTTGTAAGTGCGTCTGAGTTTTTAAGCGTTTTGGAGTTTTTACGTGTTTTGGAGTTTGTATGTGCTTTGTCTCTAAGGGCCACCATAAATATACTTTATTTATTCACTCCACATAAAATGTAATAAATAAATCATATAATACAAAGAACAACTATTTACATTTTAAACTTTTAACTATTTAAAATTTCAGCTTTTTCCTTTTAAACAAATTTAACATGAAACAACACAAAACACTGCAAACCACAACACAATTAAATATAAATTAAAATATTAAAACAAAAAGAAGATGCACATTCTCTGTCATATGGGCCTGCATGATTTCTGAATCCTTTATCATCTGCAACTGAAAATAGTGGATGATTACTATACCTTTCTAATGTGACGTTGTTGTCCCTCGCTCTCTTTCTCTCTGGCTCTGATCCTGTGCTACTGCAAGTGTAACTAACGCCCCTCCCCCCTCTGCCCAGCGCAAAGTACAGGCCGCGCGTGCGAGTTTAGCGGAAAAAAGGGCGAGAGAGAGGGTGAGAGAAAGAAGAAAAAAAACCCCACGGCTCCCAATAAGGAGCCGGATCGCGTCGTTCACTTCAAAGAGCCGGCTCTAAGAGCCATTTCGTTCGCGAACGACCCATCACTAGTAGATGTTGAAAAATGGTGATTTGGGAGTGATCTCATGTGTTATAAACCTTTTCATCACATTCTGCTAAGAGAGAAGGGGTATCTTAGATATGTAGGAAATTTGAAAAAAGAAAAAAAGAAAAGAAAAAAAAAACCCAGGATAATTTACTCCCCAGGAATTAGTATGGTAGAGATGTGTTAGATAACACGCCTACAGTGGAGCTGTATAGAATTTTTTTTAAAAAAGCATTAGAACTATTTTGTTTTGATTTTGCCTTTAATTTGCCAAATATTTGTATGTGTGTCTCCTTTAAACAGACTTTATAAGGGGATCGCAGGCTACTGCAGTGCATATCGTGGAGATGTTTGCCGCACAATATTGCACGACGATTTGCTGGTTTTCTTTAACTCGTCCTTCTCAAACCCTGAGGACACGCAGGAGTACTTTCTTCAGAGCTGGTGGGCAGAGGTAGAAGGGCTCAGTGGGGTGTGCGGTCCTGCATTACGCTCATTGCTCTGCCACGCTTCCTTTCCTGACTGCAACCCATCAGGGCTAGGACCTGCACCAAAACCTGTCTGCAGGTAGTATTGTTCTCCGTGGTCTCCCTTTCTCTTTGTCTTTGTACAGTGTAGAAATAAAACTTAATGGGTTGATATAAGTTGTGCACAACATATGGTTGTATAGAAGGCGAGGAGTGCTGAAAGAAAAACATAAATAAATATTTGATTAAATGTCTCATTAATTAATTAAAATTGGAAATACGTGTATACATAAAAAATCAAATTTAATTATGTGAATATGTCATCAATTGATTAAAATATCAACTCATTTTATTGACAACATATTTAATTATTTTATGGTTCCTGTGTTGCAGTGTATCTTATCTGTAACTGTCACTGAAGCTCAACCATAGGCCCTAATATTTGGTGGGTTACCATAGAAAATGACAGACTGATCCCAGATAATGGTGATAATATTAGGTAGGAAGTAGTTAGCTTGATTTGTTTTTGGAAAAAATAGAGACTATCTCTGAAAATGCTCCAATGTTTTCAGAGATGTCAGGTCCCCCTAACCTGACAGTCAGCTCACCTCCTTAGCTATGAGCTTACTGGGCGGTCAGAGCTCATGATACCTGATAAGAACAGCCTGGTTATGGCTGTTTTCAACCTCCACTGACCCTCTGAGTGAAGGGTAGTATAATTCACTTCTAAAGTCTAACAATGCTTGTCTTGTTTTTGGTTTAAATTGGTGTTTTAATTATTTTAAAGCAAACTGGTTAGGCTAACATTAAAATTAAGCTTCATAACTTATAGTTTTAGTGAACTTTAATGTCTCATTTTCAGTATATTTTGAACTGATTCATTATCTCATCTTTATTTCAAGATGTTCAGATGAGTTGGAACAACTTATTTTTAATTTAAAATAAAAAATTTAATATGAGGACGCAAGCATTTTCACCAGGATCAGAAACACCTGGACTAGCATAATGGTGACTGGTGACTGATCTCAAGCGAAGTCCAGAAATGATTAATTTTTCTATATTTTTATATTTAATCAACTAAATTCCGAACATGAGCTGTCTGTTTTGAAAGTTCTGAAAAAGCCTGCTAGAGTAAAAATAAATTAATTAATAAACTAACATTAACAAGTGATATGCATCTTTTTTTCAGTAAGAGTTATACATACATGATGTTTTTAAGAAAGAGCTGCTTAACAGTAATATTTAATTAAATTTAATATACTGCTGTACAGTTCTCAATCACTTTTTTCAAAATCAGTCTGGTCTGTGACCTTTCAAAATAATAATGAGAAAATAAATTAATGATGGGTTGCAGAACACAAACCATTTAATCACATCTAAATAATTATTTATGGATTTAATAGCTTGTTTACTTATTTCAAATTCTCATTATTTAATGATGCATAATTAATTACTTATTTAAGTAAGTATTTATTTATTTCAGTTTGGCACTTTTGGCCCTCCACAGATTTGGACCCATTCAGATTTATTAAACAAAAGAAAGAATCACTGAATCTGATACACTTTTTCTTCATATACAGAGAACACTGCCTGGCAGTGAAGGAGCTGTACTGCCATAAGGAGTGGCTGATAATAGAAGGCAGCAGTTCAGTCCAGTCTGGACTCTTCAGCTCTCTCACCGGGTCCCAGGCTCCCGTTTCACTGCTGCCAAAATGTCAGACCTTACCAAGTCTTCACACAGACCCTGATGGTTGTACATATGTTCCTTTTGCAGGTAAGACAACCTGAAGTGAAGTTTAATTAGTTTGTTGAACCACTTTAGTTGTAAAATTTGTTAGTTTGTTAGTTGTAAAATAAGTTGGGCAAAGACTAACGTATTTAAGAGCAAACTGACCTTGTGTTCTTTTGCACAAGTCTGTTAAATTGAAGATTTTTTTGTTTTTGTTTTTTAAAAAGAACATTGACTTCAGCTTTCATTAAACTAAAAAAAACCCCAGCTATGAAAAGTAAATGAAGCATTATGTAAAAGAAAGTTGGCTGGGTACAGCTGTGTGTGCTAAGGGCCAAATAAAGCATGGTCTGCTACACTGCAGGTCATTGATACTGATGAGGTCATTAAGAGGGTTTGTCTGAATTGAGCCAAAATATATAGCTGCAGGTGTGTGTATCTCTGTGTTTGTGTGTTTCAGTGAATCAGTACTGATCTTCTGGTTCAAATGACTTCATAGTAGGGCTGCCACGATTAGTCGACTAGTCACGATTACGTCGACTATCAAAATCGTCAACGACTGATTTAATAGTCGACGCCTCGTTTGAAGCTTTGTAAGATTACAAAAGACGCAGGAATAAGTAGTAGGATTTAAGAGTGTAATAACGGACTGAAACAGAAGATGGCAGCACTGCATGTACAAGGATGCCAGCTGCCGTTAAACCCCGAAGAAGAAGTAGCTGTGTCCCAGAATTCATAGCGCAGCCTAGCTCAGTTTCCAACAATGGCGGCAGCTAGTTGGTTTTAATATTATTCTTATTATTCTTTCTGGGTCACAAAATAAACGTTTAACATATGTTCAGGCGAGAATTGTAGCTGTGTAAAGTTCAAATATCTGCTCAGTTTATCAAGACACCACATATTTTCAAAAGCGCTCCGACGTTTTCAGAGACGTCTGTTACCCACTAGCTTGATAGCTAGCTGGGGGCAAGGCTCACTAGAGCTCGTGAGAACACCGGACTCATTTCAAACCCACCACCGTCTTTCGCTACTCAGGTTAAATATATATAAGTCACTTAGATAACTTAAAATGTTATTGTTTGGCTTTTTTTTAGTATTTTATTTGTTCCCGAGTAAATTGGTTTGGCTGAGATTAAAGTTATAGTTTTTGCACAGCTGAATAAATGTCAAGAAGACAACTGATTATCAGAAGTGTGAGATGCTCGAGAATATACTCCGGTGTCCTGTTATATTTTAGATAGCAAGGAGTTTATTAAACTTCACCGAAACAATCTGCAAATTTCATTAAAATTTAATAAACTATCATCTTGTCTTTATTTTTAGTTAGCACATACCTTAAACACTTAAAGCTATAAGCTAATGATAGTTATATAAGAGCAGATGCATGCTGGTGCAATAAGCTGTACGTTTTATGTCCAATGGATGCATGATCTGTCAACTAATCGCAAAAATAATCGGTGACTAGTCGACTATCAAAATAATTGTTTGTGACAGCCCTACTTCATAGTTCCTCGTCTTCTCAATATTTAGATTCATTTATCTTAATCTTTTCTACATTTCAGACATCAAGAAAGATCTAATTACAAGTAAGTACAAAATGTTTTTCAGTACATCACAATGAATTTGTTTCTAGCTGCCATAATAAGTCCAATGCAAAAATGAATTACTCTATTATTTTAAAAAGTAATTGCTACAGTTAACATTGTTATCTTACTGTAAACTGTTCTGTTTGACATCAACAGAAACATGTTACAATGACCGAGGTTATTTCTACCAGGGTAGTGTGAATGTAACCAGGTCTGGGACACCATGTCAACCATGGAACCAACAGGTATTGTCGTCTTTGCGTACATTCGTGTAAATGTTCCTAGAGCTACAAAACTACTTATATATTTTATAATTAAAGTATAAAACCAGCAAAAGTATGAAATAACCACATGTAATCAAAAAACAGGACACACTTGAGTGTTTTCAGCTGATTTTAACCAAGAAAAGATGCTTCACTGATATTTTGTGTGTGTTTGTGTTTTAGGTTTTATGTATGTTCAGTTTTATATTAAAACATTCCTTTCCCTTACTCAGAAGCAGAAAAGCATACAGAAATGCTTACATGTGCAAACACCAGCAAATACAGAGTCACACAAATGTGTTAAACACACACACACACACACACACACACACTCTTCCTGTAGCCCAAAAGCCCCTTTATGTTTTTATGGCTTTGCTCAGTGAGGGGGTCTGTTTGGGTGAACTGTTACTACTCTCCTGTGCAGTGTGTGTGTGTGTGTGTGTGTGTGTGTGTGTGTGTGTGTGTGTGTGTGTGTGTGTGTGTGCCAGGTCAGCAGAGAGGGAGGGACTCATTATGTCACATCCTGCCTCTGGAAGCAATTAGCTCTCACACGCATATGTTCCACATGCTCCGTCACTGAAACACACGCACACACACACCCACTCCCACTTCAGCATATTGGATTTGCTCACGCACATATACTCTACTATCTGCTAACTGCGAAAAAGCTTGCTTTTTAATGCAGTTCTCAAATGTTAGTACTTACACTTATGTTTACTACTGAACTGTTGTTGTTTTCTTCTTCGCAAACACACCAAACTATGTGTGCATAAGACCACATGAAGAAAACATATGAATATTTAACCGTGTCTGATGTAAACAAGTAAACATAAACACATAGGTTTGGTTTTGTATTCTACAAGAATTATATTCAGTTCAACCATCTTCACTCTTAAAACCAGTGACATGTTTACTGTTCTTGATACTGGATGACATTGGCCAGAGATGCTTGTGTGTCTGTGTGCATGGACTGGTTTGTGCAGAAATATAGTCACTGTATATTACATGTATTTATGGGAAAGTCAAGACTAGTACCACTATACCACTAAATGTGCAGTTATTTTAGCTTCAGAATGTTAACACCCTTTCTCTGCAAAATTGAAATGTATTTTAATTAAAGGCAGGCACTGGAAACATTACCAAAAAAAGAAAAAAAATCCTTCTCCAGAATCCTATTGTGGTAAAGAGCTCATTTCATGAAACATTCAACAAACAAGTGTCAACTTGCAATATGAGCTCATCTTCTTTCGTGGTAAATTTCAATGTATGTCAAAAACAGAATCGCCGCATCACGCCTGAGCTTGGTGAGAGTTATGTAGGAATAATAAGATTACCTGCACTGTATGAAGGGTGATCATTTGTGGGGGGAAAATGCAGACAATCCCGTGGAATTGAATGTTGAATACTGAAAGTAAAAAGGTGGCATTGACTGTTTTATTTTTTTATTTGAACTGTAAGACTTTACAAATACCCTTTAGTTTGCATCCTATCTGCTAATTTGAATTGAAATGAGCTCACTTTGCACTGTTATAGCATAGTGACAATAACAATGCACACCGTCCTTTCAATTAGAATGTTCTAATCATCTAAGCTCTATGCATGGCACTATGATAAGAACAATAGTCTATTCCACATATATGCTTATCCAGCCTTAATTTTCCTTTTCTAAGATAGTCTTGTTTAAATTCTAGATTCATTCCAGAAGATTTTTTAAATTCTTATCTTTAAGACATTAAAGATGGGCGGGCTTTAGCTCAGGTGGCAGAGCAGGTCAGCCACTAATCAGAAGGTCGGTGGTTCGATCCCAGGCTGCCTCCTGGCTGCATGCCAAATATCCTTGGGCAAGATACTAACCCCATGTTTGCCTACTGGTGGTGGTCAGAGGGCCCGGTGGCGCCAGTGTTCGGCAGTTCCCCAGGGCAGCTGTGGCTACAATGTAGCTTGCCATCACCAGTGTGTGAATGGGTGAATGACTGAATGTAGTGTAAAGTGCTTTGAGGTCCTTAGGGACTGAGTAAAGCGCTATACAAATGCAGGCTATTTACCAAGACATTAGGGGAAATGTTAGCTCCTTTACATAGCCATTTACAACAGATTGGACTAGTGTAATTTTTTGTTTAGACATGATATTGTACAAATGAAGAAGCCTGGATTTTCCGAGTGTGTTTTTTAATACTATAATCTTGAATTGTGACCACAGATTCATCAAATTACTCATAAATTTGAGAGGCAGGTCTGAATTGACATCATAAACTTCGTAAGTGTTCGTAAGTGCAGAAGCACTAAAGGGAGCAGGGCTTAGCAAACCACTGTGTGTTGTCTGCACTGGGACAATAGGATTGAAGCTATAAAGAACACAGAGTGACATCAGGAAGTTAGGCTTTAGTCCATGCTCCTTCCAGGAAAAGACTGTTACTTTCTGATATAATGTCCTGGCTGAACATAAGTCAGAAGGTGAGCTGTTAAACATGATGGAATCATTTTGATGATTAAGCTGAAGTTCCTGGCCAGCACCAAAGCTTTCATTTCCTCCTTGTAAGCAGCATATACCAGCATTATTGGGGTAATGTCTCTTGTAACAATTCTCCCAAGGCAATGTTAATGTGATTGCACAATTTTAAACTCAACAACCATTTTTTTTCAGTAGATGTTTTCAGATAGACCTAGGTGGTTGGGGATGTGTACTTTACAAGTTCATAAATTTACTTGCATCTCATTGTCATTTTATTATAGAAAATCAGACAAGATTTGTGTTAAATATAAACATCAGAGTGAAATCAGAGGGTGTTAAACTAAGAGTCACACCCAAAGTGTGATACATTATAGGGCAAAGTAGCTGTCCCATAACAAAATGACAGCCACACTGAAGTACAAGACGCAGAGTAAGGAGTTAATAAATAAAAATATAGTCTGGTTACAACAGTATGTATGGTCTGACACATCCTTTGTTTAAAGATTGGAAAGTAAGAGAATGGTAGGCAGCTGACCAAACCACTGAGGTACATATGCCAAAGTCCATCCTTCAAAATTAAAAAAAAAATAAATAAAAAATGTTGTGAATTATTTTTTTAATCAGTAGCTTTCATTGCCCCAAAAATTGGGGCTTTAGCCTTTAGCCCCACCCCCATTTTACCGCCTGTTTCCTCTGTCTCCTGTTTACTTTCCTGATTTTCTTTCCTGACTTTCGACACCTTTTGTTTAGAAGACGACTACAGCAAGTTGCGCATGCTTTAACCACAAATATAAATGTTTACAGAGCTATGTTAACATTGCATTCTGGGTGAGCAACTCATCAATCATAACTGTGCCATGAATTTCTCCCTTTTATAACTGAATGGGTTTCAAAACTATAGACTTTTAAAATATTGTTTTAACATATCATATTAATAACTATAATGATCCAAAATGCATTGTAGGCTAAATAGTACATTTCTTTATGCATTACGTGATCTATCTACTTTCACTAGCCATCTTTTTTTTTTCTTTTTTGTTGCTGAAAGTAACACCACACACAACCTAAAGTAAAATTACTCTGTTAAACATATTGTTCACAGGCTGTAACAGTATTAGCTTTCTGTGTGAAGGTAGGAGCTTTTAACAGTTTTCAGTAACGTGCCATGAGACCATTAGGCATTCATTTTTTGTATTTGAAAAAATGACAACTCGAGATTACTAACTGATGTGGGAGTTGAAAGTCATACTTTGTCTTCTGTCTTCCACACATCAGAGAGCATATGCTTTACATAAATATTTTCATAATACAAATGATCCCTAATCAGCTCTATGAGTTTTATAGGAAATGAGCAGAACACTGTAATGCTCCACAACATATGCTATTTTGCTTAGAATGACTTCTGTCTCTCATAAAAATCACATTTCCGTTCAGCACAAACATGTAAACTGTAAAAGTACATGATACATGAATGGAGTAACTTTGGTGCCATTGTGTGCTGAGTCATAGAAATACTGCAGACGTTGATTCACAACTTTATTGCAGGGGAAAACATTGCTAACAAACTAAGCATACTATACAACACTGTCATTCTCATGGTATATATATGACTCTGTGTAAGAATCATCCATAAAATAATAACACAGTGGCCACTAATTAAACATTAAAAAGGGTCGAGTTCTCTTTCTTGCAGGAAATGCAACTTGATCCACTGCTGGGGATTACTTACCAGCAGAGATCATTTGTTTATGCTCCAAAACCCCCTTTTCTGCTAGAAATCTTCTCTCTCTATGGATCTAGAGTGTTGCAGAATAGTGTTGCAAAATGCAAAATGCCTGCAGGAAGAAGATTGGGGAGGATGGTTGGTTGTATAAAGTGTTACACTTTGACATTTGGCAGGAAATGGGATGCAAGCCTCCATTGTCAGTGTATTATCTTGAAAGGCGATGACAAATGGCCTAACTTGTCATTCTACTGCGAAGACCTGTTGTTTTAAGCATTGCTGGCACCAGTTAGGATTCAACCCCATGCTGTTGACTTCACACGTTCAGCTACAGCAACATGTGTTGAACCCAACATTTTCAGTTCATGTCTTCATGTCTCTTGGGATAGAGTTGGCCATTGCTCTTTTCATGATTAAAGCTCATGACATACAAGCCCACCAGATGTTCCATATTTAAGTTGGCAGTCTAGATTCCAGGAACAGTCATGCAACCCCTAATGTCCCTCACAATAGCCCATGGTTATGGAGCTGTAACCTTACTACACAGAACAGAACCTGGAAGAAATATTTGGAAGGTCATCTTAGCTTCACTTATGATTTGAGAGTTTTAAAAACTATCCATCCAAATCAATTCTTTCTTTCACAGAAAACTCACTAGAACTGATCCCTCAGCAAAGGTAGATTTCCTCTTTACCTCCTCGGAATACAGGGTCAGCAGCAGAACAGAAAAGAGATCATGCATTACACAGACTCCAGCCCTGTACTCACAGGTTGCAAACCATGTTTATTCACCAATTAATATACTTAACCTTCCTTATTGCAGTATGTATGTTGGTGATTTTTCTTTTTCTATTTTATTCCTCTTAGTGGGAAAGGCCTGAGAAAGTGTTTCTCTTTTTTTGATCCTTACTACTGTGCTTTATTCTGCAGGTTCCCCACCAGCACCATTTGTCAGTGGATGTCATTCCAGAGTTGAAGAATTCAGGCAATCACTGCAGAAACCCAGGAGGAATCAGTGACAAGCCCTGGTGTTATACCTTAAATCCGAACATACGCTGGGAGTACTGTGCTGTTCCACAGTGTGGGGAAACAAGCATAGCATCAGGTACTGCCCTCTGCATTCAGAACTTTTTTCCCTACTTCACCTGTTTACAGTTCCTGTTTTCCTTACACTTGAAACCAACAATTCACCTACAGTAAACTAAAAGCTACTCTGTAGCCAAAACTTTGACTGCACAATCTGGATTTTAGACAACCAAGTTCTAGATTTGTCATTTGTCCAGGTTTAGTGACTTTTCCTATATCTGTGCTTTTAAGTAGTGAAGCCAGAGTCTAGAGACCCTCTCCAGACCCCTCATTTCCCTCCCATGACCACAACATCATCTCCAGCTTACTCAATGTCTGTCATCGTCGTTATCCTGACTGCTCTTGCAACTGCAGTATTTCTTGCCATTATCATTCTTGGCTGCCGCAGATGGAAGAAGCAACTGAGGAATCGGAAGAGGTAAAAGAAAGATGATAAAGATGGAATATGTGTCTTTATCTAGTGTCTGTTTTTATCCTTGTAATGCTCACGCTTATATTTATTTATTTTTATTAGAAGAGTAATAGAGACCCCGATGTTGAACGCCCTTCCATCAGAGCTATTGCTCGATCGACTCCACCCTAACCCCATGTACCAGCGTGTTCCCCTGCTGCTGAACTCAAAACTGTTGGCCCTTGAGTATCCCCGAAATAATATTCAATACGTCCGAGATATCGGGGAAGGAGCCTTTGGACGAGTTTTCCAAGCCAGGTGAGAAAGAAGAGAGAACTGGGGAAAGACAGCATGGACAAAAGAAGAGATGAACAAATATGATAAAATGAGAGATTAAGGGGAAGCAAGAGTATTTCTCATCAAATGGTTAGAGATCGAAAAGGATGTTTTCTTCCAGTGCAGCACTGCTTCTGCACACTAATATTTAATATTGCCATGTCATAATCATAATCACATCCAGGGGCTAAGCTGATGATGCTGATATGTCTAAGGCAGAGGGAAAGGGGAAGGGAATGAGACAGGACTGAGACAGAGAGAAGGATGACATGGCTAAACAAGGTCACTGGTCATTTTGAGAACTGCTGCGTCATTCACAAAGTCACAAGGCAAGCTGTTACAGGTGTCACTTTCACTGCACCCTGAGCCTGTTTACAGCATGACATGAATGTTGCAAACCTATCTCTTTAATCACACTCAATACCAGAGCTGGGTCATATTTCTAAAAAGTCATAAATCTGTCATGAGCATGAATCTAATTTTTTTAGGCTTGATAGATAGCAGTCGTCAGAAGTTTGTAACGCTCGTTATCAGTCAGAATGTTGTAATATGGGTGTAATCTGCTTAAATTCATTATGACATACAGTGGCATGACTCCATGAAGTAAACATATAGCAGAGCCACTGAAACCTATCAAATGTCTTTGACAGTTTTTTGTAGTTTACTAAAATAACCCAAATCCAATTATTTGTTGGTTGTATTTTACAAGGTTTACTGAATGCAGGATTTCACAGTCACAGCTATCTATAATTGTTTGCTGTCACAGCCAAGAATTCAGGACAGCAGAAGTAAATCAATTTAGATCTTCTAGATATAGGTTTTTCAACTTTATTAGACTCCCTCTTATTCATGCACCACAGCCTTGTCACCCATATGACGTCCATGACTGTGCTACAAAATAAAGAATATAAAGCTCAATGCTCAACTGCCTGTTTTGAAAACTAAAAAAAAATTTGATTAATACAAGAAAAAAGGAATCTCAATTTAAATAGAATTTCTTATTGTGTTGTAAGTAACATGATTATAACAAGTCAACTCAAAGCAACACATGATAGACAACATTTAAGAAGCCACATAAATATAATGCAATAGATAAACGGAGGCATCAAATCACATCATATGATAGCTTGATCACAGAGCAGTATAATAATAGCATGCAGCATTATGACAGTAGCACCTGAGTGCATAGTCAGTCAAATCTGAGAGATGTCCTTAGGGCTAGATGATAATCCCTCGTTGAAAACTAGAAAGGTGCAGTATATAGACACCTCTGGGACCATAATGCGCACATTGACTTACATGAACACAAATACATACTCTAACGCACACACTTGTATGATTATACAACTATGATATGAAACATCCAAAACAGAAGTTTCACAGGAATAAACTCGTGTGCACATGAAGTACACAGTATGTATGTGCATTCTTTAGTACAATGTAATGTATGCATCTCAATCTAAATCAAAAGGTAATACTGTTTCCTGTGTACACATTCACTCAGTAAATACATGACTATAGAGTGCACTTAATCATTTCTGACACACACACACACACACACACACACACACACACACACACACACACACACACACAGCCACGTGAAAGATACTTAAATAGACCTAAGGAAAAAAATAACTTCTCTGACATCAGCGCTTCAGTCTGTTTTTTGTGTGACTCTACAGGATGTGTGTGTGGGATATCATTGTTTGTATCAATATTATTGTCCCAACTATATCTACTTTAGGAAACATCATTTTGCACCTGAGCCAACAGAGGAAGTATTTCTCTGTAGACCTATTAGTATAAATATGTGTTCATATATATGTTTCATTCATATTTCTAACGCTTAAATAGCTGTGTTGTTTACTTAGACACTTTTGGGTAAAGCTAAAATACACTTTTGAAACATATGGTAACAAAAGTCTGGTTTATGCATTAGTGACAAAAACATTAACAATACAATACAAATACTGATAATATAATATTTCCGTGCTCAGTTCATGAATATCTTTGTTTGTGTCTGTTTCAGAGCTCCAGGCCTGCTACCCATGGAGTCTTTCACAATGGTTGCTGTGAAGATGTTGAAGGAGGAAGCTTCAGCTGACATGCAGAATGACTTCCAGAGAGAGGCAGCACTCATGGCCGCATTTGACCATCCAAACATAGTTCGACTCTTAGGTTAGTGTGTGCTTGTGTGCAAACGAGAGAGAAAAAGTGTGCAACGAAAAATGTGATTTCCAAAGAGACAACGGTCACAGATGGAGCTTACATTGAATAATTGCCGAATCCCTGAGTTTACTTCAGGGAGAAGTAAAGTAAAGTGGAAAAACAGAAACATGGAAATGGAGGAAGAAGAAAAAAAACTCAAACAAGATTGAAAAGACAGAATTGGACATGTAAAAACTGATAGAAATCAACATTTATTATTTGGTTTCAGAGTTTTATGGCCTGAAAGTGCATTTAGGTATCTAAAATAAATCAGTTATTTAAAAGAAGCCGGACCAAACAAAAATCTTTTGAAAAGAATGCTTTTCAACTCATAGAAGAGTCTTTTGGGTCATTTAAAATAACATTTCTATTCAGTTGTTAGTTTTCACCTGCTTATGTTAAGCAACGATTTAACAATAAACTTTCTAAAAACTGTAGAGCTTTCATTAAAAAGAACTACATAATAAAATAAAAAAGAAAGGATTGCCTCTTAGTATTTCCCTGAGTCTGATTTTCCAAACAGCAATTTTTCTGAAAGAATTCACTCTTTTTTTTTGCTTTTTTTTTTGCTTGTTTCCCGCTGTGGACCTATCAAAGTCCGAGAATAATCCACATAGTGTTGTTTGCCAGTAAACAAGTGCGGACTGACAACTAATGTGCCTTTGTTGGCCAACATAAAACAAATGTGCTCTATTAAAATTCCGTATCTTCACTAATGCAGCTTATCTAATCTAATACAAACAGCTCACATCCAAATATATTTCCAGGAAGACATTTGGAGATACAGCATAGTTACAGCAAACAGAGCTGTTGATCACTGGCTGTGCTCAAAGAAGTTTTCTTTTGCAGCTCCAGTCGTTGTGCAATATATTTCTTCAAAATTAGCATTCAGTCACTCCCTCACTCACTGGTATTTTTTGTCATTTTCTGAGTGGCATTCATTTTAGATGACTCATCTGGAGAGTGACACACTAACAGCAAAGACTCTGGTGTGCATGAAACTGGAGTTGATTAGATTATTTCCTTAACCTTTAATTACCCTCTAGACTAATAATACAGCCGTAAATCATGTGCAGGAATATATGCATCATCCAAAACACGAATGCATCAGAATTAGATATACCATAAGTCTACATGTGTCTTGTGCCGTGTGTGGCTTCTGTCTTCTATATATTTAGCAATGAGGGAAACATTTTAATCCAGCTACCGTCCTTTAGCAAAGGTCACTAGCACTAAATTACAACTTGTTTCCCCCCACCCTATACACAGAAGCATATACACCCAGCTACCTTCACACACACACACACACACACGATAATTGTTCTCTGGTGAGCTGTTCTATCTAGTGACCCACAGGATATGAATTAAGTGAACATGACCTCCAACCTCCTCCTCGCCCCTAAAGTTCATTGGAAGCATGTTGCAATCGCAAAAAAAGTGAACTACAACTAAATACAAATACTTTAGCTTCTGGCTTCAGTTGTTCAGAAAGTTTAATATAGATCAGAATAATTTGGATTTGAAATCTCACATTTCACAATCCAGGATCAAGTATTCAATCCCACTTTTCTGCCTGTATAATTATCCTAACAAATGAGTGCATACTTTATTTTTTTTTGATTTGTATAAATAAAAAAAAAGTTCATTACTCAATTAAACAAAAACGATTCAGATTTCTTCATTTAACAATTTTTTTCATTATCTTTACCAGATGAAAATGTCTTCAGCGCACTTTCATCTGCTAAGGAAGAGAAAATGTGCTTGGGATTATCTCAGTTCATGGTGTCATTATAATTAGAATGATGTGATTAATGGATATTTCATAAATTATGCTACATCAAATAAAACTGGATCCAAGTTTTCTCAATCCTAAATTCCTGAAATAACTGTGTGCTCAAAATAACAGAGTAATAATAACAGTAATGATAAAAGAGTGGATTACATAAGGTTGTCTCATTCCACAATCCTGAAAAATTTGAATCTATTTCAACATTTTTGATCCAATCAGATTTTAAAAAAAGATTACGTCTGACCAACTGTGCGCTGAAGGACAGTGTTCCAACTCTGTGTTCCACCATTGAGCTGCACCTACATGAGCGCTCCCTTACTTGCAGTGGACATCCCTGCAGTGCCAAATGCAGTCCAAGAGCTGACTGTGCAGTGATTTTCCATCTAGCTAAATAAGGCCCTTCATTGATTTCCCCAGAATTCAGCATGACACATTTCATAATTTGTGTGGCTTTGGAACCTCAACAAGGAGGGGAAATAAATGTTACTGGGTTTGAACAAAGTTTAAACTGATTTAAAATGACTGGCCTACCAATGGGCCATTGAGCTTCCAATTTCTTTCATTGAAAAACAGAAGCAATAGTAAATGCAGTCAATCAAAATTATAACTGTGGCCAATAATAAGTTGCTACATTTCAATGCACTAACTGCATAAATTACACTATTTGTGCACTAAAGTGAGAAGAAAAGAAGAGTGAACTGAAAGCACTGTTTGAATAAAGTGGTGTATTTCTGTTCATCTAGCAATATATTTTTTAACTTCTGCTCAAAAGAACTGAAACTTGTTTGTGAACCATACGGATACAGATCGGAGGGCTATCGGGGCTCTGCAAAGTCTTGGCAGTGTGTGCTCACAAGCTGCAACAAGTACTCACAGGAATGGAAGAACAAACAAGCAGACAGACACTCTTTTATAGAGTTGTAGTAAATAAGGAGGAAATAAAGTAGAATGAATTTTGTCACTTTTGCCAAGATCCTGTTTCACCAAAGACCTCATTCATATGCTTGATTTTTGTTTTGTTTTTTAAAGTTGACATCTCACTCCTGCAGTTTAAATTGTTATCCAATAAGTATGGAAGTTCTGTCAAATAAAGTTTGCATGCCCACTATATTCAGTATAAATTGGCATTTAACAAATAAATCCATGTCGTTTTAAAGATACTGTAGCACTGTTTGTTCTGTCCTCAGCAAACATCCAAAGCCTGTGGAAGCCCTTACTGTTAAAAATGTAAACACAACATTTCAAATAACTTGTATTAATCACAAGTGATATTTATATCATGAGCAGCCTCAGTCATTACACTCTCAATTTAATAATCTGCCTTCATTTGCCATCATTTCCCCAACACCAGCTCAGAAGAAAAAAAGTCCAGAAAAAGTAGAAACTTAATTTGTCAAATATAAATATATCATATTTATATCAAAGATCCACTAAAGTAGAAGTAGGAACTTGTGCATGACTTATTTGTGAGTACATGCCCATCTGTGTTTATGTCTGGGTAATTTTTTTTTTTCTTTTTGGCATTTTAAGGTGAATGAACTCATTATGTGATACTGTAGAAGAAAAACTGTTAATTTTTAGTGTTTTCATTGATGGGACTGATGTGTTTATGGTAAATATTTGTGTTTGTTCTCTAAAAACATCTGTGGTGGGAAAATCAAAAATGCTAATCTATATAATAGGCCATCAAATAGTTTTCTGTGTGCTCTCTCCTCAGGTGTGTGTGCAGTGGGTAAACCAATGTGTCTGATGTTTGAGTATATGGCCCATGGTGACCTCAATGAGTTCCTGCGTCGCAGATCTCCAACCCAGTCAGTGCGCACCCTCAGTCGTGCTAGCTTGTCGGGTCGCAGTTTCTCCTCTGAGCTGGAGGCCGGGCTTCTCTCTTGTACAGAGCAGTTATTGATTTCCAAGCAGATTGCTGCAGGAATGGCATACCTGTCTGAGCGCAAGTTTGTCCATCGTGACCTGGCGACACGGAACTGCCTGGTTGGAGAGGAAATGGTGGTAAAGATTGCAGACTTTGGCCTCTCCAGAAACATCTACTCAGCTGATTACTACAAAGCCAATGAAAATGATGCCATCCCCATTCGCTGGATGCCTCCAGAGTCTATATTCTACAATCGCTATACTACAGAGTCAGATGTGTGGGCCTATGGTGTGGTGTTATGGGAGATCTTCTCACATGGGATGCAGCCATATTATGGTATGGGTCATGAGGAGGTTATTTACTATGTGAGGGATGGTCACATTCTTTCCTGTCCTGAGAACTGTCCTTTGGAGCTCTATAATCTGATGAGGCTCTGTTGGAGTACACACCCATCAGACAGGCCCAGCTTCAGCAGCATACATCGGATACTAGAACGTATGCATCAAAACAGACTAAGCATGAATGCTCACTCTGAAGCTGATGCTGACTGTTAACTGGTTTTCCCTGTACAAAAGGCATTGATTTGCTGTTTTAATGATTTAATGAATACTTACATTGGGCCCAAGCACTCAGTGCTGGGGAAAAATTATTTGTCTCCTTCACGATTTCTTATTTTATTTTATTTACTTTATTTAATTTCAGTTTTGCATATTTGTTATACTTACATATTTCACTTGATCAACCACATTTTAATTTTAGATAGAAATAGCCAAAGCATGCAGTTTTTAAATGATGCTTTAATTCATTAAGCAGAAAATGCTATCCAAACCTACCTGGCCCTATGTAAAAAAGTAATTGCCCCCTAAACCTAATAACTGGTTGCACCACCTTTGGCTGCAAGAACTTGTACAACACTGTGGAGGAATTTCTTTGCCCACTTTTCTTTGCAGAACTTAATTTATTGGAAGGTTTTCTAGTATGAGCAGTCTAAGGCAATCCTATACCACTCCAAAACCTTCGTTCTATGTGCTTGCAGTGGGCTGGCCACTCCTAGTAAGTGTCAGGACAAGTTTTCTTTATTTGTGGATAATGGCTTTCACTGTGATTTGCTAGAGTCCCAAAGCCTTAGAAATCCCTTTGTAACTCTTTTCAGATTTATAGATGAATGTGTATACAGTGAATTTGTTCACATTTATTCTTGGGTTTCTTGAGATCATGGTATGAATTATTTCATTTTAAGGACTTATAGCCTATTTCATTTAGTCAAACAGGTTCTAGTTAAGTTTTTTTTATTTAACATGTCTGGTGTGATCCAGCCAGACCACAACATAAAGGTGGCCCATCCTAATCAGACTTCAAGCAGCCACATCACACAGTTGGTACAATTTTACAATGATTTTTTTTTTTTTTTTTTTTTTTATAATATGTTATTTCTTTAGGATGGAACACTAATAAGGAGCTGGGTGTAACTTCAGGGTGGCCTTTATACCAAAACAACAAACAAAAAGAAACGATATGAAATATTTATCAAACTTACCTAAGCAAAAAAAATAAATAACCAAATTGCAATAACTGACCTCTGTACATAAGATAAGGAGAGAAAACTAAAATAAAAAGGCAGTCCACAGCAGCACTGTACTTTGCATGCTCAGCTGGTTAAGTAATTGCAGTCATTTTCTTTTTGCAGCTTGTCTGTTCAGGAGACTGAACATGGCCATATTGTAGTCATTTGTATGTTGCTACTTCAGAATTCAGGATTTCAGTTTCTGACTGTTTACCGGGAGCTGTCCAAATGACAGGTTCACTTTTGAAAAATGTTAAACCTGAATCAATTAACTCACCCCAGACCCTAAGTCTCTGAAATACTTGGAAACTAACCATACAGATATACCATGGTCATTTTTAGCAGTAGTTGCTCTTGTACCGCATTCATCTGTTTTTTTCTTTTTCTCATTGAGAGTTTTTTTTTGTAAACATTGATGAAAATTTAGCAAATGCTCTGAATAGGCTCAATGTGACCTTAAAGTTCGCTGGGCAGAAAGAGAGAATCTACACTTGAAAGGTTTTTTCTTTAACAGTGTTGTAGAAAGGGATTGATGATATATTTATTATAAGATTGTACACAACATTTCTCTTCAAGTCAGCTTGCTTATTCCACAGTGGCACACAGTCACTTTAAATCACTGATGATTGTTTTAAGTTGGTATTCCACTACGGGGCATTCTGTTTTTATTTGTGTTTCTTTGGTTTTAGTTTTCTTTTATAGATGTGTTTTAGATTGTTATTGATATTTCTTGAACATATGAGCAAATTACAGTAGGCATAAGTTCATTAATTCTCCTCACTTTCATTTACATTTCTCATACAGTTCCTCGCTGAAGCACTAAAACTCACATATTATGAATAGAGTTATTAATGGGACTCGTTCTACTGACATAAATAGACTCTTGTAAGTGACAAACTGCCAACATGTCTTTACATCCTCATTTTGAAAATATAAATATAGAACGGAAGCTTATTAGGTCAGCTAGGTTAGAGATCATACTTAGTGCTCGTACTCTTTAACCTTTTTTCTTTGGTAAAAATTCAATTTTGGTTACATTAATAGAATAAAAAAAGCTAAGATATTCATTTCTAAAAAAAACAAACATGTTGATTTTGTCTAAGAATGACTGACTTAACTGTCTTCTTTTAAAATTTGCCATGTTGTTACTTTTTTTTGCTGTATTTGTTGCATTATATCAGTAATGTTTTGGGCTTTTTCCCTTTTGTTTATCATACATTCACATTAAGTATATTTCTTTGTATTGCTTGCAAATAAACAGAATTATTGAACAGTTTGTACATCAGATCTAAATGTGACTTTCTTTTTTTTTTTAGAGTACAATGAATCTTTTTTCACAAGGTCTGCATGCATCTGAATTCAGGAAGTTAGAAAGGGATATTTACACTTGCCATCATACTTAACCCAAAACGCCTCTCTAAAGAAGAAAACCCAACAATGTCCACAATCACTTTCAAAGGTGTGTTGCTCTGGTTCAGGAGCTCCTACTGACATTATCACTGGTAGAGTTTTCGCTCTCTGAGCCCAAACTATATCTTATTTTATTTCATTGCACGTCTCGCTTTATACAAGGCCCTTAGTATCTTATTATGTCAGTTGTTGTTTTTCCTCAGTGCAAGAGGATGCATTAGAGAAATGGTGCTACACAAAGCATTTTTACCATGAATTTCTATGTGACTGCAATAAGCCCTGTTTATTTGCATTTGTACAACTTCATCAAAATGTCTGTGTTTGCATCTCAGTGCAAAAGTGTGTGTGTATACAAGTTAAATGGAGGACATCTGTGTGCGTTGTGGGGGATGCCTAAGTGTAAACTGTTTAGATTAGACTGTATGGAGTCTGGCCTTGCACTTTCATCCGTCTTTTTCTTGATCTACACTTTGGCTCAGAGTCTTTCAATCCTATCTCCATCACTTCTCCACCAATGAATACAATACAGAGAGAATCGTACAATGATATGTTAGTATGTTTTAGACCGCATGTGGTGGAGGTGATCACATTCATTATGAACATGCTACTTCCGAATACATAATCATTACTCATTCTTTGTATTTTTATTTTTTAATTTTAATCACCTAGTCATCCTTAAACAGTTTTGTTAGTGAATTGAAATGTTTGTTTTATAAAATGCTAAACAGTCATTTGTGTCATTTGTGTGTGTGTATAACCACATCAAAAAAACAGAATCAAAGCATTTTGTTGCTCTTCTTTGGTGCTGTCCAAGGATGCAGATTAAAATTATTTCACAGGCAACTCTATCAGCCATAAAAATGCCTCTGCAAAAGATATGTACTCGTTAAACAACACTGGCACTTAATCCTGCAGGTTTATCTATTCTGTCAAAGGTCAACACTTTCAGGATGGTTTGGAATTTTTGA
Organism: Neolamprologus brichardi; assembly: GCF_056152115.1. Taxonomy (NCBI): domain Eukaryota; kingdom Metazoa; phylum Chordata; class Actinopteri; order Cichliformes; family Cichlidae; genus Neolamprologus; species Neolamprologus brichardi. The sequence continues at coordinate 39,278,785 of NC_142110.1, read as the reverse complement.
ACAAGTATTCACAGGTCAAAGTTCACTGAAATTGAAATCTATACAAAAGAGCCATGTGAATGTACTTCCTAATTTCCTTCCTATTTTCCTCCAAGAGTGAATCCATGATTGTGGTGTTTTGTTTCTTATCTGCAGCCGTTGCAGTCATTTCCTTGTCCTGTCTCCATCTTCTTTGTTTTGTTAGTGTTTTTGTTTTCAGTGTGCTGCAAAGCCATCAGCTGATCCTTACTGGGAGGTAACACTTATTCACAGTAAATTAGTAAAACAGAATTATTTTTGTGGCCTCATGAAAAACAGATCTTCACATCTGGCAGTCATATGTTGTTATAGCTAAGAATCACTTCCTGTTTTGTCAAAACTCTGTGTTAGTGTAACAGAGGAAACTGGTATTTTATAAATGTTCTGGATGTGAGCTGTTCAGCAGATTTTTTATAACTTGTTGACTTTTCCATCTTTCATAAATGTAGCTGGCAACATGATGCTCAACTCTATTCATTAAAGTCATTATCCAAACAGGCAGTAGGACATTTGACTAATGGGACAAATTTTTCACTCAGCAAACCATGGGAGGAACTATGGAAAGTGTCTATATTGACTTTGTGACTAAGATGTTACATCCCCCCTCACTCAGCAACTGTACAGAGAACTTCCTGCGTGGCCACACTGGCCCTGATTGGCCTTTTCGGGCAGCAACAGGACGTGAACACACGTATATCAGTCAACTGGAAGCTACCACTCCAAAGCTGTGGAACAATAAACATAACAGAGCAAATGCACTCTCACACACAGACACACACACAGAAGGGGAGACAATGTTGTTTTCCATGGAAACATCTCTTTGCTGTTGCAAAGACTGCTGCATACTTTATGTCACACATGACACAGACCCTGACCACTCTTACAGTGTAAGTAAACATACAGAAATACCATATTAGTGGTTCAGCTCCAGTTGTCTCTGCTTTGCACCTGTACCACATGCACATGGTGCATTAATTGTGCTACACTAAAGATGCATATTTGACCTCTTTTCCACCAACGCTGCACCAGTGCTGGTACAATGCTAGTTCTTTAATGATGTCTTTCTTTCAGAAGTTGTGGCAAATCATGCTGAACAGAATCTGTGGGCTACATCTGGTTAATTTCACATGTATCATATCTTGTAGACAATGAGGCAAATTGTTTTTTGGTGGAAACACACAGAGATGGTGAGAGATGGGAATTGGCATTGTGTCAATCGAATATTTTGTCACAAATTAAATAAATTGTTTTCCATATAGTCACCAGATAATCACTAACTTTTGTATTCCAAAATAATCAGCCTACAGAAGGCAAAGGCCAGTATAGACTAGATAGAGCATAAAGTAGTCATATGAGTTTAATGGTAGTTCTACATCGTTATAACATTATTAAAAATGAGCAAACCTGTTCCATTTATCAATCAATCTATCAATCAGTCAATCGCATCTTTATTTTGAAAATATGAGTAATGATTGTAAATACATATAACAAAAATAAACATGAAATTGTTTAAAGCCATCCTATTAATGAGGAAAAGCAAAAGTAAAATGTTACTCCAAAAATGTCTTGTTCAAAAAGCAGAAGGAGGAAGCATATGCTTATCAGTCCCTTCCCCTATTCAGCTCGTCCCAAATATATCTTTCATGATTATACAACCTAATGTATACGCATATGCTATAAATAAATATGCCTGTCTAATACACATTTTACATTCCTAAATCATCTAAGATGACTTCAAGTTATGGCATCACATGTGTCTAATGAATTGCTGTCAACACTGCGGGTGGGTGGGCCTTCTTTCCTGTTTCACTGACAAAAGTTCAGCGTAAACCAACCCCAAACTGTCTGCCGAATATGAGCCAAGTCCAGAAACACTGCCTCAGGAGACTGTGTAAGGTTTGGGAACTTAGTCATTCAGCATTTTCTCACTATGCAAAACAGTCGCAAACAGACAGCATTGAGAAGAAATGTGTTCCTCCTCCAACAATAAATACACAGTCGCACAAAAATTTCTGGTAACAGTTAAGGCTGCCCAAACTATGTTAGCAGGCTCATTTTCCACAAACTATTTAATGGCCTGGGAAAAAAATGACAACAACAACAATAAAAGCCTGTGTCTTTCTGTGTTCCCCATTCTGTTTGGACAAAAGCACAAATATTGGCATGAAATCAAACAGAACAACCATAGTATGACAGAGTCTTTGTTTTGTTTGTGTGTTTTTTACATAGGTCCTTCATTTTATATAGATAACTTTCACACACTTTCCCCTGGAGTCAGACTGATGTTTTTATTGTATCAACACCATGACTGTGGTTGGACATTTATTAATATTGGACTCTAAAGTAGAGATAATATGGAAATCACATAGATTTTTTTCACTATTACTTAAAAATATAAAACATGTGGTGCATGTTTTGTTTTTTTCTTTGCCTGAAAACCTTCAACATCATTTTAATGATATGTTTCACTTTGGAAAAACAAAATGTTCAGATCTACAGCTTTGTTATTTGTTTTGTTTTTTATTAAACACATCAGTTTTTTTGGTATTACAGAATGTTTCTGAACTGCATCACACAGTGTTTGTCTCAAGCAGCATCAGTTGAAGGCCACAGCAAACACAGCACACATCATTCAGACAAAATAAGAAGCAATCAGGGTAAAATGGCCATGACGTTATAATCTAAGGAGATAAAAGTCATCACACCATTTTCTGGGCAGTTTCAGGAGGCCTGTTGTTGACATATGTAGCTCTCTTGCGCTCGCTCTCTCTCTCTCTCTCTCTCTCTCTCTCTCTCTCTCTCTCTCTCCCCCCCCCCCCATACATATAACTAAACACTGGCATAAAAGAGGGCAGGCATTGTATCCATACTGATACTTGCATTTCTACATTGGCTAACAACTTTTAATTTGGTAGGTTGTTAGCCACAAGCTGTGTTAACTGCATGCTTCGACTTGACCTCTAGATGCCACTAAATTTTACACTCTGTCCTTCTGGAACATATGCAGGTCTGGTGTATTAGCAAGCTTAAAAAGTAACATAACGCTGCTCATTTTTTTTTTATCCTTCTCACTACTGCAGTGTTGTACAAGTGCATACAGACAACACTGATGGGTGTGGTTGTGGCTAAACACTTCTGGGTATGATTGGACATGTTCTAAGCTAAAATCTTTCAACCAGAAGAGGGCGAATCACTGCTTTTCTGGTGTTAATTGACTTTTTATGGACAGGAACTGAAAAGCACTGCACTCATAGATATTGAATTTTGCATCACAAACAAGTTAATGTTGCTGTAATAGTGTTTATGGGAAAGTCATTATTTAGGATCACAATACAAATGGCATTTTAAAAAAAAACATACAAACAACCCTACAGTACATCTGGACAGAGTATAACACAGTGAAATTTACAGACACAAAACATGTTTCCCTTTGGTGATTAACTTTGCATAATATATTTTATATATACATATTGTACACACATACTTACAAAGGTACACAAAGACTGACACACTAGTAAACAAAGACACTGAATGTTTAGTTGGTTTGATATAATAACCTAAATTAATACTTAAAAGAAATGTTACAGTGAATTTCAAATATGGAGTGTTGGGTCCAGAGCCATATATTGACAAAATCTGGTCAAGATTTTTATGACATTAAAGTGTGAAAGCTGGACAAATTTAATACAACAAGTTTGCTATGGGGGATTGGTTCCTTGGAATATTTCTCTCATTTTGTCTCAAGTAGAAGTACTGCTAGAGATTTAAAAAAGCACTGGCACAGGAAGGAAATGACTAATAAAAGTGATGACTAAGGTGCCCTAGACCACAGTCCTTTATCTCACACATGCATCAAAAATGTATGCAAGTGTTGCAGAGTGATGGTGAATTTTTTTTGTCTGTATATCACAACATAAATTGCCTGATTAATAGGCCAAACATCTGGGCAAAGATACCTGGTGACTTAATGTTAACTCTGCAGCTGAAATTCCTGAAAAACATCTGGTTTCCTGGAAAACGTTTGACTGTACTTTTGGCAGTGATTCTCACTTTGCTGTCGGTTTTTGGGAGGTTTGTCTATGTATTTTGGCCAAAATGGGTTTTGATTTAAAACATTCAGTTTGCAATTTTTAACAATGTGCATCATAGCATTGCCATGCTGGATTTCAGCTGGCACAAAATCGCAAGTTAATGAGAGCACTTGTGGAAATATTACACCATTCGAACTGCACTGGCTCATAAGTGAGTCAGTTGTAAAGGCACCCTAAGGCGGGAAGATAAGAATAGACTTTAATTTGTCATTGCTGTCATAAAAATCAAAATAAGCTACCAAATAATACTTTTAATGTAAGCGTCAACTATCTCTCTGACAGAGACACAAAATAAAACATGTTTTGGTTGGATATCTGCTTACTTCATATCACTGATACCAGTGTTACGGCAAGTAAAACTCTATGCTGGTCATTCAGATTTTGTTAAACAACTGCAGCATTTGCTAAGGCTTAATGCATTTCTGTGTCTGTGGGGTTTTAGTTCAAGAATTCTCTGAACAATTAATTCAAATTCTTTATTTTTAAAAGAAAAATGTGTATTTTCTAATGGAGGTGAAAAACACAAAAACTAAACTAAACTCAAGAGCACTGCTTTTGGCTAGCTTTCACTGTGTACCACTGACAAATTACAAACTGCCTTAAAAGTGTACACCTTTGAGGAATTTGACACCACAAACTGCACAGCTTGCTGCTAATCAAGGTTATGTTGTGAGTCATTAGCCATCCCAACAGCATTGTTGTGCCTAGAGCCCTGCCTGACACAGTGGCTAGCATGGCTACACCAGAAGTGAGGTAGGTAAATGCTCACGTATCATCATTAGTTCATGAAAGCTGGTAAAAATAGAGTGGGAGAAGGGTTTTCAGTCAAAAGTTTTGATTTTCTTTTTTAATTTTAAGTTGTTCTGTTAAATAACCCATTCTCAAGGTACCACAAAGCAATTTGGTACTAACTCAGGCGATACTTTCACATTCACTTCCACAATTCTCCCTTTTCCCTCCCGAGGTCAGCATCAGGGACCAAGGAAAACACTGAGAGGCAGTCTGCTCAGCACATTTGGTGTCATAATATGAAGTCTCTGAAAGTGCACCAAACATGACTCTCATCCTGTCTTCACATAACTGTCCTCCTCCTACTCTTTTCCCTGGAACAGCCTGCCTTTAAATCCTTAGAGGGAGTAAACAATCCAGGATTTGTAGCAAACATTGGATCCTTACTTTATTTAAACTGAATGGAAGCAAAAACCCAATTTAATGGATTCACAAGAGCGTGTTCATAAAAGAGGATCGGTAGAATAGAATAAAAAAAAAATCTGGTTGTACTTTGTAACTTACTTGCTGCTAAACAATAGATGACAACTCTACAGCAGAAAATGATAATGTTTGAGGTTATTAAAATACTGTGTTGAATTCATGGATGAAACAGTGTCACAGGGTTTTGGTAGATTGCAAAACATGGAAAACAAGTGAATATAGGCAGGATTTCACTTTGGATGACATCTTTTGAAATACATATAACATTGGTAACAATATCCTGCATTGAGCCTACACCACATCCATTTAAAGTTAAAGCTTCTGCCCGACAAATGGAGATGAAAATCAAAAACACTATGTTGTAAATCTGGGATCAGGTGAGTCGGCAACCAACAATAACATAAATGTAGAGTGTTAAGTTTGATACTTTTCATAATGATGGGGCTCTAGACGAGTAATAGTACAAACCTACCAGGCATAAAGTTAGAAAGACTGGATAAAGAGGATGGACTATACTGGCAATACTCTACTTCACAGATTTTAAATAGTTCATATCATCTTTACCTGTGACAACACATTTAACACAAATGGAAATTAACAAAACAAAATAATAACAGCCTATCAGAGTTCTCTTCAGCTCTGTCTTCAGACAGCTTGAGTCTTTTCAGCTTTCATTCTAGTTGCCATATTCTTCTTGACATACACTCATTTACCTTCTCTCAGTCTGTATCTCCTGTAGAGAATAATCCCTTCAAGATGGATTCATATCCAAGACACTGGGCTTTTTCTTTTTTCTTTCTTTTTTTTTTATACCACCGAATGTTCATTGTGGTGGTGATGGTGGTGCATGGTGCTGCCAGTCAGCACCGTGTGATTGATGGAAGATGCAGATCGGTCGGATCCCTCTGCTGCCGTCCCATTCACATTCTCCTGCCTCTGGCAGCACAAGATCTGCCTGAAGGTTGCGCTCATCTCCTTGTCACGGTAGGAGTAGATGATGGGATTCATGGCAGAGTTGAACTCGGCGAGTAGCAGGAAGAACTTTTCGTAGGTCAAGACATTGCAGCTAGCGCAGAAAACATCAAGGAGGAGGATGACCAAACCAGGGGTCCAGCAAATGATGAACGCACCTAAAAAAACACAAACTGTACATATTAGTTGAGGTAATTGACACGCCCATCAGAAAACCGAAGCCTACTCCATCCTTTCATACGCTGCGCTACATAAATGATAACTGGACTGGTACTGTTCTTAATTAATAATGATTTTCTACTCAATCTGAGTATTCAAAGCACTCTTTTTTATAAGCCTCATTCATTCATTAACACACATTCATATAAGTGCTTTCTTTCTATTTCACTTTTACATTAAAATTCATACACTCACACTTTGATGCATCAGTGGATACTGGGGGTTCAGTATTTTGCCCAAGGGTACTTTGACATAAAGGTTGGGAGAGCTAGGGATTGAACCACCCACTAACTCTGGAGTAACAGCCACCTCATAATGGAATATAAACCTTAAAAGTAATCCACATCATAACTGTTTCTATTTTAAAATTATAAAAAAAATTTTAAAATTATTACTTACATACTTGGAGCTAACGTGTAATTTTGTGATATGTATGAAAGAAACCTTTTTTGCTTAGACTGAACAATTCAATACTATTTATTTTATTTACTTGTCTTTTCACATGAATCAAGCTGACTTCTTCCATTTTCTGGAAGTGGGCCATGTCAACTGAGTGCTTAGTTCCACAGATGATGACACCGTGAATTTACAAAGTAATTTGTGTTTGTTTTAGGATTTTAAAATTGTAGCACATAGCAGTTTTTGATCTAAGTTTGCAAGATTCATGTAAGTAACGTCATGACTCATGAGCAACATTTGGGAACTGATTACTTGGTTTGGGCTTTTGCTAACTTACACTTGAATAATAATAAGTCAGCACAGGCAACTTGGAAATGGGTCCTTTTGGTGCTACATTAGAATTCATCCTACCACCTCTCATAATTCTAACAAAACACTATCAATCCACTAACAACCAGTGTTGGGGAGTAACGGAATACATGTACCGCCGTTACGTATTTAAAATACAAAATATGAGTAACTGTATTCCGTTACAGTTACCGTTTAAAAAGGTGGTATTTAGAATACAGTTACTTTGTTGAAATAAATGGATTACACGGCGGTACTTCCCTGTTTCATATTGTCGCGGGTCAGGCCTGTTTGGGTTTTGTTTGACAGCTACGTTCTGTTGTTCCAAGCGGCAGCGTTACGGTCAGTGTTGGGAAGGTTACTTTTAAAATGTATTCCATTACAGAATACAGAATACATGCCCCAAAATGTATTCTGTAACGTATTCCATTACGTTACTCAATGAGAGTAACGTATTCTGAATACTTTGGATTACTTAATATATTATCATGCTGTTTACAACAACATGCATGTACTATTGCTGTGATTTATTACTGTTACTGAAGGTCCGCGGCTCCGAACCGTAGTAAAGGGACCTCTGACTAATACGGTGGGTTCTGTGTCGGGCTCGTAGCCGAAAACTAGCTTTAATAGCTTAATAGCTTACTTACAACTGGGCTCGTCAGGCACTCTTCTTGGCTGCAGTGGTTATTATTATATTTACATGCTTCCAGCTCCCGTTTTTGCTCGATGACAGCTCGTACTTTTCCTTTTTCTCCCTCCCTCGCTCACAGACACATAACGTGTATGGCAGTCCATTCTCCCTGCAGCACGGACTACACTGCCTATGATGCTACATTCTTTAGAGCTATACCTGTAGCATTCTGCCTATTAGCTTAGCACAACAACAACAGGCGCTCTCTCACCCAGGAAACACGCAGAGAGAGAGCATCACCCTGTAACCATGGCAACCGTAACGCTGCCGCTTGGAACAACAGAACGTAGCTGTCAAACAAAACCCAAACAGGCCTGACCCGCGACAATATGAAACAGGGAAGTACCGCCGTGTAATCCATTTATTTCAACAAAGTAACTGTATTCTAAATACCACCTTTTTAAACGGTAACTGTAACGGAATACAGTTACTCATATTTTGTATTTTAAATACGTAACGGCGGTACATGTATTCCGTTACTCCCCAACACTGGTTACGGTTGCCATGGTTACAGGGTGATGCTCTCTCTCTGCGTGTTTCCTGGGTGAGAGAGCGCCTGTTGTTGTTGTGCTAAGCTAATAGGCAGAATGCTACAGGTATAGCTCTAAAGAATGTAGCATCATAGGCAGTGTAGTCCGTGCTGCAGGGAGAATGGACTGCCATACACGTTATGTGTCTGTGAGCGAGGGAGGGAGAAAAAGGAAAAGTACGAGCTGTCATCGAGCAAAAACGGGAGCTGGAAGCATGTAAATATAATAATAACCACTGCAGCCAAGAAGAGAGCCTGACGAGCCCAGTTGTAAGTAAGCTATTAAGCTATTAAAGCTAGTTTTCGGCTACGAGCCCGACACAGAACCCACCGTATTAGTCAGAGGTCCCTTTACTACGGTTCGGAGCCGCGGACCTTCAGTAACAGTAATAAATCACAGCAATAGTACATGCATGTTGTTGTAAACAGCATGATAATATATTAAGTAATCCAAAGTATTCAGAATACGTTACTCTCATTGAGTAACGTAATGGAATACGTTACAGAATACATTTTGGGGCATGTATTCTGTATTCTGTAATGGAATACATTTTAAAAGTAACCTTCCCAACACTGCTAACAATGCAACATCCTGTGTTTGAATCAGATAGATATTTCCTTTTCCAATCACAGGGCCAGGGACCCCATTAAATTTGAAGCACTGATTGCTTTTAGGCCACCACTGAGGTCATCACACATCTATTTCTGCTGTTAATGTGGCGATATCAACTACATTATTTCCAAGAGTTATAGGTGTTGCCACTTATGCAAACCCTAATCATTAGTGCTGGTATAACAGAAGAAGCTTTTGCCATAAAGTCTTGTTTTGTTTTTTTTATACTGTCGTAACATCTCCTTCAGGGCTTCTATACTGATATCAATACAATGGTGGTAAAAACCAGCGCAATCACACATTAGTTTCCCTCTACAAACTGGCAGCAGCAGTGGCTGAGCATGGAAGGTTACAAAAACTGAGAGGTGCGCAACCCTATGACACTGTTTTGTTGTACAGTGCCATTCATGAAGTATAATAGTCCTCTAACACAGAAAATCTCTCTCACAAGCAAATTAGGCCCCAGCTCACTAGGAGGTTTGAACCAGATACCTCCTTAATGTGAGGCAACAGTGCTAGACACTGCACTATGGCGTTGTTTTAGTGCCTCTCTATAATGACCGCACGTAACCCTCACTGATAGCCTTCCTGTCCTTTTTCTCAAATGTTTTTTGTGTATCTGTTAAAACAAATAACAATCACTCTACAACCACATTAGCATCACTTATGAAGCACACCACCATTAGTCAAGAAAACAAAGTACCAATATCTCTTTATGACCAAATGTAAGTAAAAAAAAGGTTAATAAGGTCAAAAACCTCATTAAAAATTGATGATAAATAACTTAGCTTTAAGGGATTTGAATGACTGTGATAAATATTAAATATAAAGAATAAATCAGCTATGCACTTTGTTCATTAAAGTGGACTCTTCCCCGAGTAGATGAAATATGTTAGCGCTGTGGAAAGGGTCACTGACATTACTCGTGCATGTCAAGTGCTGTGAATTCAGTCATCAGACATCAGACAATATTTGTCCTAACTATACGACAGCTATAGGACTTTCCACTTGGTAAAACAAAGAGTCTTCATGAGAAATGAGCAGAGTTGACAGAGAGAAAACGAGAGCAAAAGCGAGAGAGTATTGACAGGAAGGTCTGTTATCTGTTAGTGTTGTGCAGGCGGCAGCTGCAGTGGAGCTTGACCTCACTTCCTAACTATGCAAGCGGACTCTCCAGAGTTGGATAAATTTCTCAAGCAGTTCATTGCCCAGCAGAGAAACTATTTCAACTATTTGTCTCTCAGTGAAACATCTTACTCGGAGCAGGACCAGACTCAGCACAAAAAATGCTCAGAGGAAGCATTTAGAATTTCCAGTCTGAAAAACAAGAGAAAAAAAACCCCACTTGACTCTAACATTATGACTGTGACTGTATTTTCTGTTTTTACTGTCTTACTGTGTCAGTGTTGATGTAAACATTTATTAGTCATCCAATCTATCTTAACCACAATCCACAATATGTTATTGTCGTAGTAGGGCAAAATCCATCAAAATAATAAATGAAAAAATCTGATCATGTCCAGTGAAAAATATATAATAAAACAGTATATGTGCATATATGTAAAGGAAATTTGTTTTATTTCCACTCAAAATGGAAAAGGAATGCCGTTTTGTGATTTTATGGCCTTCGAGGTTAACCCTCAAATTCTTTAATTTCCTCCCTGAATCCTAGAGTATATAATTACCTTCATTACTTATCTTTATTGCAGAATTTCCTCTTTACCCCAAAAGAATATGGCTGGTTTACCATAGCCACAGTGTACAGTGTTACTACCATGCCAGGTTTACAAAGGGTAAACCAGAGTTTTGTTTATGGAAGCAACATGTGATTCTTTTTTCTTCTTTTTTTTTTCCCTGTCACTACTTAAAAATGCCACATGGAGGGAAAAGAGGCTGGAGAATGGAAAGTCACTGGAAGAAGGTAAATAAACAGAGCTATGAAGCAGGCCTGGAAAGTATATGGAAACGTAGGAAAACTACTTTGGCACGCTCGTTGTCTTATAAAAATAAGTAAGTACATAGAAATGTGTTAAGATGTGTGTGGCTATTGCAATGACAAACTACTATTGCAACAGTTTCATAAATGACACATTTTCCTATTAGTTTGTTAATGGCTCATGTGTCACCAGAATGTAGTAAATAAACCTTTAAAGGAATCGTTTTGCTGTCAAACCTGATAAAGAGCTTTAGGGGAGACATTTTTAGTTTGTGGAATGATTCTCAAGATTTGCGTAACTCAAAGCAATTGTTAGAAACAGCAGCGCACAATGGATTAACTGTGCCATTGCTCATCAACAACATATTAAAATGTATTGCTTCGAGGGGGTTTATAAAGACTGATCTGCAATTTTACTTCAACTGACTCTCAACACAAATATCTAATTAGCCAATCAAATGTCTTAAGGCATTTAGACATACAGACATGGTCAAGAGAACTAGCTAAACTTCAAACTGAGAAAGAAAGGTGATTTAAGAGAATTTGAACATGACATGGTTGTTGCCAGATGGGCCTGCACTCCCATAAATACAGTTTCTGAAATAGTGGCCTGGTCTGAGTATTTATGAAACTGCTGCTCTACTGGGACTTTCCCACACAACCATCTTCAGGGTTTATAGGGAATGGTCTGAAAAAGAGAAAATACCCAGGGAGTGTCAGTTCTCTGGGCAAAAATATTTCACTGATGGCAGAGGTCAGAAGAGAATGGCCAGACTGCTTCGAGCAAAATAATCACATATTAGAACCCAGGTATGCAGAAGAGCACCTCAGGATGCAAAACATGGTGAACTTAGAAGCCTGTCAACTAAGACGAGGAAAATGATGCTACAATTCACACACATTCACCAAAATTGGACACCAAAGGATTGGAAGAATGTTGCCCAATGAGTATCAATTTCTGCAGGCATTTGGACAGTGAGGCATTTGAACAGAATGTGGAGTAAACAACATCCATCTATGCGTAATATCAACACTTCAGGCTGATGCTTGTGATATTATAATGTGGAGACTGTTTTCTTGGCACATTTTGGACCCAGTAGGACCAAATGGACCTACCTCAGTATTCTTGCTGACCTTATCTATGCATTTGTGACCACAATATACAAATCTCCTGATGTTTGCTTCCAGCAAGATAACACACCATGTCACCAATCTCTCACTATCTCAAACTGATTTCTTGAACATGACAGTTCGAATGGGCTCCACTGTCACCAGACCCCAATCCAAAGGAGCACCATTTGGATGTGGTGGAATGGGAGATATGCTTCATGGATGTGAAGCTGACAAATAAGCAGCAACTGTGTGATGCTGTCACATGAATGTAGAACAAAATCTCTGAGGAATGCTTCAGTCGTCTTGTTGAATCTATGCCACCAATTAATTCGGTACTAAGGGGAAAAGGGAATCCACCCTCGTACGTCCTAGGTGAGCCTAATAAAGTACAGAGTTATGTATGAGAGTTTGCTCCTATACACTCTCTAACTATGCAGTTTCTCAGATTATCATTTAGTTACTTAAAATAAATTTTGCATGGTGCATTTGTACAAATGTTTACTTAGGACTATCCTATCCTATAGTATGAACTGCTAATATTAATATGTATTGCTTTATCCAAGTGTATGATACAGCAACAGTTTTTTAACCACCACCATGCTCTCTTTTTAACTTTTCTTAATGGTCACATGGCAATGTAATGGCATGAATGGGAAGTATGGTACATGTTTTTTACTTTTCCATTATTTTCCACAACTTTTATCTTCTGTTTTTTTTCCCTTACAGAAATAATCTTTTATTAGAAAAAGAACATGGGTCTATGGCCTAGGTAACGAATAGGTGGACCACAGATGCATTTCTTTATGCACCCATACCTATTACTACATATTTATCAGACCATTTTCTATTTCACTCTGTGCAACCTTTGTCGTATTTATGGTAGGGTTATTTTAATCCTGATAGATAGAAGAAAAGGGGAAACTCAAACTACACTTTTTCATGTTTTTTTTTCTTTAAACAAGCCCTTTATTTAAAGACAACTTCTTGAAAAGCTATTTTTAAATTTTGAATGTAAACTTTGCTTGCTTTACTTGTAAAGAGAACAATTTATTATGAAAGTACCGTCCAGTTCATTGAAAATAAATAGGAAACACTAGTTCAACAATGGTGAATTGTAATTTCTTTCTTTTACTTCACAGCCAGTTGTAGCCTGTTTACAGACAAGTGTTGGGCTATTTGTAAATATACTGCATTGAATTATAATGCATAAGGGACTTTAGCATATTGTGGACCCTTGTTTGAGGAAACTTTCTCTATCCAAACCTTCCATAAATTCTAATGAAGTATCCTTGGTCTATGGGAACAAAAATAAGGAAATAATAGAGGCCAGATTATGGCAGTGAACCTTGCACTCCCACAAAGACACATGCACGCAAAACACACATGCAGAACTGAGGGTAGATAAACACTCACATGTGCAGACACAAACACATGCAAACACTCACTTACTTAATTATACATGGCACAAAGACAGATGGGTTAAATATTTTGACGATGTTGAGAAAGCACTCACAAAACTTTATTCCATCCTTGAATCTGTTGCCTCACACCAAACACTGTAAGCATTATTATGTGATGACATTTAGGGGGCTTTGGTGTCATAGCACGTTATCTCTCTCAACATATTAGTAAGTGTGGGTCTGGTTCTCAATCTAGCATTTTATTTCAGCAACACTTTTGCTCTAAAAACTGGTCAGGTTTCTATTATTTTTCATTATTAAGATGCTGGTCTTAGTCACACGATGAACAACCAAAGAACTGTAAAAATATAACATCTGTGATTATCTGTCTTCTTTTTCCCCTCATTCTCCAACAGGCAGTAGGCTGCCTCTCTCTGAGTAAAGCTGGCAGGATGTTCTTGTTAATATGGAGTGATTTTACCCTACTGTCACCAAGATTCATTCATGTTGTTTGTTTTTCTAATGCTATGCTTATTTGGGAAAGACTGGCGAGACTAATACGACTACATTAGCCAATCAGACAACTGTTAGGCTGGCTAGGTGAAAGTGAGTAAAGTGTTGGTTGATTTTTCAGTTACTTCGATTTCTTTACAATGGTCATAATGACTAAATTAGAAAAAAAGATGGCTACATTGTTAGATGTTAAATGTGTTTACTTTTCAAGCGAGCACTTATGGGCTGATATTTTTTTACAGCAAGACTGAAACACGCATACTTAAAACAAACTCTACCACTAACGCCGCCCCTGCTACTTTTCTTTTCCTTTTTTTTGTTGTTCAAAAGCTAAACTCATAAGTACTCACAAGCTAGGAAGACTGAGCTAACACTAGAAAAGAAAAGTTTTTGTGCAAACATTACAATTGCATGTTTGCATTACAATTTTATGTCTATGCTAGTTATCCAATATTCTACATCCAGTAAAATATTACATTCAAGAAACAGCTTCCTATTCTTCTGTCTTACATTTTCATCACTCAATTATTTTGGAAGGCTCATTATGCCAGCTTAGGTTTCCACTTATGTGAATTCTCTGTGGCTCTTAAAAACACCCCAAATTGAATTATTGCTTTCATCTTCTGGGAGTCTCACTCATTTTCCTACCATTAATCTATTTGTATCATTTTTTATTGCTCTCCTCAGTTTCTTTTCCTTTTTAAAATCTATTGTTTTTCAAAAATCCCTTTATGAATTTTAAAATCTTGAGTTTATCCTTCCTTTGTATCTTGTTTTTTTGGGATTTGTTTTCATTGCACGTCTCTTTCTGATCGTGGTCATGTTTTCCTTTCTGCAACCTGTATTCTTGTCAGCCATCCCCTGCTTCATCTTTTACTTGTATCTCACATTCTGCCTCAACTGTCTCTCTAACCCAATCATTATCTGTGGTCATTACCATGATCCCTATATATATTTCTAAAAGGGCCCATTAGTTTCCCGTTTGTCCACAGAAGGATTTCTTTTCCCATTCCCCTCTTACCCACATCAGTGCTTCCACACAGAAGATTAGATTAAAGTTCACATTCAATAGCTGAGAGTCCACAGCACAGAGTCCACAAAGATGCTTGTGGTGTACACAGTGATGGAGTCTTGTAGTGGTTTCACAGTGAGCTAATGGTTAGAGAAACCAGCTTTTGACCGAAAACACAGTGAGTTCTTTGAAATAATGGCGTTTATCTGTTTATCTGCAGAGATGTTTGCTTGGCAGCAGTGACTCATGTGTATGCACTGAGACTTTTTTAAATCTGTTATTTTTTAATAAACTTGGAATAAAAAAGAAAATCAAACATCAACATCAAAAGGTCTACTTAGGTTCTCTCAGCTGCTTGATAAGAAGGCAACTGGACTTATTTTGGTTTGTGAAGATGGTTAGCCTCTCGTCATTTAGTTCTAAAACAACTGATGTACCTTTTAACCTTTTAACTGAAGATGCAGACACCCTAACAAATGCAGCATGAAAATCTTTTTCAAATTTTGTGGGATCAGATCTTTTTTGGAGACATATTGTAAATTGTATTATAGAAAAACATACAGAAGACAACAGACATCAAGGCGGGAATGAAACGAAGGTCCCGGTTTGAAATGAGCAGCAGGTTTTGTGTTTAAGATGTATATGTTTTAACAAAAAAGGAAATAAATAAAGAATAAGAAAACTATATTCTTTTGAACACAATCTAAAAGCAATTTATAACACCTTGTATATTTAACTGTTTAACTCTAAGTCAAGTGTGTCATATTGGATATATGAGTTTTTGTGAGTTTCTGAGACTTCTACATACTCAGTGTGACTTTTTTCCCAGAAAAAGTCCAAATAAAATCTACAATTTATTTTTGAGGAATGCACTGAAAAAGAAAATGCTTTATGTAGCAAATATTATACAAATTTAAATGGCCTCAAATGTAAAAGGGTTAAGCAGTGTTTAAAGTTTGCCTGAAAGTAACAACCTATGCTGCTGAAATCACATTTGTACGGCGCAGATCCTTCCATAGGGAGTGATTACAAAGACTGTATTGTCTACAATTATTTCTTGCATTAAGTGACGTACACAGATGCACACAAACTCAAACACACAGAAAACAGGTGACACTGTGAGATGCATGCCAGTTGTGTTTCCATGCTGACAGTAGATTGGAGCGTTTGGCTTGCGGTTTTTACAGATTGGTTATGCTCAGCCAGAAAATACACCAGCATTATAGCAGAAAATTACAGAAACGTCTGTGTATGAGTAGGGCACATTTGTTAGTGTGTAATCATTCATTTCTGTCCTTCCTTTGAAATCTAGATACTGAAAAAAGTCTTCGGGGTAAATACTGACTGCTTATACACTGTAATTTGGAGACAAGTACCAGTCTGTTATATGGCATCTGCATTTGTTTGGGCATGGTATTGCTTGGCACTCCATGCTGTCTGACGATGTGACCTCATACAACACCATAAGCTTTAAGATAATCAAATCATTCACAGAACACTCCAGCATTTGCCAACAACTGACACACACACACACACACACACACACACACACACACACACACACACATGCACTACTGATGCACTACAGTTTTTCACGATGAGTGCCAGTTTACTGAATTTGGTTGTTTTGTAAGTGTAAACACTTGGTACTTGTCTAACTGGGAAAAAGACAATCTGATTGCAAATCAAAAAAAGTAATCACAGAGAAAAATGGGTTGCATCATTTGTTTAGAACTTCTTATGTGGGCTTTTTTCTAATGCTGTTCAATCAAACTGATAATGGAAGTTTGTTTATTTTAATCTACAGTAACTGGTACTGAGACTCTTTTCTTAGACTTTCACTTATCCGGATAGCATGAGGGGGAGGTGGGTTGCAAAGAGGTTTGGAAATGTAGAGCAATTATATGCACTGTGAAATAGCTTAGAGAGTTTTCCCTTATGGTAGATTCCCATTTGGATGCATGGAAGTATATTGGCTGCGCTAGATGATGTCAGCTGGTATTTGTCAGGATTGCTCCTGAGCTTCATTTCTTGCTCAGCCTAAACATATTGCTGATTTGAGATTTTTGTGTGGTACTAAATTTTGAAGAATTGGGCTTTAAAAATTGGTTGCTGTGACTAAAAACATCTGGAATTTTACATGTTCTTTCCTGGTGATGAAAAAATCCTTTATAGTCATTTTTTGGCACATACTGATATCCGTATCAGCGGAAGCTAAAAAACTAATTTGTTTTTATTTGTTTTTTTGTTTAATGAAAAGTAAGAGAAGTCCAAAGGTTTTCAGTGCATGTACAATGAAACAGGCAAGCAATACAAGGGAGAGACTTAGTTTGGGGCATGGAATTGAGTGTTCTTGATAGTGCTTCAAAATGACCTCATTTAGACTAAACCAAAACAGATCACACCCTCACTCAAAAGACTTACTTTCTCAGTAACATGTCGGCTTGAGTAGAGAAGAACAAATGTGGCTTGTTCTAAAAATTTAAAACAATATTTCAAATTGATGCTAATGATTTACTGATTAAACTGAAAAGAAACTGTAAAAACATAAAGCTATTTTTCTATTTTTGGTAAAGAACAGTCATCTCTAGTCCGAAATACATGAAGCTAAATGACTGTAACTTTGTTTCTTAATGTTAATTCCTGAATCCTAATGCTTACTATTGTTATGGGATTATAAAACCTGTGTTTTCTACCTAGATTTATAGAGTGAGTCTTTTGCAAATAGCTATGCAACCTTGCATTAACATCATTAAAGTTCATATGAAGTTGAACTTCATATGAAGTCAGTTATTAGAATGTTCTTACATCCACTTAGCTTTCATTTTTGGATGACTCGGTCTTTTTCCTGTATTCCTGAATAGAAAAAAGCAGCTGTAGGATAGTTGTAACAACACCAGAGAATTAACATTTTTATTTATCCATTAGACAATAGACAAAGACAGCAATAATGCTGGTTTCTATTGTTAAAAAAAAGTTGTTGTTTTTTTAGTTGTATATTCACCACTGATATTTTACTGCAAAAAATGTGCTTACACATGTAATATAATTTATAGCAATGGAAGAATCAGAAAAAGCAGATTAAGGGTTTTTTGTTTTGTTTTGACTTTTTTTTTTTAGTCCTACTTCCTCCTAGAAAAATCACATTATCTGCAAAGAAAACTATGACAGTTAGATTTAATTCATACCATGGTATATAGCTTCCACCCTATGGCCATTAGGAAACATACACCAAAGGTAGCAGATTAATTTCAGAACTGTTTACCTCATAGGTTACCAAAGAGGTAAAGAAATAAACAAAACATCCCTACACAGCAGATGTTCATTCTCTGCCTCTTTAGCCCACTATATGCTCCAGATCATAGTCTCCTGTCCACTACTTTGAGTTAAGTTTGGAGTAAAGACAACAACAGGATGAGATAGCAGAGCACATAGGAGAGAGATCATTTGCAATCCTGTGGTATGTTTTGTCTAGGATGCAACACATCCTGCTTCCAGGCACTAAGAAGCCTTTTCCCCCACAATTTTTAACATACTATAAACATAACTGAGCTGGTCTGCTAATTTGTTCTAGTTTTAAATGAAAAAACGAAGAAGAAGAAGGAGTAGAGTCTGATTATTACAGAGTCCTGAAAAGTGTGAAACATATCTCTGCTTAATGCTTGCACATAAAACTGTCAAGACTGCACACGCAGCTTGGGTGATAGGTTAAACAGGCCGAGTTTCATCTGCAGCATATAAACAGACACCAAAAAAGTTGACCACACTGCAGCACTACAGTAAAAAAAAAACAAAAAAAAAACTGCTGCTGTTCATTGCAACTGTGTTTTTAGTTTTAGTTTGGAAAGCTGGACTGAGGCCAGCTGTATCTGTAAGAGAACTGTAATCTTTTTATTTTAAGCCTAGATACCTCAGACATCCGTTAGTGTTCTTTATAGGTGAAAATGAAAGTACAGCTGGAGAGTAATTGAGGGTATTTCACAATTCTTACCAAGAAAACGACATGCTAGCCCTAGAAAAATTCTTCAGAACTATAAAAGATGGGATGTGGGATTAATCTAAATTCCTCATAATCTGTTGGTAGTACAGATGCTTACAGACTACCAGAAAAGTTCTTTTGTTTTGTGCACAATTGTAGTGAAGCGTAAAGCCTTAAAGGCACTTGCATGGACATGTGCCTTGGTACTTTTGGTATATGCATCTTCTAAAAGAGACATAATTTACTATACTTTAAATCAACAAAACCACATTATTCAAACCACTATGTTTATATATTTTTGCTTGCATATATTTAATTATTTTCATCCCCATTTGGCTATTTGCAATCATAAATTTCAAGGTGACTTCATAACTAAAACTATGAGCATTTTAATAATGATCATGGGGAGCACCACTGACCAATATGATTTACTATATATGAGATCTGCAGTAGTGCTAGGAGGACATTGTGCTTGGATTCAGTGTTAAATGTAACAGCCTCATAGTTAAACTGATTAACACATGCATCGTTTTGCTGCTGCTGACGACTTCAGATGTTGGGTAATTGTTACAAAGACAAATACATATATAGGCAGAGGCATCCTGCTAGAAAGTCTAGGTTAGTGATTATCAAGAGATCAACAGCTACAGTACTTAGACTGAAAGTGAATGCTCTTACCCAACACAATGACCACAGTCTTCAGAAGAGACATCATGGTATCTCGGTTGCGTCGTGGTCCAGAGCTGTGCCGTGACATCCTCATGGTTCTCTGCCTCACATACACAAAGATGTGGGCATATAGTGTCACCATGACAACAAAAGTCACAAGATTAAACACTGCCCAGAAGACCAAGTAAGAGTTGCTGTAGAGAGGTGCCATGTTGGAGCAAGACTTAATGCTACAGATACAGTTCCAACCTACGCTGGGTATCGCCCCCATGACTATGGACATAGTCCAGATAATGACAATCACAACCACCACGCGCCGGTTGCTCATGCGTGTGTGTAACTGCATGCGGAACACGGTGATGTGGCGTTCAATGGCGATGGCAAGCAGGTTGGCTACAGATGCAGTAAGGCTGGTGTCAATCAAGCCCTGACGCAGCAGCCATGTTGAAACAGTCAGACGTTTTGTGTTTGGTCCCGTGTTGAACATCAAGTAGAAGTATGCCAATCCAGCAAAGAAGTCAGCAGCTGCCAGGTTAGCCATCAGGTAGTAAATGGGGAAGTGGAATCTCCTGTTGACGTAGATGGCGATCATTACCAGAAGGTTGGCGAGCATGATGAAAATGCACACAGTGATGCCAAGGCCCATCACCAACCGGCTGTAGGTGTCCCAGTCGTTAGCAAGAGGCTTGTCGCTGCGGTTGTAGAAAAAGGTGATGCTCTCATTATAGTAGCATTGTTCCTCATCCATGGTTGTAGTGGTGTTTACTAAAATGAGAAAAGACATGAAATACATAAAATTTTCATAGAATACGGTCTTTTGATGTATACTTGAATACCATAGATTTATTTTCAAAAGGGAGGTTTATTTTTCAGATCCATGGAGCTGAAACAACATGCACCACCTCAAATCAAAATCTGCATTATGAAGTCAGTGCTGTTTAACTGTTTTATTGTTTCCTTTACTTGATCACCTCGTGTAAATCACACCTGCGATGTTAAATCATCACAGAAGGAGCATTAAACTAAACAAAGAAACACTTCCACTGAATGTTCAAAAGCATGTGGCATATGTGAGTATTTCAGCTTATTTGATTATCTGATTGCAGTGCTGTGTGAGTGAAACGTGAATCCTTTTCTCAGATTTTGATACTTACTGATACTTACAGAGGTTTTGCTAGAAATTGTTACAAAACAGTAGATGCAGTGTGATTAAAACACCTTTGTGTGCTTTAAATGTGAGAATCTGGGCCTATTCATTACAATTTTGATGTGAAGCAATCTAGTATATTAATCTATATCATAAGCATGCTCCATGTTAGTTGTCAT
The DNA here is from genome assembly GCF_056152115.1 of Neolamprologus brichardi. Taxonomy (NCBI): domain Eukaryota; kingdom Metazoa; phylum Chordata; class Actinopteri; order Cichliformes; family Cichlidae; genus Neolamprologus; species Neolamprologus brichardi. Next base: position 39,257,742 of record NC_142110.1, on the reverse strand, counting down.
CTATAGCAGTCACTATTATCTCATAGAAAACATACACTGTCCAATATACAACCATGTGTAAAATGAAACTTGTGTTGCCTACAAGTCACAGAAGTTTACGAGTTTACAGAAACAAATGTGCTGCGTTTTTTGTGCCTGCAGGCTTGCCTTTTTTTTTCACCTGGTTGAGGTTTACGAGTATTTATGCTTAAAAAATGCATGAGGAGGAGACTGAGCGAATGTGTGTGTGTGAATGGGTGGATGACTGAATGTAGTGTAAAGCGTTTTGGGGTCCTTAGTGACTAAGTAAAGCACTATACAAATACAGGCCATTTACCATTTTACCATTTACTGAGAAAATAAGTAGATACAACAGCATCATCTCTCTTTCTCTCTCTCTCTCTCTCTCTCTCACTCACACACACACACACATACACACACACACAGACACACACACTACTCATATGAGTATATGTGTTTGTAATAAAGCTCAAGTCCCACACGGATGCTGGCTAGTGTCTCTCATGCACCTAAGACCAGAAACAGGACCTCAGGGCATGTTTGTGTGTGTGTCCTAGAGATACAGACACAAGGAGGACTGGAGAAAAATGAGGGGACAATGACTGAAAGAACAAGTATTGGAAGTTTTGGGTCAAAGGCCGGTGTTTTCTTTTTTGTCTTTCTTTTAAATTTTCTTTTCTTTATCTTCTTTTGTAATCATCCAAATTCTTTGAAACCCTTCATGAAAGTGCAAACATGAACATGAACTTAAAGCTGTTTGCTTAAAGTTGAAACCAGTTAAGCAAATGCTTTTCTGGATTTTATTTAGATTTCATTTTATTTATTTATCTTTATTTTCTTAAAGACCAATAAAGAACTCCAGCTGCAGACATATTTGCCTGAAGCACCAGTAAAATGTTATTTTGTTTACTAAAATAGCAGTGGTACATTGTATTAGCGGTATTGAATTATAGCTAGTACTGGACTGTTCCAAGCCTACGGGATGTATCTGCTTCTTAATTTCTAAATACTAACCAGACAGCGTTTGAAAGTAGGGCCTCCTTTTTCAGACATGCTTATGCTTATTTACCAATGTTTTGTTTTGCTTTTTTTTAATGGTTTTGTCTATGTGTAAGCAACGATCATTAATCGTGTTAATACAGGTCATTTAATACACTTGTGGAGAGACTTATGAAACTCTTTGGCAACTGATTAACTATGGAACCGTTGGACCTTAGTTCACAGCTGTTTTCACTACACCAACCACCAATATGTAAACTCACGTGGTCCTTTGAGATTGTCTTCCATTGTTATGCTGATGATCTACAATTATTTACACCAATTTCTGGAGGAAATGGATATGCCTGTTAATTTTGGTGAAAAGATGGTTTTAAATCTTAAGTATTACTGAACTAAAACATGGATGGACAGGAAGCATTTATTTATTTTTATTTATTTATTTTTATATATTTATTGTTTAAGAAAACCCTTTTTATTTATTCAAATAGCTTTCTTTCACCTGAGAAGTTTTCCTAAAATCAGACGTATTTTGTCGTTCAAATATGATGAGGTTCTATTTTATGCCTTTGTGGCATCTAGTTTGGATTATTGTATTGTTTTACTATTAGGATACCCAAAGAAGAGGTATGTTAGAGGTCTCAACGTGGTTTAGAATGCAGCAGCTTGCATTCTTACTGGTTCATCTAAATATGATCATTATACTTCTGCGCTTTGCCTCTCTTAATTGGCTTCCTATTTATGCAAGAGCAGACTTTATATCTGCATTACATTCTTCTTGTAAGTCGAAAAAGCCGGACAAAACAGGATTTGTTTTGCCCCTTAGCAAGGTAGAGTCATTCATTCATGATTACTATAGTGCAGTGCTTGTTTGCTGCAGCGCAGTCATGGACAGAGCCTGGTCAGTGCACTACATATGGCTTATTTAGGGAGTTCCAAATACACAACAATGGCAGTATAGATTACAAGTTTTCCAGTTTTACTACTCTTTACATTCACTGCTGCCAGCTTGGATTAAGTTGTAGTTAGCTCTGTTAGCTCTGGTCTGTGCCTTCTAAAGGACTATGATGGAAAGCACTCTTTAAATAAATATATTATTGTTAATAAAGAGGGTTTTCTAATTAACCTGCATAGTTCCTCCATACAAAAATTAAAATATAAAAATTTTAAAAGAAATAATATAAGGAAATCATTCAAAGACCAACATTTTAAAATGACTGACAACAGAAGATAACTTGCAGAGGTTTATAGTATACTGAGTCCAGCGAGCAAATTGATTGGCACAAATAATTTATGTGGTATCTTATTTGATGCAGCACACCTGATTGTTCTGTAAATAGTTTTAAATGGTTATATAAAAAACACCTGAGGCATTTGCTGCATTTTTAGGTAAATAGTACCATATAACTTTGTTGTTTGCAAAACTTGCAATTTTTAAAAAATGTACAATTTGTATTTGCATTTCAAGTTTTGAAAATGATTCGTTAAACATATTTGTGGTTTTTACAGTAAGAAATATAACTTTTTTCTACTCTGATTTTATGTTTTTTGTCTGAATTTAGATCAATTGTGCTAATACACTATGTCAAAATGAAACCATAACTCCAAATTCAGATATGTGAGGTTGTGCTGAAAAGAATGATACCAAACAAGGCAAGATAAACAGTTTTAAAATGTGAAATGTAGAAGTCAAATCAAAAGTAGTCAAAAACGGCCAATTTTACCCTGGACCCCAGAGGGTTAAATAGAAAGCTGTATGGCCTCACTGCAAAAGAGTGTTATTAGGACATGTGAAAATAAAGAACACATCTGTTTGTGAAGCAAACTGCTAAATTTGCAATACTCCCCCCTTTCCTGTTTGTAATGGGTGTGTTATTTCCTTTTGGTGTCTGTGGAAGTTTTTTGTTTTTTTTTCTTAAAGAAGTGACTGTATCATTCCTGCATCTAATTATTAAGATTTTAATCATTGCTCATGTAAGGCAGTCAGTCAGCAATAAGGAGAGGCATTATGAGGAACAACTAAATGACAGCAGCAACACTAATTTAAAAGAAAGTCACAGGGATCGAGTCTCCATTTACATTTACAATGACCACAGCGGATGCCCATGTCGTCGTCTGCAGTTTATGGCCATTAAATGTCTGGAGGGAGCAATCAACAGGGCATTAGATGCCTGAGACAAGTCATTATCAAAAGAAAGTGGAGGAAGTGTCAGTGACCTCTCACTTTCATCAGACCTTCAGAGCCTGTGGAAGGAGATCCTGTCATTGTGTATGTGCATGTATCTGCATACAACAGTTGATAGCTGAATATTGTACAAGACTGTGTAAGAAAAAGGACATAGAATGAGGGGAATTTCGTTTTTTGTTCCTGAACAACACAAAGAACAGTGCAGTGACTTATTTTTCAAGAATTTAAATGTGTTTGAGAGTAAGAGAGGAACGTTTGGGAAGTGTGTAGAAGAGAACAAAATGCTCACTGTGCCCAAGTGTGTGTCGACACACTCTTCATGCTTGTTAGTAATGTGTGATAAAGTCTGGCTGTGCGGAGTGAGAGACTCAGTGTGTGTTTTGTGTGTGTAAGTGTCTAACAGGCTATGAAAGGACCACCCTGGAATCCATAGATGTGAGGTCATTACTCAAGGATCAACAGCAAGGCTACATCCGTATATTGTCAATGTATGCCTAACTGACACATGCATAGGGGCTAGTTGTTCTTCACCATTACTTATTCACGCTACAATAAAGTGCTAAATTGACAATAAATGATGCAGCCTTGCAGGGTGAGATAATTTTTCACTTTTGAAAAATTGAGCTACTAATACTCAATCACAAAACCACACGGTTCCTAGAATATGCATCCAGTACCAGATACAATGGATGCTATAGTTTGTAATGAGGTAAACAAAGGACCATAGATTTTTTTTATTACTATTAAAAGATTTATGGAAATCTTCAACACTTTGCTTTAGGTTAGCTGTAATAGAAACGGGCTCATGGCATTTAAATCTGTTAACACACTTTATGGTATTAGTAGAAAAGCACTGAATCAGGACTGCTATGTCAGCATGTGCTACATAGTAAATTGTTTATCCAGCCCATTCTCATTGCAAGGACATTAAATCTGTCATTTTCTCCAAATTACACACAGGGCGTCTTTTCACACGAGTGGCTGTGGACCAGGTTTAGGTAATAGTCACGCAGATCTGTTACATCTGTCAGATACACTAGGCAAATGCCATATTTCAATGTGTTGACTTAATGCTGTGAGCTCAAACCACAATCTTTTACTAAATCTAAGTAGCTTTTAGTGTCTGAAGTGAAAAAAGTGAGTTCAAATCAAACAAATCAGCAAGTGAAAACCAAGCAAAACAAAGTTCAAAAAGTCAAAGCTTCCAAACAGGAAGCAAACCACAATTTCCTGGCAGACACATCAAGCGCTCGGCCTCTGCTTTTGCTTTTGAACTACACTAAGCATGAGGACTATAAAGAAATAATTCTTGGGTGTTGATTTTCTTTAACAGTTTGTGCTAACACGGCTCTTTTCTGTCAAGATAAAAGAGATGCACTTAAGATTTAGTCAATTTAGCGATTTTTCTACTGGCCTTTTATATTTACATTTGCAGGAAAATGTAAATTAAATGAAGGTTGTTATCAGGTTGTTACCATTGTTACCAAAAAATACATAAAGTCATTTGTACCTTGCACTTCATGCTTAGATGCAATCCTCCATATCTGAGCTCCTCCATACTTGTTATTTTAGTGTCCAGTCTTGCTTGTTGCAAACAGCTGGCTGTGTCAAATTCTTTCCTATGACTTTAATAAATATCCGCAGCTTCACATAGCACGCACAGAAAAAAGCGTCCACTTACAAAAGTTTAATAACAGCAGACTGGTCAGGATCTGATTCTAAATATTGCTGCTTTGTGCTGTCTTCACATGTGACACACAGATTTGAGATTTATACAGCAGAATAATAATGCAGTCCTAATGCTAAACTCCATCAGAGCGGCATCATCTGAAGAACTTACTCATTTTCTAAAGTAAGAATTTTTTCTTGTATCAAAAAATGGAAATTTTACATGTCCTCTCCGAACACACGTGGTTCACTCTAATATTTCCTGAGAGAAATACTTGCCCGAAACCTATGCATATATCAGCTTGTCAAATAACAAATATGCAAAAATCATCTTGTTTCTCATCCTGTCACTACCCATTTGTTTGTGTTATACTTGGTTAATTGCGCTGATCATTATTGAACTGAAGTGGCTGCGAGTTCATAGATGAGCATATTATGATTGGATTATCTGAGCTATCCACTGTAAATTGAGTTCTTATGCATCACTGCCTCATGCTCATCAGCTGAGCAAATTTGATACTTTGTTTTGTTGTTGTTGTTGTTTTGCTTTGTTGTTGTTGTTGTTTTTAATTGGCTCCAAAACAAATGTTGCTTGTGAATGTATTTTGCACTGTTCTGACAAGTGCCGAGATAAACCAACTTCAGTCACTGCCAGACAAGAAGTCCACTAAACACTTAAGAGTAGAGTCTGTTCCCACTCTATTGAAAATGCATCATCCAGCCTTCTGGCTGCTGTTATTGAAATGCACCCCTGAGAGAAATACCTTTAAGAAAATCACCCTCAGATATGATGTTATTCTTACACAGAACAAGAGTTTAGTCTGTTTTAACTAATATTTATTTAGACACACGTTGAGACCAATCACTGATCTGGGATTCCATGCTAAGCAACATATAGCCCTCATGGAACTCATGAAAGAGAAGAAAAATTGTACGTATCATACATTGTTTCACCCATAGTGATCTATAACTCACATGTGCATTAAAGGCTGTATATGAAGTATTGTAGTCTACAAATTGTCTCTTTCTTGAATGAGTCTCACTGATGTAGCATTTCACCGGGAAACTTCTCTTTTCTTTTTATGGAGAAAATGATACATCTTCTAGCTTTGGAGTTCAGACAGAAATATGACCATTTGAAGCTTGTTTATATGTGAGGTCACACACAAAAAAAGCTAATGTTCCAAACAGGATCCCTGCAGTTTATCAGTGTTGTACTCTAGAGTGAGCTCCTGGCTCTGAGGTTTTTAACTTTGAGAAAAAGAATTATTTATTTTCATAAAAAGTCACGAAACATGTAAGAATGATTACAGAGAAGCATAAATTATCAGAAAGAGAAAAGGGAGTCATTTAGTGCACAGCTGGGGTGAAATCATGATTAAAAAAATGTCTAACTATTTTTGGTACATAAAATGAATCCTGTGGAGCATTTTTCAAATTGTACTTTGATGTGAATGATTTATGAGACACAGGAAACATATGAAAGTGATAAAAAAAAATGTCTTCTTTGAAAGCTTGCAAGGGGTTCATGAGCTAAGGCTCTTCTCTATATGTTTACTTAAAGCGTAAGTGAACACCTTCCCTCTTTTCCAATTTCTAACATTAACAGTGTCAGCTATTAAAATATTATATATACTTGCAATATAAAGAGACTTCACTTAGTCTGAGTGAGTTGCTGTTGACCCTTACTTTGCACCTACTCTACTGCTAAGCTAACTAGCTGTTTTCCACAGAGTTTGTAGTTTGCATTTTATAAACTACATATTGATCAAAAATTACTAAAATGGAGGAATTTTATTTCTTACTATGTATCATGGTATATGGTATGAATCACTATGCAAGGCTACCCATATGTTTGGAAATGTACTTCAAATGGGTTCAAAAAGTCTTTTTTTCTACATTTCAATGCATTTTAGATTATCTATAGGAAATATTTGGTTGCAGCTTGATTATTGGGAATTTTAAATGTGTCTAATCCATGTTCGACTCAAGTGAAACCAAAAAGTCTCATAACTTCCCACGGTTCTTCCATCCCTCACCTCCAAATCTCTTTCCTTTTCTCTTTCCACCTCTGTGTCCCCCTCTCCTCTTTGCCCTTGTGCTCATCTTCTGCAATCTTTTTCTTCTCAGATTTCCTCTCCTGTTGCCTGCTTCTTTTCCTCCAGCTCCCTCCTCCCATCTTTGCCAACTCTCCACACAATGTGCCCATTGTTTCCATCTCTCCCACCCCAGATAGCAGAGACGCTGGGCTTCTACAAGCTAGCATGCACACAAACACTCAGCCACATAGGCTTTCATTCTTTAACTTTATCTTTATCATTACAAACCACACACACACGCACACACTTGCACATACACTCAAACAGTTGCTGCGTACCGACAGAACTCGGAACAAGGATTGGATTGAGAGCCTGTGTTGAGTCATGAGTGACTGCAGGCGTGACCGGCTGATTCACAGCTCATCAGAGGATGATACCCTTCGAACCACTTCCATCACAGCACACATGGCCCCAAATGGTCATTATACTGGAATAGAATAGAATAGAATAGAATAGAATACTACACCTTTGTAGGACTATTAGTGTAATCAAGCACCACAATTGCATAAATAAACAAGAATGCAATTCAGTAGTGAAATACATAACCAACATTGTTGGCTTGCTTTAATTCTTGCTTTGTTTATCTCAAAAAGAGCTCTCTGGTAGTGATATGAATGCATTTAGGAAATGTAGGAGCTTCAAACATACACAATATTCTTTAGTGACAAAAACCACACTAAATAGTGATAGGCTAAATATATCGAGTATACTATACATAATATTGAACAGAATTTTCTACCAAAACATTATGGTAGTAAAATAATTAAACAAATAGTGCATTTTAAAAGATGAAAAATCATATTTCAGGCATTTCAAGGAGCAGCGTTTCATCACACCACCAACAGAAGCACATTGGGAATGGTTACTCCTGGATGCGCTGACAAAATAATGTTTCATTTCACAAGGAGAAGGAGTTAACTTCTAAATTACATAGAGAGAGGCGGCTTGGTTTCACAGTGGCTTTCGGTTTTTCCAAAGCCACTGACAGCAATTTGTTATTTCTAAATAATGGGCAGAATCATAAATAACATATAAAAGCTGTTTTAATTTGGCTATAAATTCTCACAGGGACCATAGCTTTGGAAAGTCTTGTGACAACCAAAATCCAACTCACTAGTTATTATCTATGTGGTGGCATATAATGCAGCTTTTCACTTTGGAACTGTCATGTAACTCAGATTATTAGCTTTAAGATCTTTCTCATCTGTCCCACATGTTTAGGTAGAGCACATTTTTATGCTAGAAGGCATAAAAAGGGGATTCTGCTATTAAAAATCCTCCTTCTTACAGTGGTTTAAGATATATTTTAAAAAGAAACTGTGAAAGAAAGAAAAAGATGCTTAAAATAGATGAATAATTGATGGACGGTTGCGTGAATGCATTTAAAACAGTCTAAGAACCGTTTATAACAAGTGGTTTTATTATAATAACTGAAGTATTTAACAATGACTGGATTTTTTTTTTACCTAAACAGTCACTACCATATGTATCAGTTTGTTTTTGTTTTTGTTTGTTTTTTTCTGGATTTTATTAACGGGCGTGTTCTCTAATGAAATTGTACTATTAGAGCCAGATTCCACAAATTACATCACTGGAGCTCAGATGCAATATGGGATTGCGTCAGTGTGGTCTGCAGAGATTTCAGGGTTTGACTCAAAAGTGTTCTTCAAATTCATCACTTTAATGACCTGGCCTGTCAAAACCATTAATGCACTGCACTGAATAAAAACAAATGTGTGCATGTGGTCATAATTTGAAATGATAATTAATTTGTGTGTATATCTAGATTTACATATGCATACATGTATGTATATGTCTGTATCTTCATCTGTGTATGCTCATTGGATACCTTTTTTATTGGATACCAGATCCCAGTTTGTCTTCCAAGCTGCCTTAATCCTTCATGGCTGAGATTCAACAAGGTCCCGGAATCATTCCTCAGAGATTTTGGTCCATAGTACCATGATAGCATCACACAACTGGTACAGATTTTTCAGCTGCACATCCATAATGGGAATATCCCATTCCACCACATCACAAAAGTGCTCTGTTGGATTGAGATCCAGTGACTGTGGAAACCATTTGACTACAGTAAACTCATTGTCATGTTCAAGAAACCCGTTTGAAATGATTTGAGCTTCGTGGCATGGAGTGTTTTCCTACTGGAAGATTGGTAAACCATGGTCATAAAAGGCTTTAAGAGAAAAGTCTGACCCTACCATCGAAATGATCCAGGGGAAATTCAGACTTATCACACTAGGTAACATTTTTACAATCGTCTGTTGTCCAATTTTGGTTAGCCTTATTTGAATTGGAGGCCTGGTTCCTATTATAAGCACACAGGATGGACATTTGGTATGGTACCTTTAAGCAGATGTGCTACTGTTGTAGCACATCTGCTTAAAGGTTTGATGTGTTGTGCATTCAGAAATGAGTATCTTCATATCTCAGTTGTAACAAATGGTTATTGGAGTTTCTGTTCATTTCCTATCAACTCAGTCATCTACCACACACTGGATATATTCTTCTACTTGGGTCATTTTCTGTAAACAGTAGAAATGGTTGTGCCGGAAAATCCCAGTAAATCAGCAATTTCGGAAATGCTCAGACCAACTCATCTGACACCAACAACCACATTCATTGTGGAGCGATCGTGGCTCAAGAGTTGGGACTTTGCCTTGTAATCGGAAGGTTGCCGGTTCGAGCCCCGGCTTGGGCAAGACACTTCACCCGTTGCCTACTGGTGGTGGTCAGAGGGCCCGGTGGCGCCAGTGTCCGGCAGCCTCACCTCTGTCAGTGCACCCCAGGGTGGCTGTGGCTACAATGTAGCTTACCATCACCAGTGTGTGAATGGGTGGATGACTGGTTGTGTAAAGCGCTTTGGGGTCCTTAGGGACTAGTAAAGCGCTATACAAATACAGGCCATTTACCATTCAAAGTCACTTCATTGACCTTCACAATTTTGATGCTCACTTTAGCAGGTTATCTTGACTATGTCAGCATGCCTAAATGCACTGAGTTGCTGCCATCTCTTTGGCTGATTAGATACTTCCAGTAACACTATGAGTAATGTGGGAGTCATTTCAATCAAAATATGTCCTTTGATACCCACAAAAAATATGTAGAGCATCTTTGTAGAGTTTCTGAATTTAGAGATGCACAACATCTCTAAATATATACTTCTTATTGAAATCGATATTGATATTGAAATATCGATTCTTCCGATACCAGTAATTTATGTTCTAGAATCGATTCTCTTATTAAAATATTGATATTTTAGTACTCTGGGGCAAATTTGTAGTTTTTACAATTAAAAGGAACGCAGTGGAAAAAAACTACTTCATTCGGATCGTCTACATTGGAAGGAACTACTTCCTCTTACGCCTTTCATAGTCATATGCGAAACACAGCTGTATAAATGTGTCGCAGCCCCTGGTGTGCGCACTCACAACAATGGCTGAGCGTAAACAGAGTCATGTGTGGACGTATTTTACCTTCACAAACAGCCAAGATGTGGTTTGCGATACATGTGGCAAGAAAGTGAGGTGTTGTGGCAACACCACTAACCTCGTCAAACACCTCAGAGTAAATCATATCACAGAATATGACGAGCTTATGTTGAGGCGAACTGAAGAGGAGGAGAGGGACAGGTGCTGCTAGGGCGAGACAGACATCTCTTGCGGAGTCCTTTAGTGCTGCAGGCAGCAACATGCTCAAATAGCGCACAACTTCAGGTTTTTTATTTCTATATGATAATTCTGCATCATTAAGCAATGAGAACAAGTAGTCTGATGTCCTGTAATCATTATGAAGCTATATTATTATATTATTATTACAATTACATAATGCAATTATATATTGTATTATGAAATACAATGAAACATTAAGTTTTTGTACAGAGTATCGGATCAGTATCGTCAATTCCACCCTGAATTTTACTTGGTATCAGATCGGAAAGGAAATCTGTGGTATCGCACATCACTACCAGGAACAAAAAAGACAGGTAATATTTCTCATATGTTCATTGGCTCCCTGTTAAATTCAAAATTAAATTTAAACTCCTTCTGATTACATACAAAGTCTTGAATAAGCAGGGCTCCTCATATTCTAAAGACCTCATAGGATTGTTTTAAAAGAGCATTTCACTCTTCGACTGCATTGAATTATACTACTTTAAAATGCTATGTAACATCTGAAAAAAGGGTTAGTGTCATTGTTTCACTTCAAAAAGAGCGTGGTGAAGTACAGAACCAAATAATCATACTAATACAGTACCCGCAGAAAGAGTCATGATTTGTGCTGGCTTGAAAAATTATTTCCTTATTATGGTGTTTCTTAGTTCCTCTTTCTTTCATGCATGACTCACACCTTTCAGATGATTTTAACCGTCTTCTGCCTCAAAGCCACACATGATCTGTTACAAGGAAGTTAATGAGTGGTCATTAGAGAAATAAGTGGTAAGAGCAGGATCTATGTCTTGAACCATGTTAGCATTAGAGCCACTGAATGTGTTTATCTCTAACTGGTGTGGTCCAGTGTCTGGCAGCACGAGCCTACAGTACTGCACCATTGTGGGTTGAGCTCCTGACAATGTAAACATCACATGGATGAACACTTGGCTTTTGGTCACACTGACCATTATCCTTTTAAGCCCTTAAAGCCTGCCTCTCAATAAAGAAGAACTTGTAAGTAAAGTGGTAACATAATATGACTGTTCCATATTTTGAAGTGCCAAAACATGTACTGTATGCACCCCAAACACTTTGCAGTAAATATACATCTACCCTTTGTGCAAGTGATTGTGTATTCTAACCTAATTCATGTAATCTTTCTGGGTAAATATCGGGTCCATTTTCTTTTCTGTTAGCACTAGCTAAACTGTGGAATTAAAAAACAATACCTTACATGATGACAGCATAATAATATGTACACACTGATAGTTGTGAGCAGTTTGTGTATAGATTTACCAAACTGTGCAAAACTGCTTTCTTTAAATATTTATGAATGTTTCCAGCATGCCATGACGTTATCTGAAGTTTGTTTGGAATATACAGTAACTACATTAACATCAAATATATTTACTTCCCAAAACAACATTCATTGCGTATCACTCGTAGCCATGCAACCACAGTAGTGTTAATCTGACAGCTGTCAGTTTCCTGTCAAAACCACAATTTATTTTTTCCATTTATCTAAGGTAAAAAAATGAATTGTAAAGGTAGAAGATGGCAACAAAGCTCCCTGTGGATAAACAGAAGAAAACAAACGACTGCCTCCAAATAAGTAGTTATGAGCAAATTCTATCAAAGTCTATCTATTAAAAGCCAAAGGTAATGTTTTCAGAAGATGAGATATACAGCTATAATTACTTGATCCCAGAACCAAGAACAAGCTGAAGTTTGAGAGATATTTTCAGATATTGTTTATGTTATTATGTTATTGACAGTAGCTGATAATAAAAGATATCACAACTACTGTATTCATTTTAGATTTAAGGTCCTTATTGCATCATTTTTAAATTTTGATTAATTAACTTCACAGTAATGACTCAACTGTTGGACTTTTCTAATCTAATCTTACCTAACATAAATGTGATACAAGGCACTGAATGCTAAAGATGTGCAAAGGTCAAAGACTGTGCAGACACTGAGGAGCATAATATCTGTAATTCGTGTTAATAAGAATACATGTGTATGTAAGTAAAAGTCAAGATAACTTCAGAGAGAGTATCAGTGATTCTAAAACCATTTATAACTATTTGTGCTATCTTGTGTATATTTTTTTATAGCTGTGAACAGGTCAAAGGCTATTTTGAATTACTTCCTTTTTTTAAATGGGCCTTGAAGAAATTTATTTTCTGCAGCAACTGCTCACACATTCATGCAGGTTGATGCATGAATGTGGAAACAATCTGGATCTAAGGAGTAAGAATGGGTGGAATGCAGTTCCTTAGAATAGGGGGAGGAAAAATCAGGGTTCCAGTAATCACAACACAGATGTTTCAAGAACCCAGGCTTTTGATGGACGTCAAAGCTCATGACGGGAAACATAAAGCAGTCATCTTCAGGGGAGACAGTAAGTCTTTGCAATGGGAGTTCTGTTTAGTTTGATAAAAGAGGTCAGAAGTCAAAAGAATCAACTTCTCTGGAATGACTTTCAGATGAGTATGTTTCTGTAACCCCATCAAATCTATCAACAACAACTTTAAGGGCTAAGAACCTGAGGTGCTTCTCTGAGCCTCTTTACTTTACTTTGCTTTACCCATATTTTAAGTGCACTTGACTAGTAAATAAAAATGTTTGTGGCCTATATATATCTAAATCTATATATAGACAAAGTATCATTCAACAAAAGCACTCAAACACTGTCACTTTAAATCATCATCAACTGTTTTTTAATACAATGGCATCATAAGTCTTTTATACTTTTTATCTGTTGTTTTTTTCCTGCTTGTTGTATGACACTATCATCTCTCACTTTCTCTCTCCCCGAGTTATGTCTTAATTTTACAACACTCTACAGTAGCTGTGTAAGTTTTAAAATGTTGCACTAAATGAATTTGGTTTGTGTGTCACAGAGTGCTGCAGCTACTTGAAAATGTTATTTTTGTTACCATAAGATGATGCTAAATGAAAAAAAGTGCAGATATTTGCAGTTGTTTTTTTAAAATAAGTACTTGAGAATGACTTAAATAAGCTATATCGAGAGTGAACAAATTGACCTAGTTCAGTAAATAAGAACTATGTGGCTCACTACACTACTGAAGAATTTCCCAGAAAAGAAATGTCCAAAAAATGTGAGATTTTGTATATATGACAATAATCGAACCACTGTGCTTGTTGGATTGATTTCCTGTTTCTTAATTTTTACTTAACTTATTCACACTATCCATCAAATAAGTAAATAAAACGAAATCGATATTCAACAAACTATTAAAGAGAAATCTTTTATTCTGGTTGCTTAAGGCTGTAAGAAATGTTGAGAATGTTGAATCCATGATTAAAGTCGCTTCAAAGGCTACGTCCACACTAGCCCGGATAGATTTGAAAATGGCGTTTTCGTCTGAAAACGCTCCGCGTCCACACTAGCGTTTTCACTCATTTTCACAGAGTTGTGCGTCCACATTGAAAACACTTACGTTCCAGTCCTGCGCAAATGCGAGTGACAATTTGAAGAAAAGCTATCTGGAGCATGTACAAGCTGATATTAATCTTTTTTAGGGCTGTCAAAATTGAGAGCAATCAAAACAACTGCTGTTTAATGCCCTCCACTATCTTTGTTTAATTGGTCACATGACTGCATCACATGACTAAAATGCATCATCGTTTAAGAAAGTCTGCGTTTTCGAGTGTCCACACTGTGAAGGGACAGCTCCGTTTTGAAATGTATTCATTTTCGAGAGCGTTTTCAAAACACTACGTTTTTCCTTGGGGAAAATGTCATCTCAGTGTGGACGAGAGGCCAAAACGGAGAGAAAACTATGCGTTTTCAAACAAAAACGCATTAGTGTGGACGTAGCCAAAGTCATTTGAAATCTCTTTTCAGGAGTGCTAATGGTCCTATCACTCTCTTTAGAATCAAAGACCCCCTGAGACCTGTGACAGCGGGTGGTAGGTAAGCAGTGGTCTCACTCTCTCTTTTGAATACACAAATAAACATACCCACTCAGACACAGAGACACCATTTGAGTCCCAAATTAGTGTTAATCAGGAAACATCAAAAGGGAGTGACAGCATGTATCAAGCACCGTTTTTCCCTTACAGCAGACCTTCTCAATCAGTTCAAATTTACTTTGATGACACAGAAACTCTGCGGTCTTATCACATATCTTGGGTGCATGTGGAAACTTTGATTTAAAAAAAGGAAGGTCATGAACTTAATAAACTGTTCTGGTCAAGTTTCAAGGTTTTTGGTGGGTATATAACATTCTTCAAAACAATAATAATACTTTTGAAGGAATAGGCATATAATGAGCAAACTGCCAATAATAGGAACTAAAAGGAACCAGTAAAACGCATCACATCAGCAACACAGCTGTGAAGTCTTTTGTCACTTTCCAAGCAAGAACACAGCCAACTGTGTTTATTTGAAAGCATGACCCGGGCTAAGGTAACAGAAATCTATCCCTGAGGTCTGTGGAGATTGATGACAAACCAGATGTGTGTGGCTCAAAAGAGCTCTTTCAGGAAACATAAAAGTACTCATTTATGCCTTTTTATCTCCTGTATAGATGTGAAATGGTTCATCTTCAAATGGAAATCTGCCATGGGGAGTTTTGACTAAGAAAACTCAAGGAAGGACAGAACTCAAAGGATTTATTTCACCCTATATCATCAAGAACATCTTAACTCAGCTTAATTGTTGGGCAAGTTAAAGTTTGAGCAAACCTGTTCTAAATTAAGTCCCACGGGTCTCAAGGGAGATTCAGATTTTTCCATTAAGAGTGTTTTACAGTGCCAATAACAGAAACAGAGCTTTTAAGATGTGCTTTTGTCCGATAACAGTCAGCAAGGTCCCCACAAGAGCTGTTTCATGTATATTTATCTCCAGTTTGTTATGCATGACTTATTATGACTAACCGACAAACAACACAGCATCTGATCAGAACCTGTCAGATGAAAAAAAAAAAAAACAAGCATTCCATCCCAGTTGGTCTTAAGATGTTGGAATTATTGCTCCTTTTGACTTTTAGACTACAAGTTGGACCTCTGAGCTATCCATCTCTGCCATAACAGGTGAAGCCTGTGTACCCTAAATTCATACAGTTAAACTTAACTATCTTGTGTTCGATGAATAACTAAATCACTTTGTTTCCAAAGGTGTTACTAAAGTCTGCTAAAATTGTAACAGTTACAGTTGATTTTTAGGGCTTGAGTAGGGTGGATTGACGCCTGCCGGCAGAAGACAGAGTCAAGGCGTTTTCTTTGGAAAGACGCCAGCACTACAAGAAATGCTTCAACATGCTGCTGGTGGTTTGGTCATCTGTAATACTCATACTGACAGCACAAGTGTTTTCTCTTGAATAACCGATGCTGGTTAGAATGGGTTTCGATTTGATTTGGGGAAGGAAGACTCAGAGATTCGATAAAGAAATCTAAAATAAGATCATAAGAACACATTCTCTATAACGAGATCAGCGTGGAAAATCTAAACAGATGTCAGCCTTTATAAACTCCTACACCCAACGCCCATTTATTTTTTTCCTCTCACTCCCATTTACAAGTGTTGTTCCAATCCCAGAGTTTGATAAAGAGCCCAGTTCTGGCGCAACAAGTCCTTCATTCCAGCCGCGTCCCTGTTCTCACATCCTCTATAGACGCACAACTGCGCGTCTCCCGTTGAAATAGCGGTGCGCTGAGAGGCTCCAGGCATCTGCTAATACCATCAAAGCCTTTATCTGAACTGACTGCTCTATCGCCACGTCTACGTGGCAGGTATACTTTTGATTATGAAAAGATGCCCACTCTTAGGCATATGTGCATAGTAAGACACAGCGGTCCACATAAACCTATACATGTACCCCCCTCTATGTAACAAATGTTAAATTATGGGGAAATCTCTCAACAGTGAGGATAAGATATCAAATACTTACAGTGTCCTGCATGCAGTGAGAGCAGTGGGTAGGTGGTTTAGCTTACTCCCTGACTGGTTCCTGGATGTCCAACTCAAGTTTGATCCGGAGTGTCTAAAATTCCTCCAACAGACAACTCATACAGACTCTGCCTGCGCAACTCTGAAGTCAACGCCGCAGCGGTGTAATATAAGATTTAAAATCCAACATGCAGCCAGGTAACCCTTTCATTTTATGTCCGTGCGGGGGGAAAAAAGCGAAAGATCGGTCAAATTTTCCCACCGCTATGTCCCGATTTTGTTTGTTTTTTGGCTTTGTTGTTTTTTGGCCGTTTTTTTTTTTTCAAAAATTTTTTTGCAAGTTGTTTTAATTTCCCCCCCAGATATCGAAGCCTTTGCGCTCTCTGCTTCGTCTCCGTGCCTCTCTGCGCTGGCGCGGCTCTCTCCCTCTCTCTCTCTCTCTCAGTCTCTCTGGCCGACAGACTGCCACACAGACTACACAGGACGGGACCTTTGTCCGCATGTGACGTCACTCACACGCACAAGCCGACACGGTGATAGAAATGCCATATCTTTTATCAAGACAGGACGTTTACAAACAGACTACATTGCAATTTTATTTAGAGAACAGGATGACACACAGTTACAGCTAAAACCTGAAAACACGGCTGCACACTGAAATACAGTGCACAGAATACACAAGCAGCTTTAATACAGCTGAGTGCGTCACATAGCGTCACATAGCACTGTCTGCTCCATTCCCACAGCTTAGACTAAGGAGTTTTTTGAAATGTCCCTCTATAATCCAAGTGCAAACAATATATACCCAAAGGTACCATAACCGGAGCTTTTTCTTTGTGTCTTGATCTTGACAGATCAAAGTGAATTTTGTATTTTGCAAACTAACACCTAGTTAAAAATAAAAAAGCTCTCTTTTGCCAGGATGCTCTCACAAGTTGTTCCTCTTTAGTGAGCCAGAAAGCTAAACAAGTAGAGTGACTATTCATTAGCTAGTGAAAAAATGTATGTCTATTTGTCTGAATTGCCTGTGAATAACTGCATTTCATTTGAAATAGGGCTTCATGAGTTATACTAGAAAATCAACAAGTTGTTCAGTTTGCACTGCATGCATAGTGGTGTATTGGCCTTGACCCCCTTATGCTTTGTAAGTCATTTCTATAAACAGATTCTGTATATGAATCTGTAGGTGGGCTGTTTGGTACCAGCAGTTGTGTGGTATCCAAGCTTTACTTGTAGGCCAAGTAAACATGTCTATGGGAAAAGAGGGACTGCACATGCTATTGCTTGAAGATTTTTTTTTTGACTGGCAAATGGAACAGGAAGTGTCAGCTAAAGTGAAGATTTTTACTTCGGGCTGAAATCTATGCCTCAGATACATTGCATCTGCAAGCTCCTCTCATAGCCTACAACGTAGTCGTGACCTGGCGTGCACTCTTCTGGAAAAGTAGCTACACATTCTAGCAATGCAATCATAGTGCCAATACAAGGAATCACAAAGGTCAGCAAACTTACAGAGGGATAATGCCAAAACTATCAG
Source organism: Neolamprologus brichardi (assembly GCF_056152115.1). NCBI lineage: Eukaryota > Metazoa > Chordata > Actinopteri > Cichliformes > Cichlidae > Neolamprologus > Neolamprologus brichardi. Next base: position 39,239,663 of record NC_142110.1, on the reverse strand, counting down.
AACAGATGTGAGGAAATGTACAAAGAAGTAGAATAATGTGTGAGAGAAATATGTCTGTCTTTGAAAGCCACAGTCCTCTACAAATTCCTGGTATTTTCTAAATTGGTTGGCATTTCATGTAAAACACGACACAGCTACAAGCTAGTTAGCACATACAACACATAAAGGATGGTAATCATGCAGACCACCTATGTAGGTTATGTGACTTCCTTGCAGAAGTCTAAATCAGGCATACGGCCAGAATTGCTTGCGTCCAGGGGCTACATTAGCATGTAGCTAATAGGTTACAAGATCACACCTATTGCAGCTCATCGAGGGGTTTAAGTACTGCTTCTGATGACTAAGGCTACGTCCCTCGTTTTCTCTTCGTTTTGGCCTCCCGTCCACACTGAAACAGCATTTTCCTCAAGGAAAAACGCAGCGTTTTGAAAACGCTCTTAAAAACGCATACATTTCAAAACGGAGCTGTCCCGTTGCAGTGTGGACACTCAAAAATGCAGACTTTCTAAAACGATGATGCATTTTAGTCATGTGATGCAGTCATGTGACCAATTAAATAAAGATAGCGGAGTGCATTGTACAGCAGTTGTTTTGATTGCTCTCAATTTTGACAGTCCTAAAAAAAGATTAATATCAGTTTGTACATGCTCCAGATAGCTTTTCTTCAAATTCTTTAATTCTCACTTGCATTTGCGCATGCGCAGGACTGGAACGTAAGAGTTTTGGGCCATTTCAATGTGGACGCACAACTCTGTGAAAACGACTGAAAACGCTAGTGTGGACGCGGAGCGTTTTCAGACGAAAACACCGTTTCCAAATCTATCCGGGCTAGTGTGGACGTAGCCTTAGAGTTACACTTCTGACACACTCACCAAAGTCTGATGCACAGTTTCACACCATTTAATAAAACACAGTGAACACGCCCATGTTGCTATAAACTGAATGTGATCCTGCAGTTTTGGAATTTTGGGAAGAACCAAAAATGCAGGGAAAAGAAGGTGTCTAATTTGATATATCAAATCTGGAAAAATGTGTTATGTTTTTTCTAAAAGGTGTGGCATCCTAACTCAATAAAGCCTGAGCCTGCCCTTAAATTTAGTGCATGTGAAACTTTATTAACAATAAGTGCTGTTATTTTCTCACTTAAGCTATCATGTAAAAATGCTAGCCTATAGAAAAATGTAAATGTCCTCCTACCAAAGACATTTCTTGTAGTATTCCTTGTCAAGAATTGTTCTTTATCCCTGCGCACCTAATTGGAAACACATTTTTTTTTTCCTGGTAACTTCTTAAGAAAGAGACAGGAAGGGAGGGGTGGGGTGATGCAGAGAGAGAGAAAGGTTTGAGACCGAGTGACTCAAAGACATATTGTATTCCTTGCCAATTAACCCTCCACATAGAAATATTTCCTTCTGTCTGCCTGTGCGTGTGTCCAAGTGAAGTTAAACCTTCTCATCTGAAGTTCCATGACTTTGAAAAAGCGTTTGGCAGCGACAGTTATGTCTGCCAGCTTCACACCATCTGTGAACACTTAGCGAGGTGTTTGCAGTAAACCAACCATCGAGGCTGAGGAATGAAATCAAGCGTTAAAGTTACACACATTGAACTATAAGTCATTTTCTCATTTGTTTCATTTAGTTAAATATGTCAATTACATTTAATAATATGTAGCAGAAATTTCCAAGCAAAGCAAAATAATGCAGCTTTTATTTTTTCACAAGTTGTGCTGGTAGCAACACTCAGACATTACACAGAGCAAAACTGCAAGCAGACTACAGGCCATATTAACCATAGCTGGAGAATTTGTTGAAAAATCAGAAATAACAATTAAAAATTAAACTTTCCTGTGGTTGCTCTTCTAATTCCATGTGGCGGAATATTTCAGTATCAAGCATATATCTTGCAGTACCTAATGACAGCATCTGTGAGACAATAGCTACTTTTAGCTGCCCCTGTGCCACAAGGGGTTGCCACACCAGATAGCTCTGAACACATGCCCAAAGGGGATTTGTACGGTGGCCCTGAGAGGTCAAATGTACTGCAACTTAAGAAAACACCAGCAAACAGAAAAATGCTGAGTAAAGCACAATAGAAATATAGGGTGTATCACAAAGAATCATCCAATTTCAAAGTGTAACTCTGTAGCTGTTCACTGGTAAACGTGCCCTTAGAAAGGGGTGATTTATGAGTTTCACACTGTTAGAAAGACAGGAGTCGTGAGTTTCACGTGGTTGCTGGTAGCTACCATAACATCACCAGAGGATGCAGTAACTCCAGACAAAAGTAAGGGATGATGCAAAAGCTTAAAAAAAATCACAAAACAAAACTGAAGTGTTTTTGTGGCAATAATAATTCGATGGAACAAGCTAACTGTAATAGCAAACATGTTCTTACAGTATACGAACACACCTTACCCTGCATCTTTTTCTCCCTCACAACACTGAGGAATCCTCCACTTGTTTTACATTTCAGTGCAGTTCTTAGCATTTTTTAGTTACTGTAACTTCCATAACTTTATGTAGGGAAACTTGTTAATGTGACCCCAGAAACACATTTTGTTTTGTGAGATGCTTCTGTTAAATTTCTATTATGTTTTCTTTAATTCCATTGTGTGTGTTTTAATTTATTTATTATTGCTGTTGTATTTTATGTGCTTTTGCAGTGTTTTTCTATTTGCTGATTCTTCACTCACTGTGTTTTTGACCTCTCAGGGCAAACTTAGATTTATATCTCCAGCTGGAGTCAAACCAGTGACCTTTTGCTTGACAAGTCAGTGTGTGCACCACTGCGCTGCTATAGACACCAACTATGACACAATACGTGTTGAAAAAGAATAAGAAACTTGTATGATTGTCCTCCAGTCAGCGAGCGCGTTTTCTAAGATGGCTGTGCCCGCTTTACAATTTGTAAAGGTTTTGTTAAACACAAAAACTACTACTTCAAAGTTAACAAAATAAAACAGCTAAGAATTTAAGAATTTGTTCCAGTGTTCAAAGTGTAGTCAAATACACTCACCAACCACTTCAGTCGGTATATGTTTAACTACTCGATAGCAGAAATATCTAATCAGACAATCATATGGCAGCAACCAAGTGCATTTAAGCATTTAGACATGGTACAGACAATAGGATATCAAATCATCTCAAACTAAGGTCTCTGGCTTGTCTCTCTGCGTCATCACATCTCAAAGAAACAGAGCACCTTTGAGATGTTTTGGAATGGGAGATTCATGTAATGGATGCACTGCAAATCTGCAGCAGTTGTGTGGCGCTATCAAGCCAACATTGACCAAAATCTCAGGGGAATCTTTTTTGGCACAGTGGGTATCAAAGCTCTCTGGAGTGAATTCGTCACCTGTCCTTTTGACCTTCCTGAAAAGCTGATTCCAACATTAAGGAAATCTGAAAATGTATCACATTTTTCAACATTCAGGATGAGCTCAGCATTATTTATCAAGATTCTCTGCCACTATAGTTGTTTGTTCTCATATTCCATCTATGTAATCTGGCCCATATATATACCATACCTATACCATAATAAAGTGAAGAAAAGAAAGAAAAGAAAGATCCAAATAAGAAAATACTCATAATTATGTTTCCAAGATATGAAAGGCAGTAATATGATGTATTTTAAGCAGCAGTTCCTGGCACACTTAGGGGTGAAAGAGGAATGAACTACAATGAACCTAGTGATGGGGGAAATCCGTTTGCTTTGAGCGATTTGTCAAAACTGTTGCATAACCTCTATGCTACATTTGTGCTCTTGTTGTAACAGAAGACCCTCTATTTCACACAAGTTTAACAGACTAAATTTAAACTATGGTGTCCCACAATGGAAAGCAAACATCTGCAAGTTGGCCAAAGGAGAATCCCACCTACTGTACACAGTGAAGTCTCACGTCTACATGGCTGCAAGCAAATGAATGCCTGTTTGTAGCCTATATATGCTCCTTATATGAGACTCAGTATTCCCTTTAAGCGATGCTCAAAGCTTGGATTCTTTATTCTCCAGCTACAACCATCAAGTATTTTCAGTCAAGTCAAAAAGATGTTATGTGAGGATAAAGAGCCAATAGTTCATATCTTGTCACTCAGTCTATAAAATATCTATATGGAGAAAATTATTGTCGAGATCTGCAGGATCTGAGCCCACTGTTTTGTCAATGCCTGGACTGGGCTGTGTCTTAAAAGTATTTCTCACAGTTGTGTATGTTTGGGTCATTTATTTTAGTATATGTGCATTAATCCAACCTAGAAACACCCAAATATTAAAACAACAACAAAAAAATCTTTTACTTAACACATACAGTATGTATCAGAAAACTCATAAGCCTGACCATAAGACTTGTTTTTATGTGCGACACCCACAGACCCATCTGGTAGCCTTTACTGAAATGTTTTTTTGTAAATAGAACCAACATAATTGCAGGAATGCAATAGAAGAGCAGAGATTACAAAGTACCTTATGTCTGAAGTCACTAGAAGCATGAACAAAGTGGTGTAAGTCACATATTGGGAGAAACAGGCACATCACTTACTCTTCATGATGTCTTCTTACTGCCAAAAGAGCACACATGAATTTTTACTTACGTTACGCACTTTTGGGCCCTGTGAAGTGGGGAAAAAAATGGAGATAAGACATGAGTCAAAATAGCTGGCATATGCTTCCAGGTAGGTCAGTCCAGAAAAAAACTGTTTTAACTGCTGTTGAAGAGTTATTAAGGATGTTTAACTGCATTATGATAATGGGATTAAAGGAAACATCGAAAGTTCAACATCCCTGAAGTGGAGCAAATTTAAGCTAAACTCAGTATATTTCAATATGTACAGTTTGACTTTGCACTTTAGCCTTCCAGCAGGTAAGACTAAAAATGTAATTGTAGTTTGCTTCATTATGTAGTCACTCAGTTAGGGCTTAACCACAAGACAGAGAATACAGAGGAGGCACAAATAGTGCCAGATGGCAGTACCCTTCATGTTTTTGTGGATTTCAACCGTTTTACAAGATATCCGGTCACAGCAGACTTGTATCTCCAAATAAATCTCAAACTTTAGTTTTTTCTGATATAGATGTTTTTTAATGTTGTTATACTGTATCATTAATATTCAGTTCATTGGATTCCAAATGTTGTACTAAGAACATAATAAAAATCAAGCTTACACGCACACACAAAAAAACACATATGAGAGATTATACATTCAGCTCTCACTTTGGGTTAAAAACCAAAGAGTAAAATGGGTTTTAAGATGCAATGTTAAAATTTGGAGGCTAAGGGCAAGCCTAGCATGTAAGTGCAACTCATTTTGAGTTTAATGGCTATGATTCTCTTCTTTTGTCTTCAGGGTAAGAAGAAGTAACAGGTCAGTGAACCAAGTGACCTTGAAGAGACATAAGGTGTTAAGAGGTCAGCAAGACTCATTAAGAGATTAAAAAACATACAATAAAATAGTAAAATTCAATCCTAAAACAAACAAGAAGCCAATGAAGGGAGGCCAAAACAGGCATGTAGCAGCATTTCAGATCTATTGTATGTATGAGACAGAGGCCTGACTTACACTAACATAAATGACATAGTCGTGATATGTATAACCCGCTTGACATTTTTAGACAATGAATAGTACTTGACCTTAAAAAGAAGTATTAATAGTAAAAGACATATTTTAAGACACTTTGTTTATCCTATTTTAAAACAACTTTAACTTTCATTTTCATGTCAGGGTTGATTACAATGGTCTGAACATACTGAAAGGTCCAAGGGTGCTCAGGTGTAATTTTGGGGATAGTAGTTTTACTGTCATCTAAGTTTCAAAATTTTAAGTGTTACTCTGTTGTCACTGAAACAACCCAACAACATTTTTAAGGAGCGACCATCATTCCTTTTAAGTGGCAGGTAAATTTGGGAATCATCAGCATAAAAGTGGAAAGACATGGTATTTTTTTTTTTTCAAAATGGATCTTAGAAGGAGTAAGTAATGTAGAAAATAATTGACCCCAGAAATGAACATTGGGGAATTCCACATGGGAGCAAAACTAGGAGGGAACTAAAGCCACTGAAACTGACCTTCAAACATCTATTTGACAAATGTGACCTAAAGCTGTATCTTTAATCACCGCACAAATGAAGATGCCATGGTCAGCTGTTTCAAGACAACTGTAAAATGTAAAAGCATTAGAATAGCTAGTCAAATAGTCACATCTAACAACTGTCATTTTTGGTTTTGGTCCAACATGTAATTTATATGCTTTTGGTTCTAAGACCTCAGTTTATTTTAGCAATGCAACCACCATGTCTATATTAAAAGTAGTGTGGGTGTGTAGGTCAGCTGAACACTTTCATCGAGACAAAATCTACTGCAAGAATGAACCACAGACACTCTAGACACTCAAAGGATTCATCTTAAAGATTCTTTCCGGTCAGATGGAACATTTTCACTCACATTATAAACATCTACTGCACCAACTGGAAGCAAATGTTGCACAAATGGTCATAGGTTCTCTGTGCTAAACACATTTGAAGATCAAATTAAACCGTTTTACCCAAATTTTGATATCAACAATTGCATTTTATAGTGCTAATATGAAAATATTAGCATGCTACCATGGTGAATTAATTTGTTGAATACGACAAACACTACACCTTTTGTCTGCTAACACTGAGGCATTGTGAATTTTATTTTTTAAATGTGCCAAATATAAATAAATATATATATATATTTATATATATATACAATGCCATGCCAAGTATTCGCCCCCTTCTTGATTTCTTATGTTTTTCCATATTTCTCACACTTAAGTATTTCAGATCATCAAACAAAATTTAATTAGTGCTGTCAGCGTTAATCTCGTTAAAATGACTTTCATGCCATAACCACATTATCGTGGCAAATCTCCGTTAGCAAGTTAATGCGGATCACCTCGGGCATGCGGCTGCACGGCGTCAACGTGTTAGCGTGGTTAGCTCGTTAACGCGTTAGCGCCGTCCAGCCCCACACACGCTGACAGCACTAATTTTAATATTAGATAAAGAACAAAAATAAATAAAATTTTAAATAATAAATTCCATTAATTAACAGAAAAAGTTCCAAGCCTACCTGGCCCTATGTGAAGAGCAGGATTCATGGTTCCATCGACTACACCAAGTTATTCTGAAGCAGCGAAGGAGCCCCAAACCATCACACTACTATAACAGTGCTTAACTGTTGGAATGATGTTCTTTTTATGACAGGCTTTGTTCAAAATGTTCAGGTTTTGTCTCGTCGATCCACAGAGTACTTTCCTCAAATTCTTGGGGATCATCAAGATGTTTGTTGGCAAATGTGAGATGAGCCTTTGTGTTGTTTGTGGTCAGCAGTCGTTTTTAACTTGAAACTTTCCCATTGATGCCTTTCTGCCCAGTTTCTTTCTTATTGTTGAATCATGAACACCAATCTTAACTGAGGCGAATCACACCTGCAGTTCATTAGATGCTGTTCTGTGTACTTTTGTGACCTCCTGATTGACCCGTCCATGCACTCTTGGAGTAATTTTGGTAGGCTGTCCGCTCTTGGAAAGGTCGACCACTTTTCAACTTTCTTCTCCATTTGTGGATAATAGCATTGTGGTTTACTGTAATCTCAAAGATTACAGTAAACAGATACAAATGGCTTTGTAACCCTTTCCAAACTGATAGATTTTAATGACTTTGTTTGTCAACTGTTGCTTTAGATTGTGCCACAATCTGTTGCTTTTTGAGATCCTAGTATACCTTATTTATCACAGTTTTTCCCCATCAGCAAGTAAAAAAAATCATTGTTTAAAAATTGCATTTTGTATTTAATCAGGTCATCTCTGTCTAACGCATTGTGTATACATAAATTAACAGTCAGTTAGTATTTTACATCACTGGAGTAGCAGTGCAGTATTTGCCTAATCCAAAAACCATGGTAACTTATAGTGGTATATTGACTCACATGCCTTTATAGGTCACACAGCCGATCCCTCTCCACTTGACATTTAGCTGTTGTTTCAGCTGTTGATAAGGGAGTCTTGACATTTTGAATTTGTATCATTAAGACAAAGGCACTCTCATTACACACAAACTGCATTAATAACCATATAAATTCCAACTCTTAATACAAATGAGACAAGGATGCTGACAGTGAGAGAGTTCAGTCAGAAAGAATTAAGAGGCTTTCACATGTGCCAGCCAAAGGAAAGACAAGGAGGCCCAGGGTTTCAACGGGGAGTTGAGTTTCAGCTTTGGAGCCAGACTCAGAGGGCACAGGGGTGAAGTGGGGTAAAACAGGGGAAATGGAAGGAAAAAAGTAGAGAGTAAACAGCCTGTGGCAGGGACATGAATGATGTCACAATGTAAACAAAAAGTAGGGGGAAAGTGGATTGAAAAAGAGATGATTTATGAGCTATTGCTGATATACAGCAGACACAAATACTGAAAAGTGAATGTACAAGAAATGGCGTACAATAAGTGCACGAGTATGCAGCTACTGTCATCAACATCTCTGATGTGGTGTGTGACTTCAAATTCAAAGGAAGGTTATTGAGCAAGCCAGTTTCTGCAATACTTAATTGTTCCTCATTATTTTGGCATCAAGAAACAAAACTTTTGATTTACAGCTGTTGACATAGAGAACTTTCTGTCTATTGGGTGGAGGCCTTGGCACTTGAGTGATGAAAACTCTTAAAAAAAGAAAAAAAAAGAAAAAGAAAAAATGTAAAATAAGTAAAATAAATTTCCATTTGTCAGATTTGGAACTACTTGTAAATATATTCTGTCAAATGGCACTGTTTTCTTCTCCGTTCTTTCCTGTTATAGTTTTTTTTTTTTTTTCCCAGTGACTCAGATATTGTATTGTTGTGGTAATTACATATGATGCACATGATGACTGTGAGACTATCTGTGAAACAGTGTTAGCGTGCGTCCTCACATCTATGGCTCATCTCTGTGATATTGTCAAAGTAGAAAGGAGCTATTACATGGAGATTACAGATTAGACACGGTGACTTCCTTCATTTCAGGTGGTGAGACATCGTAATGGCTTCTTTCCACTAATGACTGTGTTAGTGATGAAGTGTTTCTTTTGTAATGGACTCTTGTTTACAGTTTGTCTTGCAGTTACTGGGTCCTAGAGCACATTGTGTTTTTGCCAATGACAGGCAGTCACTGTAAAAAAAAACAAAAAGAACATTTAAACGCAGTGAAATTTGATTTCAAGAAGAAGTTTGAACACAAAAACATGGGCGTTAACAAACTTGCGATAAGGTCAGTGATTTCAGCAATATGGTGATAGATCAAAGAGATTAACATTTTATATCTCACAGTTTCCACAACTCATACTAATGGTATTGCTGTCACTGCAACATGCCCACAATGGTCTTATGTGTTATCAGCAGATAAAACAGCTCTCAAGTTCTCTTCGAGTTTCATGCGTAACCCCTTGTGTTTATATCACACACACTTGCCTGTTATGAGACAGCGGTTTGTTATTGAGTCAGTGAAGTCATTGAGGTCTAGAGTTTGTAGTGGTTCAAACTCTGACCGTGGCACCCGGGTCACTGCACTACTTTCTGTGTATGTGCACTAGTGTGTGTTAGATAAAAACATGTCCCTTGGAATGCACATGAATTTGAAAATGCTTCCCTGTTCCTTTTCCCACTCCACCATCAGCAATTTTTCAATTGACTAAGCAAGGCTTGGTTGAGGGGGGTGGGCATAAAAAGAACAAGCATACTACAGTGCAAACAAACAATCTTGATGTGGATCACCTTTTTATCAGAAGAAATCATTAGGTATCTCTTATTTATGTTTAGACTTAAGAGGAATGCCAAACAGGATAAGTATAATACATGTAATTGTTGCAGCAACTCTTTTAAAAGTCATCCATGGCTTGTGATGCTAATCGCACCACAACAGTTGCTGCATTTGTACTATTGTATACTTTCTAATTCAAAGCAGCTCTTGAGCTACGCTAGGATGCTAACGCTGCCCTGATCAGAGCAGTGCAGCATGGAAAAGTCATTAAAGCTGACAGAGGGACCTTTTATTTGGAGAACTAAGCACAGGTTCACATCAGGAACCAATTACCTTCAACTGCCTTAACCAGAAACCAGCTGAAGAACCCCCACCTCTACCGTCTTCTGTGTCCATCCCCCATTTCTCCCTCTATTTTTTTCCCTGGCACCTTAATTTTCACCTAAACCCTCCTTTTCCTTCCTGTCTCTCTTTCTATCTGCCCTCAGTAGTTTCTCCTCCACCCTTTCCTGCAGCTGCACATACTTTTTTCTCCTAGTTTTCACACTTTTTCTAAAAACAAAACTTCTCACCACTTCATTTCTCTCATAACCTTTTCTTGCCCTGCTTCTTGGTTCTTTCTGCACTTCACTTAGACCATGTTTGTATTTCTAATCCCCTTCTATGTTCTTATCTCTTTGTTCCCTGCTACTCTGCACCCCTTGCCGTCCACCAAGCTCCCACATTTCCCCTTTTTCTGCTTTGTAACCTTTCTTACAACAGCAACAAAAAATGTGGGATTAGAAATCAGCAGATCAAACTTTCATTAGTAAACTTTAGTGTGGATTCAGATGCAAAGTTTGTTACAATACAGTGATGTGAAAAATTAAGCATATATCCAAAATTGATTCCTTTTGTTTTGTAGCTATATTATATTAAACTTTGGTGAGGTCTTCAGTCTAATTTTAACATAAGTCAAAGGGAGCCAAAATAAACATAAAACACAGGTTTTTAAATGATGATTGCATATATTCAAGCAAAAAGGTTGCCCCATATCCAAATCACCAATGTCAAAATGTAAATGCAGTCACCTCCCTGAACCTAATAGCTGCTATGTTAAGCTGCAGCAGCTTTAACCAATTGTTTCAGCTACCTGCAGATCAATGTCTGACATCACTGGGTTGGAATTTTTGTATGTTGGTATCCTTTAGGGTTTTTGTTCTACATCTGATGTTATTTTCTTTTTTCTTTCATCCTTCCACAAAACATTTTCCCAAAAGGTCTTCCAAGTAATCAAGGTGGGCTGATGCAAGGAATCTTGGACGTGGTATTTTAGTTTTCTCTTTTTGGGGAAAATGTCTCCCACTGTGGATCCAGAGTATTCAAAATAGACTGTAAAACATTTCACCACATGTCATCTGGAATTTCTTTTGGTTCTTCCAAAGTGTATGGCGCAGCATTGTGGGCAAAAGTGATACTACTGAGAAGTCAAGGCTGTATCCTTGCTGAAACCAGCTACTGATTTAACCAATGAGAAGCTGGCAGTGCCATAAAAGGGGGCCACTAGTAAGACCTTTTAGGCACCGATATATGAGGGCTGGTTACAGTCAGGCTCCGGTATGTTGAGCCTAGCTGCATAGAAGCTTATCATACAGACCCAGTTAGCAATGTTTAACACTTTTGCTTCTATATATACTGTTATCATTTAAAACCTGCG